>NC_080800.1:4014002-4339836 GCF_028018385.1 Neofelis nebulosa
ACAGAGCCCAATGCGGGGCTTGAACTCGCGAACCGTGAGATCATGACCTAAGCCAAAAACAAGAGCTGGACACTTAACCAACTGAGCCACCCAGGCACCCCATCATTGCTACCTTTAAATGAATCAATAAACGTGGAAAAAAGAAAAATAAAAGAGTAGCAGTTACATTAGGGAAAAAATGGATGCAACGCACACAAAACCTCTCTCTACTCTTTTTTGTAACTGCATGTGAATTTATGATTATTTCAAAATAAAATGTTTGAGTGAAGAATACAACAAAACCCCATGCAGACCGACTTCATGCTGTGCCCTGGGTGGTCGACGCCCTCTGTCTTACACTGGTGTGTGAGGGGCACCAGGTGGCTCAGTTGGTTAAGCGTCTGACTTCAGCTCAGGTCATGATCTCACTGGATCTGAGTTCAAGCCCCACATCTGGCTCTGTGCTGACAGCTCAGAGCCTGGAGCCTGCTTCGGATTCTGTGTGTGTGTGTGTCTCTCTCTCTCTGCCCTTCTCCCGCTCATGCTCTCTGTCTCTCAAAAATAAATAAACATTAAAAAAAAAGAAAACCTGACATGTGAAATGTTGGTTGTGGCTTGAACTTCTGGAATAAGGTTGTGGTTTCTTAGTTGCTCGGTTGGTTTGTGGCTACTGTCAATATATATTTGCTCTGGAACATGACTTGACATCATGAAAGATCTTAAGTTTAAAATTTGGCAAGAAGGAGCACATTTGTAATGTACAGGCATGCATCATTGAAGACGAAAAGTGACCATGGAGCCACGAAAATGAACCCAGGCAGTACAGATGTAAGATAGAAGAAACTCTTACCCAAGACCCCAACATGCATGCCCCAAACGAACCATCAGACAAACTTACGAACCGCACTTTATTTGAATGCTAGATTTTGAGGGTCCCAAAGCAGATGTGGGGAATCTACCGTGCTAAGTATAAACTGTGCTTTCTGTGTTGATCGGGTAATTTTCACTGAGACACCTTTAATGCATTTCACTGGTGTCTCCAGGACAACTGGCAGGCATCACTCTTTCAGGGGAAAGGTTTTTGAGGTTCTAAGTTTCCTCATGAAGGTGGTGGGGGGAATTGCACAGTTTTGCTGATTTGAATTCTGCTGTGCTGATCTTTCTTTGTAGGATAAAAATAGTTTTATCAGTTCGCTCATCCCTGATTAAGCCCTGGGCAATCAGTTCGTATCAGCCAGTCTCGAAAAAGTGATTTGCATGCAGTGGAAAAACACAGGAGATGGAAGAGGTGGAATATCAGAAGACACCATTTGCCACCCATGTCTACCACTCCTTCCTGGGCCAACGTAAACTGGATAAACCCAACACCTAGTGCTTGCTGAATATTTGCGACACCAGGCTCTGTGTTATTTGTTTACTTTTATGAGCTCACTTAAGTCTCAACTGGACCCTGAGAGGCAAAACTGTGTCCGGGATATTCTCTCACCGAGCAGATGAAGAAATTGAGATTCGGATGGGTTCATGGATTTTCCTAGGCAGAGTATTCTAGGTCCCTGGAATGGGTTCCAAAGTCATGGCCTTAAATACCAAAAGAAGCTGTGTAAAATTGTTGCATGTTTTCTGTGTCTTTTTCTCTGTTGAAAGAAAGAAAAGGGAAGGGAGGAAGGGAGGAAGAGGGAAGGGAAGGGAAGGAGAGAGAGAGAGAGAGAAAGAAAGAAAGAAAGAAAGAAAGAAAGAAAGAAAGAAAGAAAGAAAGAAAGAAAGAGAAAGAAAAGGAAAGAAGGAAAGAAAGAGAGAAAGAAAAAGAAGAAAGAAGGTAAGTAAGTTCTGCCTTCTTCCACAGAATTTTGGGGATCGAGGAATATTGATTAAAGTATGGTAAACTTCCCACCACTATACCGATACGGGGTGCTGCTTTTGCTATTATTGTATGCTTACAGGCACTTGTTTCTTTCATTTATGTTGGAAGATGTATCCAGGAAGAGAATCAGGACAGGACCTCTTTTCAGAGCACTCTTCCTGGTTGTTAATTCCACACAGCAAAACTAAATGGGATGCTAGAAAAATGTGCTATGCAAACAGAGGGTATTTGGGGATAAATAGATATTTGTATTAATTAGATGACCTTGGTGCAGGGCAATGTTTCCAAAAGGATATTTATCAGAATGAAGGTTTCTCAGAATTATCTGAGTTAAAAGGATCTATGGCCAGAGAAGTTGGGAAAACATTGCATATGATAATTATTTCTTGTGGATTCACAGCACACAATGCTGTTCGAAATGTTAACATGAAGGGGTGCCAGGGTGGCTCAGTCGGTTAAGCATCCTACTTCGGCTCAGGTCACGATCTCACGGCTGGTGAGTTCAAGCCCCGTGTTGGGCTCTATGTTGACAGCTCACAGCCTGGAGCCTGTTTCAGATTCTGTGTCTCCCTCTCTCTCTGCTCCTCCCCCGCTCACGCTCTGGCTCTGGCTCTCTCTCAAAAATAAATAAAGATAAAAAATTTCCCACAATCTGGTCCTGGAGGCTGGGAGTGTGAGATCCAGGTGGGGCTGAGGCTGGTTCCTCCTGAGGCCTCTCTCCTCAGCGTGCAGATGCCACGTTCTCCCTGTGTCCTCACGTGGTCGTCCCTCTGTGTGTGTCTGTGTGTTCATCCCCTCTTCTTATAAGGCCACGGTCAGGTGGGATCAGGGTCCGCCGTAATGACCTGAGTTTACCTTCATCACCTCTTTAAAGGTCCTACCTCCAACCAAGGTCCTTGGAGTTAGAACTTCAACCTGTGAATTTGGAGGTGGGCAGGGTCACAACCCAGCACATCCATAACAAGTACCCACTAACACTGTAGGAATAGTAATCCAGAGAAGACATCAGAAATGCTGGTCAGAGGACAGTTCACCCTGGAGATAGCGGCCAAGGACATTAACGGGCTGGACCGTTGAAAACGCACTCCCTGCAAAACGCATCCTTCGACCTGGTGTTTAATGTCATTTAAACCAAATATTCCACCAACCGAGTATTCACCGCGATGCCAACACTTTGCTGGCTCACTCATGATCACGAAAGTCCCCAGCGTCCCCCATCTGCCCACCTCGTGAGCCCTTGTGATTATACCCCGGGGGACTTGTAAGTGCAGAGTTCCAGGGAACTATCAAAGGTACAGAGATGTTTGCAGATGTGCTCTGAATCGTGCACCGCTATTAAAGCAATTATTGGATCAACTATAAATCCAGCTGGATAAACTCTGAAAGAGAAAATCCTTTTCACTTCCCTTAGCCTATAATGAGTCCCCATGTGTTCCTTCCTCCAGCTCATATTCACCTGACAGAATGATGCTCAGAGCTGGCCAAGCTTGAAATTACGCAACGGAAACATCTCATTCTGAAAATCCACAAGAACTGATTCTCCACGGATGCCTTCTGTGGGAGATAGCAGTCTGCCATTCAGAAATCATGGGTGGAAGTAAAAGTGCGTCAGGTGACTTACCGGGGGCCCTTGTAGGTGGGCTGGTGTGGCATGTGCAGAGGTGCGTGGGGGCGTAAAGGGGGAGGGAGGGCAAAGCCCTCTCAGTTACCTGCAGGAGATTTTTGGCAAGAAGACTTTTCTCTTCGCAGGGGCTATGGAAGCAAGTTAAGGAATGTCTCTTTGTTTCTGTGTTCCTAAGAACCCAAACAGAAAGTCAGGAATGGCTCCGGGAGTGCGGCAGGGATGGACAATGAGCTGTGTTTCTGCTCACCTTGGTCCCGCGTAGAGAAGTGCGTCTGGCGAGGAGTGTATTAAGAACCCTGCAGAATACCTGAATCCCCTGCCTCCTTAACTGTCCTCACAAATTACCCTTTCGCGGAGACCATGGATTTTAAACCATTTACCCTTTGTTTCCCAAACAAACAGGCTCACTCTCTTAGCGGTTAAGTGGAGAATCAGGAGTGCTTTTCTGTTCTGTTTTTTTAGTGCTTTTTCTGACACGTTGATAGAAGCTGAAATTCACTATTTTTGCATGTTTTTCTTTCTCTTTCTTTTTTAAAAAAAATGTTTACTTATTCCTGAGAAAGCGTGAGCAGGAGAGGTGCAGAGAGAAAGCAGGACAGAGGATTCAGAGCAGGCTCCAGGCAGACGGCAGCAGGCCTGATGTAGGGCTCCAACTCACAAACCATAAGATCATGAGCTGAGCTGAAGTCAGTTGGACACCCCTCCTGGTTTTTCTATAATTCGAAACCAGTGGGCAAGCCTCAGAGGCTTCCAGTATGAGGAAAGCAAATTTATTTTGCACAAAATGATCACTTATCATGGAAAATGCCTAGAACCCAGCATTGCATTTTCTGGAGAAACATCAGTCAGATTATGTTGAACAATTCAAAGTGTTGACTTGTAAAGCTTCTCCAATCACTCAATAAATTTCCACCTTTGCACTGTGCCTTTGGATCCACTGAATATGTAAATTGTTTGTTTAGTGTATTTGAGGAGATGCATAGGATTCATATGTGGACAAATAGACTTAAAGCAAACAATGTCTTGTTCATCCTTGCAAGAATATAGTCATGCATGTGAAAGACTCCAAGCAGTACAGAATATGTGGAAAATACGCATTGCCACAAGTATTATAAAAGCAGGGACAGACCAACTTATCAGGTACTCATCATTTGAATGACGTGGAGTGTTTGTATGTCAATTATGCCCCAGTAAAGCTATTAAAAAACCCCACATGTTGGCATAACATAGTCTCAAAAATGTCCTCCATCTGTAATAACTCTTTTGAGGGGTTACTCATATCAGGAATTTCCTAGATATAGCAACAGTAAAGTTTCTACTATAATAGGACATAAATTACAATTTTAGTTTCTACACGATGGTATAATTTTTCATATTGAAGAAGAGAGGCTGAGTCCAGATAAACACTTGGGTGTCTTTTCATTCTGAAGGTGTGGGCAGTAAAAATTTTGCCTTGATAAAGAAGCTATTACAAGCACGTATCTTTTTTTTTCAATATATGAAGTTTATCATCAAATTGGTTTCCATACAACACCCAGTGCTCATCCCAAAAGGTGCCCTCCTCAATACCCATCACCCACCACCCCCTCCCTCCCACCCCCCATCAACCCTCAGTTTGTTCTCAGTTTTTAAGAGTCTCTTATGCTTTGGCTCTCTCCCACTCTAACCTCCTTTTTTTTTTCCCTTCCCCTCCCCCATGGGTTTCTGTTAAGTTTCTCAGGATCCACACAAGAGTGAAAACATATGGTATCCGTCTTTCTCTGTATGGCTTATTTCACTTAGCATAACACTCTCCAGTTCCATTCATGTTGCTACAAAGGGCCATATTTCATTCTTCCTCATTGCCACGTAGTACTCCATTGTGTACATAAACCACAATTTCTTTATCCATTCATCAGTTGATGGACATTTAGGCTCTTTCCATAATTTGGCTATTGTTGAGAGTGCTGCTATAAACATTGGGGTACAAGGGCCCCTATGCATCAGTACTCCTGTATCCCTTGGGTAAATTCCTAGCAGGCAAGCACGTATCTTAAAATATTTCATAACTTGAAGGAAATGTTACAGACTTCTGTAATTTACCCCTGGGCATTTACAAACCCTTTTCATTTTGTGCTATTAAAAGTTTTCTCAGGAATTTTTGTTGAAATTTTAAATTTTTTCATGGGTTCATTAAGTTATCTGCTTTCATTCACAGGTCTCAACTTGCAAATTCGATAGTTAGCCCTTTTATTTATTTTATTATTTATTAAAAAAAAATTTTTTTAACGTTTATTTATTTTTGAGACAGAGAGAGACAGGGCATGAACAGGGGAGGAGCAGAGAGAGAGGGAGACACAGAATCTGAAACAGGCTCCAGGCTGTGAGCTGTCAGCACAGAGCCCGACGCGGGGCTCGAACTCACGGACCGTGAGTTCATGACCTGAGCCGAAGTCAGACGCTTAACCGACCAAGCCACCCAGGCGCCCTAGTTAGCCCTTTGAAAACCCACTTGAGTATTTAAGATTTAACTTGAGAGACTCTATTTCCATGGAAAAGTTGGTGCATTCATGTTATAGCTCGAAAGAGGGGAAAACCGGTATCTGAATCCGAGAGACTGATGAACTCCCCACAAAGGATTTATTTAATATCTCTGTCCCTCCATTGCCATTTGACTGATCATGTAGTGGTTCCTAAGATTCACGATATAGACTTTAGTAATTTACAAACAACTCAGCTGCACTTGAATTTTTTTGAATTCAGTAGAGTTTGTTGGTAAAGGCATCTTTCCCCATTGTTTTTTTGTCAGTATCCTTGGTTATGCTTTCCAGATCCCAAATAATACCATTTGCTAAGAGCCATGTATGACTGCGTTCTTCATCAGACTGACTGACTCTTGAGGCCAAGCGCGGAACTTGTGTATTGACTCTGCTGTGTGTTTTGAGCACAGTGGCTGTTGAATAAATATCTGTTAGATGAATGGACAGATGAGTTGCTGAGGCTCTGTCTTCAAAAGCAGATTTTCTAAGGCAGCAGATAGAACATCCTTTGCATGTGGCTGGATTTAGACTGTGGTCTTGACATCATTTGATGCGAGTAAAGGAGAGCTTTCACTTACCATTAGAAAGTCAAAGGGGCAGGATGATGGGGATACGGGGGCCTTTCCTGCCCTCAATGAGATCTTTCAAGTATATATGTATAAGTAAAAGATAAGACACTCTTCCCTGAGTCATAAAAAAGACCATATGTTTGTGTGAGTTCTCTGTGCAGAGTGCGCTACGAACTACAGAGAGTATGAGCAAATCAACTCAACCAGAAGGTTGTTTTAGTGCAGAAAGATAATGAGTCATTAGACTAACACCCCTGCTCAGGCATCTACTACTGTGTGAACTTGAATAAAACACGTCACCTTCCCGATCCTCAGTCTTCTCACCTGTAAAATGAGAACAACTGTCCAGAGTTTGGAGATGAAGAAAACGCATATGGTGGTTTGTAAGCTGTGGGTTGTACACCTACAATCTGAGTGTATGGGATGTTCAGTCCAGGCACTGGATTTCAACGGACACCTTGACAGCCATGGGCATCAGCTGGGACCAATTGAAATGTTGGCCATCCTTGCACGTTTGAGTTTATGAAACACACTGTGAGTCTTGACGGTGACTTTCTGTGCAGTCACATGGCCTCAGAGTCTCTGGTAACAACAACCATTTAAAATCATTTACGCCTTTCTCAGTTTCCCAGTGTTTGACATTCATTGATCATAATAGAGCACAACATGGTTTCCATGGAGATCAAAAAAACACTTTTTGCTCTCAAACAATTCTCCCACGTTTCCATCCAATTAATTGCATCAGGTCCCTCGGAACACACAAAGTGTGGCCTATGGAAAAGAGCAGGATGACTTGGATCCTTCTTGCCACAGTTCCGAATGCAGTTAAGATCTTCTACATGGGTAAGTGACATCTGTTGGTTAAGATGTCAACACTTACACTTACCTTCAACCTTACCAGATGCTAAATAAAATCAGTGAACTGTTGGCTGAAACCTCCTAGCAATCAGCTAGTAGGTTTAAACATTTTTTTTAAGGTTCATTCAAGTAATCTCGATACCCAACATGGGGCTCAAACTCACAACCTCAAGATCAACAGTTGTATGCTCTTCCAAATGAGCCAGTCAGGCGTCCCTTAAACAGTTTTAAATAAAGACTTGTTACTGGTAATTCAGATAATTTTAATAATTCTAATTTGAGGGGCTCTTGGGTTGTTCAGTCAGCTAAGCATGCGACTTTGGCTCAGGTCATGATTTTACGGCTGGTGAGTTTGAGCCTCGCGTCGGTCTCTGTGCTCAGAGCCTGGAGCCTGCTTCGGATTCTGTGTCTCCTTTTCTCTCTCGGACCCACCCCCGCTAGCTCTCTGGCTCTCTCTCTCTCAAAAGTAAATAAATGTTAAAAAAACAATAATACTAATTTGAAAATTTTTAATAATTCTAAATAAACATTCCTTGAGTGTTACTATCAGAGATGAGGGGTAGACTTTTATTTCTGCTACTAAAACCAGACCATGGATTAAGGTGATTTTGGTCACACCTCTGTCACTAACTGGATTTGTGATTTTCAGCAGGTTACATAAATTCCTCAGCTTACATTCCTCATCTTTAAAATGAGGAAATGAGACTAAAGCTGTCTGTGAGCTATACCTACTCGGAGATTTTTTTCTTAATCCTGTATTTTGAACACTTTGGACTCAGAAAGCATTTGTTCAATAAATTAAAGGGATAACAGGCATGTCACTTCATAGTAGAAACTGCATTTCATGCATCGTGTTTTATCATTTTTTGACAGTTCACTTTAAATTGCATCATTACAGGGGTGCCTGGGTGACTCAGTCAATTGAGTGTCTCACTCTTGATCTCTGCTCAGGTCTTGATCTCAGGGTTGTGAGTTCGAGCCCTGTGTTGGGCTCCATGGAGCCTACTTAAGAAAAATAAAATAAAATAAAACTACAAACTGCCTCATTATATATTGAATGATTGTATTCGTTTGTGAAAAATAACTTTACTTGTCACCTAGTGTAGAAAGTTAGCACTTTAAATCACTAATCGGGAATCCAGAAGTACCCACGTACGTGGGATATATTCCAAACATCCTTTTGAAATCTACAACAGAGATTTCTTATTTATAACATATAAGAAATAATTTTTCTTGGGGCACTTGGCTGGCTCAGTTGGTTGGGTGTCTGACTTTGGCTCAGATCATGATCTCACAGTTTGTGGGTTCGAGCCCCGTGTCAGGCTCTGTGCTGACAGCCCGGAGCCTGGAGCCTGCTTTGGATTCTGTGTCTCCCTCTCTCTCTGCCCCTCCTCCACTCATGCTCTGTCTCTCTGTCTCAAAAATAAACATTAAAAAAAAAATAAAAGAAATAATCTTTCTCTGGTGACAGGTGGAACCAAGATATGTGTTTGTATAGTGTAGTAGTCAGAATAATGTCCTGCTGCAAAATGTTCACCTACTAAAATTCCCAGTGCAGGTGACAATGTTATCTTGTATGATGAAGCATAATTAGGGTTGCAGATGGAATTAAGGTTAATCACCTGACCTTAACATAGAGAGAGTATCCTGGATTATCCAGGTGGGCTCAGTGGAATCATCCAGTTTCAAAGACACTTAAGAGATCAGAATGGCGAGAGTTGAGGACTCGGTTAGTCCACAATCAAGGAATGTAGGTGGCCACTAGATGCTGGAGGGGACAAGTTGTTGGGCTGCTTTCAGGACCAGAAACTCCTGATATCTATGCAAAGTATGAGGGCACTGCTAAGTGGCTAAATCAGCCTAGGTCAGATGAGAGCGGGAAAAGGCTACATATTTGACCATAATTAATTTCATAATGACAAATGAACATATTTTGTTCATTATCGTCAGCACCGTGGACAAAATTTGCAAGCACTTAATCTGTAAATGAGCACTCTAGAAATAAACGATTTTCACTAATTTAGACTGACCTTCTCCATCAGTTAGTACTAAGTCATTAATAATATATTGTTACTAATTTGCTACAATACTAATCAGCCTTGGGTCAATGATAAACATCACGGACATCACATGGACATTCTACTCGTTATTGGGAATCGAATCCTCATCTTTACTGAATGATGGATAGTGACAACATGACATTAGTTAAGTTAAGCTACATTGAGTTGAGAGGGGAGGGGCATACCCCTCATCATTTACTTATAAAGCAATCATCTATTTCATATGCTTCTCGTTTTAAACTCCTTGAAGGCAGGAGTGTTTTGCTTGCTCTGGTGTCTTTCAAAATGCCTGCTCTGTGCCTTGGTTAGCCATGGAAATATTTGACATGAAACGCTCAAATGCATATGGGGCCCCGTCCGGAAGAGGATGGGAAAACAGATAAAAATAGCTAGTTTCTGAGGGAAGGGGGCAGAGGCAGAAATGGGAATTTTGGAATACATGGTAGAGATTAAGAACGAATAATAACCATGTGTTCTACATATAACTCAATCCACTCAATGTAAGGACAATGAAACATACAGTTCTGGCCAAGAAGCTTTATAGTCCAGGGACACAGGGGTCCCTGGGAGGTGTTCATCCAATCTGAAAAGCTGACAAGCAGAAATCCTTGTATGCTCAGTGCTCAGGTCAGCAACCCTGTTACTTCCAAATTTGATTCATAATTAATGCCAGGTCCCCTTCGAAATGACTAAATTTTAAAATATTCCCAAGTAACAGTTTTGATTCTCAGAAGAAATAGGTAAGCAACAAAGATGTTCAAAAGACACAGGGCTGAAATCACAATCATTAGATTATATTCCATTTAATGAGAACGTGAGACACTGTGTATTTAATAATGGAGCGTATAAAATAATGAAATGAAACAAAAATGAACATAGAAAAAAAGATACTTGAGAGGAAAGGAGTCAAAAAATATTTGGCATTATTTCAAGAAATTCAGGAGCCATGGTGATTGTGGTTTCTACTCTTCGTGTTCTTCTCAATACCTTTCTACACATAACAATTTGTTTTGTCAAAGAAAGACCTAATAAAAATTTAAAAAAAAATTTTTTTTTAGCATTTATTTATTTTTGAGAGAGAGCGAGAGAGAGAGCGAGTGTGAGCAGGAGAAGGGCAGAGAGAGAGGGAGACACAGCATCTGAAACAGGCTCCAGACTGGAGCTGTCAGCACAGAGCCCAACGTGGGGCTCAAACTCACGAACCGTGACCTGAGCTGAAGTCCAGCACTTAACTTGACTGGGCCACCCAGATGCCCCAGAGCTAATAAAACTTCTAAAAACTTATTTTAAAATTGGGAGCAAAGATTATAATCCATGTCGTTTTATGAAGGACTTTATAACAGTGTCATTTTTGCAGCTTTAACAAATGTTCCAGTCTTCCAGCACACGTACCACACTCTGAACATCCGCATTTAATTTGACAAGTGCATTTGTCCCTTCCAAATATCTACGGTTTACAACATCACCAACCGGCAACTAATTGGGTTTTCCGGGAAACTTGTAGGACTTACTCTATGTTCACAAAAAAATGATTCCAAGAGAAAGTGGAATTCAGATAATCACGCATATTGAAAATAAACATGTTGCCAGGGTCCCGGACTGACAATTCAATTTAAAAAGGAAATGAGCACTTTGAATAAAAACATATAATTGTGAGTACTTAAGTCATTATGGACTAATTTGGGTTAAAAGAAGGTATCATAAGGTAAAATCCAACATGAATAGAAGACACATTATAACAATTCATGTGCAAATATTTCCTCAGCAGCCCTGGTTGTTTCCGAGAGAACATACCAGCAAGGAGCGGAGAATCTGACGTGCGGGAGCACACGTCACCCACGGCAAAAGGACCAACGTAAAACGAACCGAGAACTTTTCATGTATCCTGTGTTCTCTTGAAAAGCTTTATCATCTCAACCGAGCAATCTTCCCAATGGTAATTACCTTTTTTCCCCCAAATATTTAAGATCCAGATGTGTTTCTTTATGGAATGGCTTGCTCTGAAACCCATCACTGTTAATTCTAATATTCTCTGGAGATGAGGTAAAACTGAGAGAATGGATGTTAAATTTGGTTCTGCCACTTACTGAGTGATATTTAGTGTCTGGAGTTCTTTGTTCCTGTTTCCCTATGAACAAAATGGCAGATGAGTCATAAAGATGATTTTTGTTTACTAATTAAACAGCCATTACGCACTTACTATATATACTAAGTACCAGGCACGATATCATGCTCAGGAATTACCAAGATGAGTAGGGCTCCTTTGGTTTTTACATGAAGCTCATGGTTTAATAAAGAAACTAAGTATGTAAATAAGGTCTATATTAAATTTGCGCAGGAGACACAGTGACTACAAACTAAGACTTGACCACCTCTTGGTGTTGGCACCTGTCGCTTAAATATAAGCTTCTCCAGGACAGCAGTTTCTGTTGTTGTTGTTTTTTTTCTGCTGTATCTACAGTAACTAGCACAGTACTTCAGGATACAGTTCAAGAAAACTGACCGAATGGACAAATGCCCAGTGCCGTCCAATAGAACTTCCAGCAATCATGAACATGTCCCGCATCACTGGCATCCACTATGGTAACATCAGGCCACATGTGCGGTTACTGAACCCTTAGAATGTGGCAGACACGAGTGAGGAACAACTTTTTAATTTAATTAAAGAAGACATTAAATTTAAATGGCCCCATGCAGCCAGGGGTTGCCATAATGGACAGTACACGGCTAGGTGTAATTTGGAAACAAACATGAAATGCTTATTTTGTTTTTCACTGGCTAGTCTATGCCACTAGACTCTAAAAACATACTGTAATGATACTTCAAAGGCTTTTAACCAGCCTCCTCACTGTTATTTTTCAAATGTTTTCTAGTTATTCACTGTTTTTCTATATGTCCTTCTAATTGGTTGTTGCTTTTATGTGGGAACACGTTTACATATTATTTTGTATCCTACATTGAATTCCCAAGTGAGGGAAACAGCACTGCCGCTCATATCATAAGCAAAGGTGAATTGCTTACTCCACGAGCAGCTCCTGGGAAGTGGTAATTAAAAGACCGACAACAGATAGCTACCAAATGGGCAAAGGACAGGAACTGACCATTCCTAGCAAAACAAAGCAATACAAATGGCTTTTGAACAAGGGAAGAGAAATAATAAAATTATTAAATAATCAATTACAAGGACACAGAGATCCTATTGTTAATGTGTTGGATGAGGAGAATAAGCAAATATTGGGTACAGCAAAGCCATCACCAAGGGTCCATTACTTCCTTCTGTGTTTCTCCTGGGGAGCACTGACCTTATTATTTTACCTGTACCCAACTTCTCAGTGCAAAATAAATAAGCACCTAAGCACAGACCTCAAGAAGCATATTCTGTTGCAATTATAAGGGCCCGGATGCTGGCTTCTCTGCTGTGGACGCCTCAGCCCTTTTGGAAGCAATTTCTGGTAAAAACGCACCATGTTGAGACCAGCCCCAATTACTCGGTGCTGTTTCTCTCGCTTTGATGAAGAAAGAGAACGAAGCCTTTTGTCTGTGGCAAATCAGGATGTCTCTTAGCAATTTATCACTCTCATGTCAACAGAGTTTCCTTGTTTGTCTCATTTCTGCCAGGGCATGGAGCTCACAGGAGCAGCTCAAGTGGGGAGGAAAAAGAGAGCAGACCAGACTGCCAGAAAGAATACAGTTTTGGAAAATGTCACAGTCAAGCAGAGAAGCTGAGTACGGGGAAGAGAAGGGTGGGTAGATGGAGAAAAGAAGAGCCTGTTTGTGCCCATCACGAGTTTTGGCAAAAATAAATAGTGAAAACAAATGACAACAACAAGATAAACTGGCAGGAGGAGCATGACCGTGAAACCCTCAAGAACTCTCGAGGGTTGGCTGTCACTTTCATTTGAAAGAGAAATCACATTTAGGAGACACAAACCCAAGCCATGGGCAATTGTCTACCGGAGACCTGTGCTATCCGGGATGGTGACCATTTATCATGTGAGGCAATAAAGCTCTTTGTTTTTTAAAGATATTGCTTTTTAAGGTTATTTATTTGGAGAGAGAGAGAGAGAGAGAGAGAGAGAGAGAGAGAACACAAGTGGGGCAGAGAGAGAGGGAGAGAATTCCAAGCAGGTTCCATGCTCAGTGCAGAGCCCAACATGGAGCTTGATCTCAGGAACCACGAGACCACGACCTGAGCCAAAATCAAGAGCCAGACGTTTATCCACCTGAGCCACCCAGGCAGCCCATGAAGCTCTTTAAATGTGGGAGTCTGAATTGAGACAGGCTGCATGTACAAAACACACACCTGATTTCAAAATATGTAAACTATGTCCACAGAACATTTTTAATATTGGTGGTCTATGTTGAAATAATATTTTAGATATGTTGGGTTACATAAAATGTTATTTTAAATCAACATCACTATGTTGTCTACAGTTTGAGCAACTCTCCTCTCCAATGGGCTTCCGATTTACCCTTGGTCTCCTCAACTCCTTCTCTTTGTTCTCTTCATAAGGCAAACATTTTCCTGCATTGGCTACTTTTATACGTCTTTACTGAATCATGCGCTATTTTCCCTCTTTCCACATAAAATCCCTTCTGCTGTTCAACACTCTATCTGAAACACACTTCTACCTGCTACAGAATTATCCCACCATGGAGTGGGGGGAAAAAGGTGTTTTAACATCCTTCCTTCTTTTTTTCTCAGTTCTCTGGTGTCTCTCAAGATAAAATGACCCCTCCCCCCAAATTCCTTTGGAAGACATCTGTCCTTAGAACTGGTTGGTCATTGCCCTGTGAGCTGTTGCCAGTTTCCTCCTTTAACACAGTGAGCCTCATTTCAGCCAGATCTTCTTACCATAAATAAAATTATATCTGAAACACAGAAGCTAGCTATTTAACACTTGGGTATAATCGTCATGGGACTATTTTAAGGAGACTAAAAAAAATTTGTTGTACATCTGGTAAACTCAGAAACGGTGGGAAATAGTGAGTTTTTTTTTTTTTTTCTTTTTGACATCTCCACATCTCAACCCATCCATTGGGTTGATTGGATCCATCCATTGGATGGATACCTGGCCAGACTTGGCCAATGGGAATGTTTTAATGGCCTGTTGAAATATAGATCTTCATTTAAATTTTCCATCCAGAAGTTACCTCTCTGAATTAGAAAATTATTGTGCCACTCCAGTTGCTAAACAACCTGTCTGTAAAACACAATTAGGTTGTACACAGAGCAGAGCTCTGTAATGGTATCAGAATAGTCAGTCTAATGCTTTGAAAATTACAGTGAAGGTCATCAACCTTGCCAGGTGTCTTGATCTCCTCAGGTTATCAAAATAAAGTACTGTAGACCCGGTGTCTTAAACTACAGACTGTTGTGCCTCACAAATCGGGAGGCTGGATGTCCATGTCAGGGAGCCCAGGGAGGTCTCTCTTCCGGCTTGAAGGCAGCCACCTTGTCACTGTGTCCCCACATGGTAGAGAGAGAGCAAACTCTGGTGTCTCTACTTCTTGTACAAGGACACTAATCCCATCATGGGGCCCCAGACCCATGACCTCATTTAAATCCAATCACTCCCAAATGCCCCACCTCCATTTTATAAACCAGAGTGAAGATTTTGGTTGTTTTGTGTCTCAGCATCCCATTATTGGTTTTGTACTCAGACGGCAAGGCTATATTTGCTTTTGTCCTTGTTCTTAATCATTCTTGCCGTGTTGGAGATTTAGATAGCAGAAAACAAGCAAATTCTTCATAACAGGCTCTCTAAAGGAGCTGGGACGGGGTGCAGGGAGAAGTGTGATTTGTAGAGTTTACCAATTTCTGTGGTGTAAGTAATCCTACTGTGGCTGATTTCAAGCTACCCATGTGATGTCACTCAATGGAGAAATGGGAAGGCACCATGTTATGTCACTGGGAAGGCATGCACCCTGTCGAGATTTTGGGGGCCACCTGATGTGCCCTCCTGAATGTCAAGCAATGCCCGACATCACTGACTGAAATCAAACAACAAGGCACCACTCTGTAAGGGTAACTCCAAAAGACATGGAAATCAAAGAAGCCTGCCTACCTCATATTAACCACGTCAATACAGTTATGACCATGAGGTTGTACCGTGTGTGCTGGTACGTGATTTGGAAACACACACCAAAAAATGCAGCTTACACAGCACAGAATCCTACTAATCGGGTTTAAATCTGGTAGTGAGCACCCACTGGGATTGATTCCTGTGAGATCGACAGGTTTTCTCATGCCAAGAAGTAGTTGGCACTTGCAACCAGATGAATGAATGGATTGTAGATGTACTGACAGTCTTATAGCAGTCTACAAAAAGCACAGCGACAGAGAGGCAAAGGATAGCAAATTCACGCATTCAAGTGAATCCTACTAAGGTTTCACTGAATAGATCAGGGCATTTGTGAAAAACAAACAGGACTAAAATGCTTCCAACTTTATCCCTTAGGGAAAAACTACACTTCAAGAAAAGCAACTGTGTTTGTTATGAAAAAGAAAAAAAAAAGTTGTGTTTTCATTACTTTAAATGTGTCTTTAGGTGACTTAAAAAAAAAAAACCTTCAGAAAGATGTCAAGGAGTTAGATTATGCCTCTATTTTGTTGAGAATATTAGTGAGAATAGTTGCTTGTATAAATTTCTATTTGGGGATATGAAAACAAACACACATACATCAATAACAAAAACACAGCAAGGTTGACTTCAGGGACAAGCAGGGAAAACGGTGGTTTTAAGAAGTTATCCTTTGGAGTTGGGGCAATGGATTCGGAGGGTTGATTGCACTGCGACTTGAATACAGTAGCTTGACACATGAATTTTTTTTTAACAGTAGAAATGTTTTCTTTCATTCCCACACATGAATTAGAATTAGAATTCTTTGAATTCTATACTGAAGATCAGGAACTAAACATTTTACTTTTATGTCCCTCCCATGGGGAACTTTTAAATTAAGTTGGTCTCAGGCTATTATATTTATTTTAATCCCTGGAGTTTATTTTTCCCAACCATAAAGACTACAGCTTACCGGTGTACTGTCAGATGATGCTGAATACTCAGAAAACAGACCCATTATCTTACTCAGCAAATGGATTTTCTCACACGTAAGACAAGTGATTAGGTTTGTAAGCTTTTACAACACCTTGTTCAACTTTTCTTAGGAAACCATAGGGATCTTTTTCCCTGTTCATTTTCAAGCTACATAAAACAATGGGAATAAAACATTATAATTTTAGACCTAGGGTCTCTTAAAATTAGGTTTTTAAGACCAAGATCCAAATAGATGTCTGTCTGTCTCTCTCTCTAGAGAAGTACTATCTTAGATCAGGTTTTCTGACCTAAGAAAAGGTGAGAAGGATTATTTTCACATGTGCATGGAAATTTTTGAAGGCAAGCTCTCAGGACAGGAGGATGGGGTTGGGGTGGTAAAAGCAAGGTGATGTGATCTCTGTGCACGTGAACTTCAACCTGACCCCATGGGGAGGTCTGGAGCATGACCCACACCGCACATCACTTAGTACCATTCTCTCAGTGCATCCAAGCTGCTAGAACAGCGTCTCGTAGCCTGGGGGAGTCTATAAGCAGCAGACATGTATTTCTCAGCTCTGGAGGCCGGAAGTTCAAGATCAAGGTGCTGGCAGATTCCCAGTCCAGTGAGATGCACTTCCTGGTTCATGGATGGCTGTCTTCTTGCTGTCTCCTCACATGGGAGAAGGGGTAGGAGAGTGTGTGAGGTCTCTTTTATAAGGACAGTAATCCCATTTGTGAAAACTAATCATCTTCTAAAGGCCTCACCTCCCAATACCATTGCATTAGGGATTAGGTTGCAGCACGTGAATTTTTTTTCAGAGGGAGCCATCAGCATTCAGGCTACAGCACGCACACGCCCTGAGGCAAAAGAGTCAGTCTTCTGTACTGCAGGTTCAGCCTGTCATTGGATGCAGGCAGTAGGTGTTGGGGGCATCCATTGAGATGATATGCATGAAGGATGTAAATGGAAGAGACTTGGTTATGACCTGTGTTAAGCAGAACCAAAGTATGCACAGGAAACTACCAACAGTACAATCTTAACCACGCACAAAAACATGCTGAACCAGGATGAAGCAGAAATACACCTGTTATTAGCGATTATCTCCAGAAGATGCATGAGTGCCATTTTCTGTAATTTTCTGTAGGTTTCCAACATTTTTACAGGGGATCATGTGTAGCGAATAGGAACCCATACTCAGGATGTGTGCAAAACTTGGCTTTGCAATCCAAATAAGGTTAGGACTTGCCATTCTTTGGAAAATGGGTCTGCATGCTACGACCCATGGACTGAACCCTACCTACTGCTTGTTGTTATAAATAAAGAGTTATTGAGGGGCACCTGGGTGGCTCAGTCAGTTAAGTGTCTGACTTTGGCTCAGGTCATGATCTCGCGATTTGTGAGTTTGAGCCCTGCATTGGGCTCTGTGCTGACAGTTCAGAGCCTGGAGCCTGCTTCAGATTCTGGGTCTCCCTCTCTCTCTGCCCCTCCCCTGCTTGTGTGCGTGCTCTCTCTCTCAAAGAACAAACATTAAAAAAAATTAAAGTAATTAAATAAGTAAATACAGAGTTATTGGGACAAAGACACACCCATTCATCTAGCCTCTTCTAAGGCTGCTTTCCCACAGCAGCGGAGTTGAGAGAGCTCAATATAGACCACGTGACCACTCTAACTCCTTTACAGTTCTCTGCCTCATCTGTGAAATGGGCTAATAACTCTTACCTCATAGAATTTCTGAGTGGTTAAAAGAGAAAACGTGAGTCAAGACCTAATTTATTAGCTAAAATTAGCTGAGATGTGAATGTGAGGCCTAAAACCATAAATTCCTAGAAGAAAGCATAGCAGGAATGTCTCTGACATGGGTTATAGCAACATATTTCTAGATCTGTCTCCTGAGGCAAGGGAAACAAAACCAAAAATAAACTATTGGGACTACATCAAAATAAAAAAGCTTTGCACAGCAAAGCAAACCATCGAGAAAATGAGAAGGGAACCTAATGAATGGGTTCCCTTTCATTGGAATGAATGAAATGGGAGAAGATATTTATAATGAATGGGAGAAGATATTTATAAATGACATATCCACTAAGGGGTTGATATCCAAAATACATGAAGAACTTAGACAACTGAAAACCAAAACCACAAATAATGTAAGAAATAGGAAGAGGGCTTGAATAGACATTTTTGTAAAGAAGACATATAGATGGCCAACAGACACATGAAAAGATGCTCAACATCACTAATTATTAGGGAAATGCAAATCAATACCCCAAGTAGATATTGCCTTACACCTGTCAGAATGGCTCGAATCAAAAAGGCAAGAAATAAGAAGTTCTGGCGATGATGTACAGAAAAAGGAACCTTGTGCACTGCTGATGGGAATGCTGTTTTCTTTGAGTAAGGACCCAGTATGGAGGTTCTTCAAAAAATTAAAAATAGAACTATCATATGATCCAGTAATTTCACCACTGGGTAATTACTCAAAGAAAACAGAAACACTAGGGACACCTGGGTGGCTCAGTTGGTTAAGCATCCAACTTTGGCTCAGGTCATGATCTCATGGTTTGTGGGTGTGAACCTTGTGTTGGGCTCTGTGCTAACAGCTCGGAGCCTGGAGCCTGCTTCAGATTCTGTGTCTCCCTCTCTCTCTCCCTCTCCCTTGCTTTCTGTGTCTCTCACAAAATAAATAAACATTAAAAAAAAAACCCACAGAAACCCTAATTTGAAAAGATATGTGCACCCTCTGTTTATTGCAGCATTATTTACAATAGCCAAGATATGGAAATAGCCCAGATATGCACTGATGGATGAACATATACAGATGATGTGGTCTGTGTGTATATATATGTATCATGCTAAGTGAAACAAGCCAGAGAAAGAGAAATAGCATACAATTTCACTTGTATGTGGAGTCTTAAAAAACAAGGCAAATGAACAAACAAAAGAAACAGACCTGTAAGTACACAGAACAAACTTGTGGTTGCCGAGGGAGCGCATGGGCAAAATGGCTGGAGGGGATTGAGAAAAATAAACTTCCAACTGTAAAGTTAATAAGTTACGGGGATGAAAGGTACAGCCTGAGGAATATAGTCAATGACATTACAATAGTGTTGTGCATTGGCAAATGGCGACCGAGCACGGTGAGGGCTGAATAATACTGAAGACTATGAAATCACTACGCACTATACCTGAAACTAATAGAACATATGTATCTATATCTGTATCAGTAATATAACATTGTGTGTCAACTACAAAAGAAGGAGCTAACTCAACTTTCACTATGTGGTGGCCACCTACATCTGTCTTTATTTACTGTCCGAAGCACAGCTCATCCCAGCAGCCTCTTACTACGAAAACTAAGAAAGAACCAAAGGGAATCACCACAGTCCCCCCAAACTATCTGGAAGCCTGTATACCCGGCAACTGATCTGATTGTTGGTGCGATGCCTTTTCAATAGATTCATAGCTTCCATGCGTTACATGCAGTATGTATCTGCAAGTATATCCCAGGTTTTCAGAGTGATGTTACAAAGCAAGAAAGATTGCATATACAAGTTCATTAAGTTTCAGTACCAAAATATCTTTCGTATAGGAGTGATTTGCTCAAACCATTTTTATCATTTGTAGACAATGTGGTTTTTAAGATAAACCACACCAAGGGATTGCATGTATTTCTTCTGTGTATTGTAAACAGATACAGCTTTCTAGAAATTTCTGGAAAAACTTTTTTGCTACATTAATATAAAGCAGATCAGCATACATTAGTTGCATTCTTCAAGATGTGCAGCATCATGCTTTTGGATTCTATTACATAATGCCGTACCGGGGAGCAAAGGCAATCTGTAGCAGACATTTTATTTCAGCTGCTTCTACTATAATCACTGTGGTCCTATAGATGTAGGCCAGAAAAAAAAAAAAAAAAAACAATGTAGTGAATGAAGTGTATTTTCTACGCTTTTATTTCTCACGTAAAAATTTCATCTGGGGAATCCTTAAGAATGAAATGCAGGTAGTTCTAAAACTACACAAAGAGCTGCCTTTCAAGGCTGCCTCTATTTGTGTTATTTTTTTTCCCTGAGTAACTCAGCATCTCAGGAATAGTAAATTAATGGCTTAGGCTCTTACCACACAAAGGAGATTCCAGAATTATGATTCACTGTGACATGGATGGCAGGTGCTATTTAGAGACAGGCTGCCTGCTTACGAACAGTTGATAAGTGTCTCCTATACATAAGGCACCCGCTGAGAAATGTGTAAATAAAATAGTCCCAGAATTAAATGAGTTTAACATTTTTGTAGAAAAGAACCAATGTTTTAGGCAAATACCTATAATACAGGGGATAGGCAATACTTTCAATGTGTTCAATGAACGTAATTGGGTATTTCCTATTTGACAGGTCCTTCAGAAAAAACAGCAGAGAACCCCTTCCCTCTTCTCTGGTTGGGATTAGAAATTATCTGCCTTGAAAGAGTTCATGAATTAACCAATCAAAAATTGAAGAGTTTCTCTCTATGGTGATGTGAGGAGAAGCTGGGCTTTAGACCAACCAACCAGATGTGAGTATCATATTGGATGTGGCTTTATTCCCAGGCCTCTGCAGGCGGGTGTGGGGAGGGAATTCAAGACCACAAGCCAGCACTCATGAGCCAGGCTAACTCTGTACAACAGGCTGTCGTCCGCACATTTCAGATATCTTAGAAGATGCATTCCACATCTCAGCCTTCTCCTGGGTGAGTGAAGGGAACAGAAAGCCAGATTAATGGTGAAAATGGTATGGACCTGCCATAGTTACAGGCAGGAGAAACAGCCACCCATGCGATGATCCTGTCCTGGAGTGACGGTCGTGAATGTGTTAGGACAGCGGACAGTCTGTCCTTCACATTTTCCATTCCACACCCACAGTCTTGCTTGGAGCCCTGAATGTAATTGTGTCAATGCCATTTAGACAGAATGCTGTGTGAGGGAGACGCACTGCTTAGATTGAGGTCTTCAACTAAGCTCTGCATCAGGGTTCAGAGTGAAAATAGGTGAAGGTGGTCAAGGTGAGCAAAAGTGTATATAACTCAGGCCGAACGATATCACTCTGGACTAGTAGACACTCAGCCCTAGGCTCCAGCCTTGGTTCCTAAGGCTGTGAAACTGATTTGGAAGAATGATCTTCCTTAAACATCAGGTGGTCGTCCCAACAAGAAACCCTACAGTGTTGTGGTTGGCCAATCTGATGCTCTAAGCATCAGGCAGTACTGTTGTGTTCATTCTTGTAGCCCTGTCACTCCAAGTTGGAGTTCCAAAAATATTGCAACAATGCAAGGAAAATGGCCCTAGTGGTGTAAAATGGGAAGACAGATTGATAGAAGCTTGCAGAAAGCGATACTGTAGTATTCTCACTATAGGGAACAGAAAAGTCTGTTGGGATAAGGCATTTGATTTGGTCTCCAGAAAGAGGGTTGAACTCAACTAGGTGCTCTGGTGGAAGACAATGCCTTGATCTGTAATGTCATGGGGAAGGTCATGCCCAAGGTCAAAGATAACAGACACTTTGCAGCTTCTTCTCCAAAGCCTAAGTATCGTCTGTCTGAAGCTAGAGTATGTGAGAAAATGTAAAGGAATTTGAGGTCACCCAGGTAACCCCATGGCAGAGGACCATGATGGATCCACCAGGGAATGCATCAGAAGACCTTTACAATCAAACTCTTAACACAGCTTTCTTTGTTGTGTAATAGTGCTTATTCTTTATTTTTTTTAAAAGATATATTTGCAACGAGACAGTCAGCGATAATAAAAGGTATTCCTATGCTCATCTGATGCACTGGAAACAAAGGATCGATGAGAAGTGACCAATTTAAAAGGCCATCCTTATCAAAGACAATATTGGAATCTGGACTCAGATCCGTAGACAAAAAGTTTCCATGCCTACCATAAATTTACTGATAAGGTTACATTTGTTTGTAAAGCATATGAAGCTTTTTGCAAGAGAAATAATTTAAGATTCCCTCACTTAATTCACAACAAAAACAACAGGTGGAAACAAATGTAATTGTGTTTACAAGCGTGATGTGTACAAGTGTCCTTAAAATGGACAGCAGGGCACGGAATGCCAGGATGGATACGTAGAAAATTCATCACTCATTTGGTTTCCACTGTGGGGAAAATTAAGCAGATACCTGAACTCTGGCTGTGCTGATCTCATACCCCATCGATGCCAACTCCGTTACCTACCGTTTCTGCTCAAGAACTGCGTGTGCAGGAAAGCTGGTAGGTCGAGCTGTGTTCCACTACTTAGCAAGATCCAATACTCAATTCAGCGAGCTGAAATTAACTGCCTCTCCCCAGCTGGCAACAAAAAAACCCCCAAAAACCAAAAACCAAAAACCAAAAAACAAGCCTTCCAATGGTAAAGTGAATTAACTTATTTGCACACACTCTGGAGA
The DNA here is from genome assembly GCF_028018385.1 of Neofelis nebulosa. Taxonomy (NCBI): domain Eukaryota; kingdom Metazoa; phylum Chordata; class Mammalia; order Carnivora; family Felidae; genus Neofelis; species Neofelis nebulosa. The sequence continues at coordinate 4,036,940 of NC_080800.1, forward strand.
ATCTGACAGTCTCCCTACCAGCCAAGGGTTTCCTTAGCGCAGGAACCACATTCCCTCTCTTCACTTGACTGGTTTTTACTTAAAGGAACAATGTAGCTTGAGGGAAAATGGGGGACAGTTCATCTAAGAGAAGAGAATGAAACCAGCATGGTCTCCAACATGGTCAGAATTACTGAGTCATTTGAGGTCTGGGTATGGAAGAAGAGAACGATACATTTATTGGCTTTTGATGATTTAAGAACTTTTTAAGGGAAACTATCAAAAGACAGGGTTGTAAGCGCTGTAATCTGTTCACTCACTGGAGCCCGGGTCTTAAAATGAGTAAAGGAGATGACAGGTTGACATTTCATTTTAAGCAATTTGAAAATTGAGGAGGCATAATTAACTGGGTTGATGTTTAATCAATTTTAAGAAACAACGCATGAACATATAATTATCAAGCTTCTTGTATTGTTATAGTATTGCCCCAAATACAAAGGTGAGTGCCATATATATATATATATATATATATATATATATATATGAAATTTGATCTCTAGCCATAACAATCTCATGAGGATAGTACACTGATCTACTTTTTAGAGCTAAGCAAACAGAAGAGGGCACATCACCTCTTGACCAAGCTGTGACTCTGAATCTGGCTTGCTTATCTTAACCACCTGTGTGTCCTAGATTGCATCACATGGCTTCAAGCTGGAGAGGAAAAGGCACACATGTGTCTGTGTGAGTGTGCATATACTGTGATCACATACAGTGCATGAATACTGAGTATACAAGAGACTCAGTTGGGTGGGCTTTATTGATATTCCTATCATAGCAGGCTCTCCGTTGAGTGCACAGGGACAGATCGGTAGAGCCCCTAGTCTACCTGGATTATGCTAAGTGGAACATTAGGATTTGGTGGTTTTAATGCACGGGGAAGGAAAGCCCAAGCAACACTGAAGCGTTAGCAAACTGACCAGTTTTTTTTTTAAGTTTATTTATTTATTTTGAGAGAGAGAGTGAGAGGGAGAGCAATCAGGGAGGGGTAGAGAGAAAGGGAGAGACAGAATCCTAAGCAGGCTCCACTCTATCAGCGCAGAGCCTGATACAAGCTTCAAATGCACAAGCCATAAGATCATGACCTGAGCCCAAATCAAGAGTTGGACACTTAACCAACTGAGCCACCCAGGCGCCCCAACAAACCGAGCACTGTGATTAGAGATGAGATCTGTCTTAAGACATAACCAGAAGTCAGTCTGGGAAAAAAAGAGTCCCTTGAATCTTTTTTCCCCCAAGTTTTTATTTAAATTCCATTTAGTTAACAGAGTATAATATTAGTTCCAGGTGTAGAATTTAGCGATTCAACACTTTCACACAACACTCTGCTCATCGCAACAAGAGAGTCACTTGAATCTTAAGTGTAAAGGAGATTGGGGTTTAGATAAAGATAGTACTGGGAGAAATTATCAAAATCACACACTGTAAGGTCTCCTTGAGATCTTTAAAGGGTATACTTCAGCTGACAAAAAATTCTACCTTTCTGCAAAACTATTCCTGAATGATGGCATGCGGATAGAAAGATTCACTCCGTAAAGTCTAAATCTTAGAACCTATGAATGAAAAAGTCTTATTTCAGAGAGTGGAGGGGGCTTTGTATTATTGGATAAAAAAGTCTCACGGAGACCCATATGCAGATTAAAATGAAGAAAAATTCTGGTCTACATAGGTTGAAATATTTCCCATGTGGAAATTCATTGTGGGAATCAAAAGACTTAAAGTAAGAGAATTTATTTCCCAAAGAGCAGAAACAAAGGTGGGAGAAGGGGAGGAGGGCTTTTGCCTTAGGAAAAAGATTCCATCCTGGGAAAGGTAACTTCACCTTCTGCCATCAACCTGCTATAGCTGATGTAGGATGAAGACCCATGGCTTCAAGATCAAAAACGAATTGCAACCTACTTACTTAAAAAATAGTGGTTTTCAATGGCTAAAATAAAAAACACAAGAAACAGCAAGTGTTGGTGAAAATGTGGAGAAAAAGGAACTCTTGTGCACTGTCGGTGGGAATGCAAATTAGCACAGCCACTGTGGAAGACAGTACGGAGGTCCCTCAAAGAATTAAGAAATACTGTAGGCTCGGGGCACCTGGGCGACTCAGTCCGTTGGGCGTCCAACTTTGGCTCAGGTCATGATCTCACAGTTTGTGAGTTCGAGCCCCGCGTCGGGCTCTGTGCAGACAGCTCAGAGTCTGGAGCCTGCTTCGGATTCTGTGTCTCCCTCTCTCTCTGCCCTTCCCCTGCTTGTACTCTGTCTCTCTCTCAAAAATAAATAAACACTAAAAAAAATTAGAACAAGCGGCACCTGGCTGGCTCAGTCAGTTGAGTATCGGACTTCAGCTCAGGTCATGATCTCACAGTCTGTGAGTTCAAGCCCCATGTCAGGCTCTGTGCTTACAGCTCAGAGCCTGGAGCCTGCTTGGGATTCTGTGTCTCCCTTTCTCTCCCTGTCCCTCCCCCACTCACGCTCTGTCTCTGTCTTTCTCTGTGTCTGAAATATACATAAACATTAAAAAGAAATAAAAAAGAAATACCATAGGATCTAATAATTCTGGTATCTGGGTAAATACCCAAAGAATACAAAAACACCAAACTGAAAAGATACACACACACCCTTATGTTTCCACCAGCATTATTTACAACAGCCAAGATGTGCAAGCACCCCAAGTGTCGGCTGGTAGATGAATAGATAAAGAAGATGTGGTCTATATACAATGCAATATTGAGCCATAAGAGGCTGAAATGTTGCCATTTGCAGTGACCTGGATGGCTATAGAGGACATAACACTAAGTGAAATGAGCCAATCACAGAAAGACAAATACCATATGGTTTCACTCACATGTGGAATTGAAGAAATGAAACAAAGAAGAGTCAAATCGAGAAACACTCTTAACTATAGCGAATAAATTGATGGTCACCAGAGAGGAGGTGGGGAGGGGATGGGTGAAATAGGTGATGGGGATGAAAAGTACAGTTATCATGATGAGCACTGAGCAATGTATAGAATTGCTGAATCACTATATTGTACGCCTGAAACTAACATAATGCTTTATGTTAATTATACTGGAGTTAAAATTTTTAAATTTTAAAAACACACGAAAAATAATCTTTTTCATGAAAATGTGAAGATACTGAAATCTGCTTTGGCTGTTTCAGTCCGGAAAGAAGGTGACCTCGAATGAACAATGCAAGTGCCCTGAGTGCCACTAGAAAATCCGATACTACAAGAAAATGAATCGCACATCTATGGCCTGAAGAAGAGATATGATTTAACAAGGATTGTTGAGCCCACTGTGACCAGCATTCGACATTTTTACTGGGAGGAAACTGTAAAGGGAGAGAAGGCTTAAAATCATGGTATGCTGGAGGCAGGGATGCTGGAAATGAGCTTCGGAAAGAATGCATTTTCTCTTTACCACCGTCGCTCATAATTCAGCCAAGGCCATCTTCAGTCCAGAGGAAATTTTAATGTGTCACCTAAATGAATGCCCACTGATCTCAGAGTCAAAACTGGTTGTGAAAATAAATGCATGGTGATAAGTATTTAGGAGGAATATATCACATCGCACAAATTTTTGTTAAGTTTCAACTTACAGGAATTTCTACATTTTTAGTGTGGATTTATGGGCAAGTCTAGACACTTCTGTGTTTTTTTTTTTACAAAAATGGAAACAGAGAGCTCTATAAAGTATCCTGACAATTATTTATATTTAACATATTTTCTTTAGTAACGAAGCTACAATATAGATGTTTGGCATATACACAAAAAAAAGAGGTTGTATTTACCCGCTTGACAGTTGAGTTTTTGGAGATCTTTCTTTGTGATGTGAATACTATAAGTGAAACCCCAGATTTTGTTTGCCCAACAGTCAAGGTTTGGGCAGATATATGGGCACATTGCTAAATGTATTATTGCTCACATGAGAAAGATAGGCTCACAACTTAACCGCTTGATTACAAAAACCAACAATGTGCCCTCTTTTTCACGTCAACACTTTTTAATATAACACACTCTCTGTGAATGCTACAGATTCTAAAATGTCCTTGAATAAGTGCTCAAGGATGTTTAAGAGGATAGGCATGTATCGTGCCTTGTAGTCCGCAAGTTTTTTTTTCCCCTTCTAATTTTTTTTTAATGTTTGTTTATGTTTTGAGAGAGACAGAGACAGAGTGTGAGCGGGGGAGGGGCAGAGAGAGAGGGAGACACAGAATCCAAAGCAGGCTCCAGGCTCCGAGCTGTCGGCACAGAGCCTGAGGTGGGGCTCGGACCCACAAACCATCAGATCATGACCTGAGCCAAAGTTGGACGCTTAACCGACTGAGCCACCCAGGCACCCTGCAAGTTTTCAGCAACCAACTGGGTCAGGCACTTGATGTTCATTTATTTATGATTAACTCCTTCTGGCTATCCTGCAAGGTAAGTCAAGTCAGCAACCTTCAAAGAAACCTGCCTGATTTCAGGTTGGGCTATAAGAAAACTCCCACTTTGTCTTGTATGAAGGGTTAGAAGGGAGATTACAGAAAGTTGCAACAATTTGGGGCAATTAGAGTCATGCAGGGACCTTGGCATTTCCAATACTGGGCACACCAGTTGCATCACAACCCCAGACTTTCGCCTCTACTACAAAGCTGTCATCATCAAGACAGCACGGTATTGGCACAAAAACAGACACATAGACCAATGGAACAGAATACAGACTCCAGAATTGGACCCACAAAAGTATGGCCAACTCATCTTTCACAAAGCAGGAAAGAACATCCAATGGAAAAAAGACAGTCTCTTTAGCAAATGGTGCTGGGAGAACTGGACAGCCACATGCAGAAGGTTGAAACTAGACCACTTTCTCACACCACTCACAAAAATAAACTCAAAATGGATAAAGGGCCTGAATGTGAGACAGGAAACCATCAAAAACCTACAGGAGAAAGCAGGAATGCTTTTTAGCTTTTGATTAGAAAATGTTGGAACTTGTTCCAGAGTCGGTGAGTTATTAACCTAAAGTTCATCATTGTGTTATTTAATTAGAATATTCCAGTATGTCCCTTTTCTTTGAAAGAATGGTAAGAACAAGTAATTGTAATGATACCATAATCTCCTTAGCACCTCTTTCCCTATTTGAGTCTCTACATATCTTAGACCAAACGTATGATCTTGGAACAGATGCAGAAACTGACATTAGCAGACTCCTGATAGGATTTGCTCAAAATTACATAAGTAATATTCTTGCCAAAAAGCTTAACCTGAATCTAATCAGGAGACGAAAGCAATTACACAAATCCAAATTGAAGAGCGGTCTATGAAACAAACACCGTGGATGCTTCAAAAATGTCGATTTTTTGGAAACAAACCAAAAAGGCAGAGGAGCAGTTCTAGATTTCTGGAGGGTGAGAAAACACACCAAGGGAAGGCCAAGCATGAGTATTAACGAGAGTCTCATTAGAGAGCTTTCTAGACTTCACATTTGTAATTGCAGTATATATGTACTCTCATTATAAAGAATACAGATAGGAAACGTGACAACTGGACAATTTTAATTTGGGAGGGTACATTAGATGTTACTTTATCTCTCTTAAATATCTTAGATGTGATCTATGTATTACGGTTATTAGGGAGAACATCTTTGTTCTTAGGACACGCTCACTAAAGAATTTATCAGTAAAATGTAGTTACTCTCAACAGACTCAGAAAGATGTACATATACATATATATATATATATATACATATATGCACACATATATATTATACATATAATATACATACATATACATATATGCACACACTTATATATTATACAATGTATATGCATTTTATATATATTTATATATGTGCATTATATATACCTATGTATTTATGTATGTGTATATACATGTTTGAGACGGTGCATAAGCAGAAATAGTAGAGAGATAATCTGAGAAAATGATAAATATTAATAGTGACTCTCAATGAAGGGTATGTAAGTATTCATTGCATTATCATTACCACATTGATGTAGTTTTGACATTTCCAAAATAAAAGCATGGGAGGGAATGAAAAGCTCTGACGCTCATGAAGAAAAAGCATAAAAGTTACTGAGTGCTCTCTGTGGCTGCCCTTCTCTGTCCAGCTAAACTGTATTTCTTACACCATATGGCCTATATATTTTTATATACTTGAAAATATTTTTAGAGGTAGCAACTCCTTATTTTTCTGTCTTCAGCAAATCCTTCCTTCCTTCCTTCCTTCCTTCCTTCCTTCCTTCCTTCCTTCCTTCCTTCCTTCCTTCCTTCTTTCCTCCCTCCCTCCCTCCCTCCCTCCCTCCCTCCCTTCCTTCCTTCCTCCCTCCCTTCCTTCCTTCCTCCTAGGCTCTGGGGAATAGGGAAATTCAGTCAGAGCCAACTACTGTGAATATGGTTGATAATCAAAATGGCAGCATGACAGAGCAGAGACATAATAGGAATACAGCTGCGAACTCTGACCTTAGAGGCTCATCATGTGACATTAAGCAAGCACCTCTGTGCCTCAGGTTCCCTCTAGGCCTGTTAGTGAGTTAATACAATGCATGTAAAAATGTGTTAAGTTGGTAAAGTTCAAGATTAATAAAGGGCTCATAAGCGTAATGCAGATGATAAGTATAACCAATTTTAGCAACTGGGACGTATTGTTAAAATCGAGAGATTTTTAAAGCAATACAACTAATTTTGGGGTGGGGTGATATGTTGTGTTTTTAAAACAACTTATACCAAAGGAATTTCAAAAATGGTAGACAGCGACATTGGCATATAGCACTTGGATCCACAGGTTGGTCCATTACTTTAAAAGACTTGTGTTAAGTGATCCATCATGCATTGGTGTAGAGTTACATTTGGATGTGCATACGCACTTATGTTTGCAAGTGATAAAAGCTTCAAGTGATTTTCTAGAAGTTGCTAAGAAGTGGGATATTCACAAAATGGAGCGGAGTGAAATTATATAACAGCAACTAGGGATTCACACTACATGTGGCATAAAAATGCAATTCTCAGTGGATAGATTTAGGCAGACGATGGGATTTTCAACAGAACATTTGTCCATGGCAACTATTTGGGGGAACTGACAGACTATACGGTGAAGGACTCTGCAGGAAAAGTGGTGATAGGGTGATAATACAATTTTCATATTCACTAGTGGCTTTTCTAAGGATAGTTTTTCCCATAACCATCAAGAATATTTCTTTTCCCGGGGCGCCTGGGTGGCTCATTCGGTTAAGTGGACGACTTCGGCTCAGGTCATGATCTCATTCTTCGTGAGTTCGAGCCCCATGTCAGGCTCTGTGCTGACGGCTCAGAGCCTGCAACCTGCTTTGGATTCTGTGTCTCTCTCTCTGCCCCTCCCCTTCTGGTGCTCTCTATCAAAAATAAATAAACATTAAAGAAAAACTGTTTTTAAATTAAAAAAAAAAAAGAATACCTCTATTTTGAAGTCACGGAAACCTTATGAATTAACTCTTGTTTTCATTTTTCTTTTTTTGTCTTTTTTTTTTTTTCTGAGAGAGAGAGGCTCATATTTTCTGGATAGGAATAAAAGTGAGAAACTTAGCCACTTTCTTTCCAACTTCTGGTTGATGTTGCAGTTCTCAAAACCATTGTGTTTTATTAGCTTTCCCCTTCTGTCCTATTTTACACCCTCCACTTTCTGACTCCTGCCCATAACACTCTCCAAGTTCAGTTCTCAGGCTCAGATTCTATTTTAACCACCCACGTCCAGAGAACTCCCTTCCTACCATGGCTGTGATGTTGCCTTCATTTAGTGAGAGCCATGTTCAAGGGGGATGTCCGTCAGTGGATGAATGAATAAATAATATGCTATATCCATACAATGGACTAATTTTTGGTCATAAAAAGGAAGGAAGTACTAATACATCCTTCAACATGGATGAACTTTAAAAATGAAAATATATTTTTTAATTCCAGTATAATTAACATACAGTGTTGTATTAGTTTTAGGTGTTTACTATAATGATCCAACAATTCTACACATTACTCCATGTTGATCATGATGAGTGTCCTCTCATGCCTACCACCTATTTCACTCATTCCCCACCCACCTCCACTCTGGTGACCACCAGTTTGTTCTCTAGAGTTAAGAGTATTTTTTTGTCTTTCTTTATGTTGTTTCTTAAATTCCACATATGAGTGAAGTCCTATGGTAATTGTCTTTCTCTGTCTGATTTCACTTAGCATTGTACTCTTCAGATCCATCCATGTTGTTGCAAATGACCAGATCCCATTCTTTTTATGGCTGTGTAATATTCCATTGTACATATATACACCACATCTTCTTTATCCATTCATCTATCGATGAACGCTGGGGCTCCTTCCATAATTTGGCGGTTGTAAATAATGCTTCAAGAAACGTGGAGTGCATATATCTTTTAAATTCATGTTTTTTGTATTATTTTGGTAGATACCTGTAGTAGAATTATTGGAATATATGTCAATTCTATTTTTAATTTTTTGAGAAACTTCCATAGTGTTTTCCAGTGCTGCACCAGTTTACATTCCCCTCACGTGGGTTCCGTTTTCTCAATATCCTCTACAACATTTGTTGTTGAAAACGTTATTTTAAGTGAAAGAAGTCAAGTAACGACAGTACCATATGATTCCATCTATGTGAAACGTCTAGACCTGGCAAACCCACATAGACACAGAAAGTAGATTAGTGTTTGCCTACGGTGAGGCAGTGCTGGTGACAGGGGCAGGTGGTTGAGGGAGACAGTATGCTATAGGAGGTGATAACCATGTTGGAAAATTGGTGGTGATGGTGGTTATATAAGGCTGCATATGTTTTAAAAACCATTTCATCATACACTTTGAATGGGAGGATTGTATGATTTGTGAATGTTATTACAATAAAACTGATACCGAAAACAAAATTGTGGAAAGCAGGCTTTGACACAAGAGACGTAGAAACTGGTGATGTTTCTCAGTCTCAGATTATTTATTTGCACAGCCAACAGCTTGGTGCGCTAACACCTGCCAGACATGCACCTGCAAGGCTTACAAACAGTGTTTACGGCGTGACATAAATGCCCACGGCTCTGCAGGGTCTCGGGGTAATCCACGCTGTAACTCCTATCGCAAGGAGAGCCGAACATTCCAGTTTACTGTCTTGAATGACTTTACACAAGAAGCGGGAACATTACTGCCCTGGGAAAGCCATGTTCCTCCGATGGTGCGCGTCTTCCTGGATTCCTCACAGGCTGTGAAAGGAATTCATCTGCATATGCTCAAAATATAAGAGTAAATGCTGTATTTTGTGAATGCGCTGACATTTTTTAGTTTAAACTTATGACAGTGGCTTTGTAAAATCAGTCAATGGAAAGTGATTTTTTTTTTGGACAAACGTGGAAATTAGAATAAGTTTGAATAATGGGTGATGGGTGCAACCTTATTTCAACATTAGTTTTCACAAATTTGAATCTAATGCTTTCAGGACACATGAAATACCTTAATAACAGAAGAGTCCCTGGGAACAAGTTGGAGGGACACTGTTCTAATGTGCTCATTGATCATTTAAGTTTAGAGGAACTCAGTCCCAGTTTCCTTGTCTTTGAATCTTCTTCTTCTTCTGTGCTGACCTGATTTTAGAATTCCAGTTCTCAATATATTATATGACCAAAGGGTGCATTCCTGAGAGACAAAAATGTATTTACGCACATTATTATATCTATGTGTTTATGTGTACATATGTGTGTATATAAATTACACATAAAGGTACATATATTTAATTTCATCTCTAAAGAATGCACCCCTTGACCACAAAATTTATGATACCAGACAATCATAAAACATAATTTTTTGCTATCGGTAATTATGCCTTCTTCATTTTAGCTATAGAGTTTTGCTTTAGAAAACTGAATTTAGTCACCTGCATCCTGTACAACATTTATGTGTAATGGTTCTTTTTGCTCAGAGTTTTTCAAGATCTCTGACTCTTGCTTTTTCCATGCAGATAGATACGTTGAAGTAAAGCATGCCACTGCCGATTCAAACCCAGTGCATTATAGGTTTCCTCACACCAGCGTATTCTTTTCCCTTTTGCCATCTTTGATCTGGAAGGTAATGCGTGACTCCTAAATGGTCTTGTGTTTTCAGTCATGCCTGATACCCCCCATATGCTCCAGAGCCACACAGAGGAATTCTTGTCAACTACCTATTCCCCTGGAGCACTTGTTAGCTGGGCGACCTTCTTCAGCATCTCATTCTTTACCTCGATGGACTTCCCCAATCTTGTCCTAGTTATATTGTTAGCCCTCTGAGCCCCATTGGTCCGCTCACAATATGTTAACTTTTCTTGAACTTTCCCCCCAGTTTCATGCTATGTTTCTTGTTGGTGGTATTGTTTCCACATGATAGGGGTTGCAAACCTCACCTAAATGTATGACGTAACTTTCTCCTGGTTCAGGAAGACTTTTCCATCATTCCACAGTGTCCCACAATAGACAACTTCAGCCCCATATGGACAGCACACCCATGAGACATTTGCTATGTGTTTTATACTCAGTTGTGTATTTTTTAAAGGGTATTTAAATGGTTTATTTATTTTTGAGAGACAGAGAGTGTGTGAACATGAATGGGGGTGGGGGGCAGACAGAGAGAGAGTGGGGGCAGAGGATCCAAAGCAGGCTCTGTGCTGACAGCAGGGAGTCCAACGTGGGTCCAGAACTCACAAACTGAGATCATGACCTGAACCGACGTTGGACGCTCAACCGACTGAGCCACATAGGTGCCGCTTAGCTATGTTTTCAAGGGACCTCCTAGAAAGGCAAATTTATATCCTGTTATACGTGAAAGATCCATATGAAGATCTAAGCATGGTTTGCTTATAGTATTCACACGCCTTTTAATCCCACACAGACTATGCACTCGGTCCACGCCTGTCAACATGACCGTGGTAATCACACAGCTATCCCAGAGCTGAGGAAGTGAAAACGCTTATGTCCTTTGGTGTTGTTGCAATGGGAGAACAAGGCAAGTTTAGGCATGAGTCTAGTGTCACGTTTCAGGGAGGTATCACCCTTCTGAAATTCCTCAGGTTACACAAGGTCGTCAAGTGTCAAAATGCTGGATCTCCAGGGCAATTTTTCCCCAGTGCTGTGCTGAGATGTGACACCACTTCCATTCAATGTCACCAGAGACTTCCAGGAGACAAGGTATTCCTTTTCTATGCCTCCGTAACAAATTAATACGAAGGCAAGGCCTTAACATGACACCGATTTATTAGCTTGTGGTTTCTGTGGATGAGAATAAAATAAACTTTTAGACATGGCTGTGTTCTCTTCTGGAAGCTCCCGAAGAGAATTCCTTTGCAGATGCATTCCTGTGACTCAAAGAAGAATACGGTTGTAGGACAAAGGTCCGTACGTCCTTGAAAGGTTGTCAGCTTCTGGGGCCTATCCCTCCTAGTCCTCGGCCTTTGGGCCCTCTGATGCCAGCCAGGATGTGTTGAGCCCTCCTCCTGCATTCAACCTACCTCATCCTTCCCCTGTCTACCTCTCCCACACATCTCCAGGAGTCCTTCTTCTCCCACAATAGACAACTTCAGCCCCATATGGGGCTCAATAAAACTGAGTACTTTTAAGGGCTCACATGATTATGTTGTGCTCACCTGCATAGTCCAAGAGATTCTATTCTAAGCTCAGCTGATGAGACCTTAACTCCATCTGTAAGGTGCCTTTGCAGCAGAACCTAGATTCATGTTTCACTGAATAAACAGGGGCAGGACTCTTGAAGACACATGTTCTGAAGGTTGCAGAGATGGCTATCAGGAAACCATGTGGGGACTCACTAAACCCAGAATCAAACCATCAACGGACTGGTACCAGAAGCCAAAATCGAGGAGGTGAGGTAAGTCAATAATAAGAGGTAAGTTGTGTGATCCTCAGATAACAGGAAGAAGTGCAGGTCCATGGTCCTCTCTTGTGAGCTAGACGCAAAAATAAAGAAAGTGGCTACATTCCCCACTGTTGAACTGCGTTCCACCCACATGAAACCTCAAGTCATGTTATATGTGCTTCCATCTCCCGGTAATTTCCTTTGCTCTTGTCTCTACCTGGTCTGTTCCTCCCTCTGGGATATTCCTGGGATCTCCACGTCACTCATTAAGATCAAGTAGACATCTCCCTTTTCAAGGACAGGACACCTTTGCCCGTGTTCCCGCGCAGATTTTCCTTGTCCTCTGCAACGTCACCCTATTGGGAGCTGTACGCTTCTTTTCCACGTAGCAGGCATCTCCCCTTTGTACTTGCCTATATCCCCTACCTAAGTGGAACTCTATCCCCGTGATTTCCAGAGAGCCTCCTGAAAGGTTCCTGAGACGTTGTAGGCACTAAATCAATACTGGTAGAATGAAATATTTTTATTATAAATTAAGTAGCAGGTGGGTAATAAATTGTGCTGTTGAACGTTGGTTGTGAAGAATGCATATTATGTTACACCTTGAGTGGTTTCATAGAGAACCAAAATCTTAACATGTTTCTTTAGGGAAGCATGATTTGGTGGGTAACAATAGCAGAAAAACACAATTACATTTAAATATTTATGGTATATTAGTGTGCTAAGCCCAAGCAAGCAGAAGAGGAATACCTAAAAAGGCCCCAAGTCCACCCCAGGGGGGAATAACAATCAACACTTGGTCTGCAGAGTTGCAGCTAATTTGTGTAAGTAATACAATGACTTACACTGACAATGCTGAGAACAGGCATGTTGCCACTGGAGTCTTATACCTTGAAGGGATTTGTAACACATTCCACCATGAAGGCTGTGTGGGTAAATCAGGTTCTGAAAACTCTCTCTGTAGTTACCCTAGGTCGTTTAAGTCAGGTCCTTGACAAAAGTAGTATTTTACCCAGAAGAGGTGCTTACCAGCCACACAAAAACATTTTAAGTACCTTTGCACCTGCTCTGTGTGTTGGCTTTTGGTCACCTTTCTATCTGTTTATAGATGGGTTTCTTCCTGGAGGAAATGTCAATGATTTCAGTAGCAAAGAAGGAGAATCTTGCTTCCCTCAAGAGTCTGCTAATTAGTTAAAGGGCTCCATAAACTGTGGGTACCAGGTATTATTAATATTGAATGATAATGATTGTATAGGTATGTGCTTATTTTCTATGGATGCTGTGACAAATTACCGCCACACTTAGGGGCTTAACACAAATCCCAGTTTGCATCTCACAGATATGAAGACAACATTTCAGCAAGGCTGAAATCAAGGTGTCAGCTCAAATGGCCTCTTATCTGGAGGTACTGGAAGGAAATTAATTTCCAAGCTCAACCAGGCTGTTGGCAAAATACATGTCCTTGTGTAGAAGAGACCTCCTCTTTTCCTTGCTAGCTGTTGGCTATAAGTTGTTCCCTGACTCAGGAGGCCCCCTACACTCCTTGCTTCATAAGCCACTTCCTCCACCCCCAAAGCCAGTCCCAGCTGACTTGGCCCCTCTCACATTTCGCAATTTTTACTAGATGGAGCCCACTCACAGGATCCAGGAAAATCTCTGCATCTCAAGGTCCGTAGGCTTAATCTCATCTACAAAATCCCTTCTGCCATTGTATTAGAGGGAGGTGCCATAACAAAGTAAGACAAACTGGGGGGCTTAAACAAAATCCTTTCTGCCATTGTATTAGAGGGAGGTGCCATAACAAAGTAAGACAAACTGGGGGGCTTAAACAAGAGAAATTTATTTGCTCCCCATCCTGGAGGCTGGAAGTCTGAGATGCAGGCGTGGGCAGGGCTGGCATCTCCTGAGGCCTCTCTCCTTGGTGTGTAGCATCCGTCTTCTCCCTGTGTCTTTACACGCTGTCCCTCTGTGCAAGTCTGTGTCCTCATCTCCTCTTCTTACCAGGACATCAGTCCTATGGGATCAGGGCCCACCCTAATGACTTCAGTTTACCTGAATCCCCTCTTTAAAGACCCTATCTCCAAATACAGCCATGTTCTGAGATATTAGCAGTTAGGACTTCAACATATGAATGGAGGGAGAGCAATTTGGCCTATAACAGTTGAGTAAAGTAATATATCTAAAGGTTCGATGAGTTAAGACACGCACACTGGCAGGGGTGGGGGCATTATTGAGCCTACCAGAGTTGAACTCTTGAAAACTAGCAAATAATTAGGTTTATAGCAAGAGGTAAAACCCAAGAATTCCTCACACTGTTATAAAGCAATGGTAAAAGTTTTCAAGGGCACCCTCATGATAATCTTGTGTCTAGAACTACCCAATGGAAGGACACTCCTGTATTCATGTGGGGTAATGTGCAAATTTAGATATGGCTTTACAACGTAATCATCACTGACTTCATATATCTTCACATACATAAAAATCACTATGGACTTTTAGTATTAAATAATAATTATTATTACTTGAAAATAATCTAAATTTCACCTAATTATTCAGGTTAATATGCTCTGGTAAAGAGATTCATGTTTCCAATACAGCATCACTAGCTACTTGTGACAATTTTAGCAAAAATTGGGATTAACTACAATTATAAAACATTGATGAAAGAAACCAAGGACAACACAAATGGAAAAATAGTCCATGCTCATGGATTAGTAGAACCAATATTGTTAAAATGTCCCTACTAACCCAAGGCAATCAGCAGATTCAATGTAATCCATGTCAAAATACCAATGGCACTTTTCATAGAACTAGAACAAATAATCCTAAAATTTATATGGAATTACAAAAGACCTCAAAAAGCCAAAGCAATCTTGAGAAAAAAGAACAAAAATGGAGGTATCACAATCCCAGATTTCAACATATACTACAAAACTGCAGTAAACAAAACAGTATGGCACTGGCACAAAAACAGACATGTAAATCAGGGGAACAGAAATAGAGAGCCCCAAAATAAGCCCATGATTATATGGTCAACTAGTCTCCGACAAATGAGGCAAGAATATCTGATGGAGAAAAGACAGTCTCTTCAACAAATGGTGTTGGGTAAAATGGACAGCAACGTGCAAAAGAATGAAACTGAACCACTTTCTTACATTGTACTATAGTGTACAGGTATTCTATACAGAGAATAAACTCAAAATGGACTAAAGACCTAAGTGTGAGACCTGAAACCATAAAAATCCTAGAAAAAAACATAAGTAGTAATCTCTTTGACATTGGCCTCAACAACATTATGCTAGATATGTCTCCTGAGGCAAGGAAAACCAAAGCAAAAATAAACTATTGGGACTACATGAAAATAAACAGTTTCTGAATGGCAAAGGAAAGAATCCACAAACCTAATAGGCTATCTACCGGATGGGAGAAGATATTTGCAAATGACATATCTGATAAAGGGTTAGTATCCAAGATACATAAAGAACTTATACAACTGAACAACAAAAAACCCCGCAAATTATCCATTTAAAAATGAGCAGAGGACCTGAATAGATGTTTCTCCAAAGATATCCAGATAGCCAACAGACACATGAACAGATGCTCAACATCACTCATCATCAAGGAAATGAAAATTAAAACCACAAGGAAATATGGGGCGCCTGGGTGGCTCAGTCGGTTAAGCGTCCGACTTCGGCTCAGGTCACGATCTCGCGGTATGTGAGTTCGAGCCCCGCATCGGGCTCTGTGCTGACTGCTCAGAGCCTGGAGCCCGTTTCAGATTCTGTGTCTCCGTATCTTTCTCTGACCCTCCCCCGTTCATGCTCTGTCTCTCTCTATCTCAAAAATAAATAAATGTTAAAAAAAAAAAAAAAAACAAACAAAAAACAAAAAACAAGGAAATATATCACCTTCCACCTGTCAGAATGACCAACATCAAAAGACAAGAAATAACCATACCGGTGAGGATATAGAGAAAAGGGAACATGTGTGCACGGTTGGTGAAAATGTAAATTGGTATACCCACCGTAGAAAAGAATGTGAAGGTTCCTCAAAAAATTAAAAATAGAAATACCACACGATCTAGTAATCCCACTGAGTATTTACACAGAGAAGACAAAAACACTAATATATGCACCACTATGTTTATTGAAGCGCTATTTACAATAACCAAGATATGGAGTAGCGTCATGTCCACTGATAGATCAATGGATAAAGAAGTGGTGTATGTATACACACAATGGAATATTAGCCATAATAAAGAATGAAATCTTGCCATTTGCAACAACATGAATGCACGGAGGGGGTATTGTGCTAAATGAAATAAGTCTGAGGAAAGCAAATACCATATGATTTTGCGTAAATGTAGAATCTAAAAAAGTGAATGAAACAAAGCAAAAAAAAAAAAAAAAGCAGAAACAGATCCATAAAGAGAGGAGACACTGATGGTTGCCACAGGGGTAGGGGATGGGAAGATGGGTAAAACGGGTGAAGGTGAGAGCGAGGCATGGGCTTCCAGTTATGGAATAAATAAGCCATAGAGATAAGAGGCACATCACAGGGAATACAGTCTATGCTTTTATAACAGTGTTGTATGGTGAGAGATGGTAACTACAGGAGGTACGTCCAACACGCTGGCCACCTTCCAAGAGCTCCATACATACTTGTGGCTAGGGACTTTGATAGTGCGCAGCACAGAAAGTTGTGTTCGACAGCACTGGTCTAGACAGTAATATTATGATTTTTTCATGATGTGATTCCCTCAAGACAATGTAAGCTGATTAAGGGTATTAGAATCTGGATGTTGATTTCTCATTTTGGAGATACGCATGATGATCCATTTATATAAAGGAGTCATTATGTATTCAATATAGGACAAAAGAAATGAAGACCACCATTTATACCGGGGAAGTCAACCAGAAAGGAAATATAATTGCCACAATATATATCTGTCTGCCTCATGCACGTGGTTGGATGTCCAGACGTTTCCAGAAATGTAACGCCAGCTTTCGTTGTTAGTAATGGATTACACCCCATAGACTCCAAAAGTCTTCATTTCCAGTTGATTGTTTTCAGAACCGGTATTTCTTTAAAACAAAGTTCAAGTAAGTGTTGGAAACTGAAAATTACCTACTGATACAGATGTGGTCACTGCTTTCGAGGAAGAGAAAAAGCATCACTCAGAGTTCATTAGTAAGCCTTGGGGTTTTACGTATTTATTAGCTGGCAGAGATGAAAACCTCCATAAAAGTCCTTTATTTTCGTTTATTTATGGACATCTCTAAAGGGTTAAATACATTTTGTTTGAATTCATATACCCAACAGAGGTTTTAGGACAATTTTTAAAGTTGGACAACTCTTTGAAACAAAGGATGTTTTTGGGTGAGTCCCAGTGATAAGGATGGGTGATAAGGATTTGCCGTGAACATGTAGAAATAAGCATTACTGGAACAGAAGCAAAGGATTAGTGTTGGTACTGCTCTGTGTCAAGGTGGCAGGTCCTGGTCTGATAAATGCCTGAGTCCCTGGATGTTCGCTTAATGCATTGCTGGTGTTTATAAAGCATGGGTACTCTTCAAACGTGCAGGCACATTTCAGGTGTGCAGCAGACATACAGATAGACCTGTGGCTCCTTCTCGGGATGCACTTTCCCAACGTGGACAGAACCATGTGGTGCCTAAGGATCTTCTGCTCCATCTGAACGGCAAGTCCCGTTTCATTGATACCCTGGCATGTCTTCATTTATTAGACAGCTACAAGGACTGGAGTGTCTTGAGTTCTCCGAAGTTCTCCCAAGCCCTGAAATGTGTCCAATGCCAGAGGATCCCTCAGTCTACTTCCTCAAGCCCCAGGAAACTGCTCCTTTGTTCTTAGGGGTGTGAAAGAGAGCTTCAGAATTAGAATTTCAGAACCTGAAATTGTAACACATCACTTCTCTGTTATTTGGTGGTCAGCAAATCACTTATTCTGAGCATGTGGTAAAAACGATAAACACAAATGCCTGTCAAAGTGTTTGGATGTCTGAAGGCCATGTAGATAGGGGAGTCTGGGTGGCTCAGTCAGTTAAGAGACCAACTCTTGATTTCGGCTCAGGTCATGATCTCACAGTTCGGGAGTTGGAGCCCTGCATCAGGCTCCTCGCTGGGAGTGCAGAGCCCGCGTGGGATTCTCTTTCTCTCCTTCTCCCTGCCCCTCATGCTCGCTTGCTTGCTCACTCTCAAAATAAATAAAGCTTTAAAAATAAAAATAAAATAAAGACAATGTATATAAAGCACCAAAGTTGTGTGCTCAGAACATACGATCATGTGAAGTAGGCATCAGCAGACATCATGCTTAGTATAGATGATAATCTACAGTAGGGGTTGACTGAAATCCCTGTAAAACATGTTTAGGCTTTACAGGCCATTCGATCCTCCATGACCATGACTGCTCCAGTCCTGCTGCTACGGCATCAAAGCAGCCATGGGGAACTTGTAAGCAAGCAGGTACGGCTGTATTTGCCATCCCTGTAGCCCAAATCGAAGTCTTCTGATTATCGTCTTGGATCGAGACTAAATCCCAGAGTGTTGTACACGTGGCACCGAAAAAGCCATTCCCTGGTAAGTGTAATTATGATGATTTTTATTACTCTCTTTCTGAATGATGACAGTAATATTAACAACCGTGATAATGCTCATTACGCTCTTGATACTTGCCAGATGTTTAATCTTCCTGATTATGGGGTACATTAGGTATTTCCATTCTACAAGTGCAAAGATGGGGATGTAGAGAATTTCCACCTGCCCTCCAAGTAGAGAGAGGCAGCCTGGGGCAGCGTTGGGTTGTTGAGTCACGCGCCCAAATGCTGAAGCCAGGACACAACCCTGTAGGTTACTCAACACTGCCTAGTACCACAATGCGCGACTTTGGTCACTGTGCCACCTTGCCATCAAATGTATCTCTCCCTCCTTCCCTTACTGGTATATGAGCTTGGAGGAGAACCTGACTATCCTTTGTCCCTATTTCTTTATCTGGAAAGTGGAAGTGAGATAGTATGTACGTCCCCAGGCAGATAGGAACCACTTAAGTTACAAAAATCATTGCACATGGTCAGTGCTTTTAAATATCAGCTATTACAGGCGGTTGGAAACGTGTGTGCAGCTTGGTGACAGGCATGTATAGGAGACATAGATTTGGGTGTCAGCATAGAGAGATACTACTTAAAGCTACTAGCCTGGGTGATAACTCATCAGGCAAACGTACAAGTAGATTTTCCATTTGTGTACAAAAAAATCATAGGGTTGGTGAAAAGTATAAATCTGAGGCCTAAACTATATTTATCAGCATCACAGAATCAAGCTTTTTTCCAACTGAACGTACTCCATGGGAATGACAATGTTCTTTTCTCTCCAGAGCTACCTCACGTGATGTCTGTGAACCATAGTCCTCTGCCCAAGTATATTCATTTCTGGAAGCTGTCAAAAATCACCACAAAATCAAGGTGTGGACAGGGTTCTTTCCTCTGAGTTCTATGAGGGATAAAATGTTTCATGCATCCCACCCAGCTCCTGGTGGTTGCTTTCGGTCTTTGAAGCTCTTTGTCTATAGATGTGTCACTCCAGTCTCTGTTTCTGTACTCACATGATATTTTCTGTATCCAAGTTTCCCTCTAATTTCTGTTTTGGAGACGCCAGTCACTGGACTAAGGATTCACCCCAACCCAGTACGATTTCACCTTAATTACATCGGCAAAGACCCTGCATTCAAGAAAGGACATACTCACGGGGCGCCTGGGTGGCGCAGTCGGTTAAGCGTCCGACTTCAGCCAGGTCACGATCTCACGGTCTGTGAGTTCGAGCCCCGCGTCAGGCTCTGGGCTGATGGCTCAGAGCCTGGAGCCTGTTTCCGATTCTGTGTCTCCCTCTCTCTCTGTCCCTCCCCCGTTCATGCTCTGTCTCTCTCTGTCCCAAAAAATAAAATAAACGTTGAAAAAAAAAATTAAAAAAAAAAAAAAAAAAAAAAAAGAAAGGACATACTCACGGTGCCAGAAGTTAGGACTTGAATATCTGGAGGACACAATCAACTTCCTATACCTAGTCATCGCCAACTGAGATAATGTTTTGAGAAAACACAGATAATGTAAACATGTACCCTAAGTGCAAAAGCTCAGACCCCACTTTATCATAGGTCAACATCATCACACCATGGGAATGGAAGGTCTAGTTCTTGGCTGTTGATCAAGGAATGTGGTGAGAATTAAAACATGGAGGTAGACCCTCCCCACAATGGAAGGCCAGGTGCCTTGCTGAGAGGAGGTAACAGGCCTGGAGCAGAGTAGGCTTCATTGGTGTCAACAGGCTGCAAAGATCGCAGCTTCTGGAAGACAGAAGAAGTGTGGGCTTGAGCCCTGCAATGGCCCCCCTTCACAGACCCAAGAGGACAGCCCGTGTATGCAAAGCATGCTGGGAATAAGCAGTGCCATATGGCAACGGGCCATGTCCAAGAATGAGGCTCAGTTTTCATGAAATGGGAGATCCCTGTCTTGATGGGGCTGCATGATCAAACAAAGATGCAGACAGGACTTGAGCAAAGACTGTGGTCTCCAGGCTTGGTGCATAAGTAGGGTGGGGTCTTCAGCCAAAAACCAGTTACCAGAACAGGGAATACGTTCAGAAAGGGTGACAAGACTTAGAGAGTTGAGTCCTTTAAATCCTTCTGTCTAGAGTAGAAAACGAGGAAGGAGGCAATGGGTGGAGAGGGTGGGGAAGCTCCAGTCTGCATGTGCAAAGTCAAGGGCAGCCAAAGGCAGGGTTGGGGTGTTGGAAAGATAGGGGACACACACAGCTTGCTAAGTCTTTAGCTGATCATGAGAAGTCCCCGGAGAAGGCTTCTCTGGGGGTTTCCTGACATCCTGTGAAGGAGTCAGAACACCATGACCCCTCCCTTGTCTTGGACCCTTAAACTCCAAGATCCTGATGTCACCCTGCAGATCAGTATGGAGGGTAAGGGCGCAGAATACATTCTTGAAAGCGAGGCTCTCAAAATAAACTGAAATGGAAACTCATGTTTTAAACATCGGTAGCGCTGGAACCACTGCAATCCTTTGATATAGATGTTTTGCTGTAGGCTGAATTAATTAATTAATTTGCATCAGGTCTCTGAACCCAAAGTGCTTCTTTCTAAACTAATATGCATTTCCACACACAAGTCTGTGACACAGAAGGCGAAGTAGGACAGCAAGAACGCTGGCGGTTTGGCAATCGCTACCAAATCTTCTGATGTGTCGCTATTTTTAACGCATCATTGAGACACGTTTTAGGAAATTTATGTATCATGGGGAGGGGCCTAAAATTCAATATTGACTATCCCTTTAAACTATTTACATTTTTTTTTTTTTAAATTTTTTTTTCAACATTTTTTATTTATTTTTGGGACAGAGAGAGACAGAGCATGAACAGGGGAGGGGCAGAGAGAGAGGGAGACACAGAATCGGAAACAGGCTCCAGGCTCCGAGCCATCAGCCCAGAGCCCGACGCGGGGCTCGAACTCATGGACCGCGAGATCGTGACCTGGCTGAAGTCGGACGCTTAACCGACTGCGCCACCCAGGCGCCCCTAAACTATTTACATTTTATTGTCGATGTGTCTGGTTTATGCCGGTGCCGAAATCTCTTCCCAACTTTGTTGTAGGAGAAGTTTGGGAGGTAGTTACTATCACGGATAAGAAGGCAGACTTTTATTCCCAATTGTATTCTTTCTACTAATAATTATGCCTGACATTATAATAAATGCTCACGATGTGAACATAAATGTGCCACCACCCTTAGCACCCTCAAGAGGCTTAAAGACTGTGATGAAAAAAAAACACACTTACGTATTGACAGAACAGCATGGTGTAGACCAGGGATCTACAAACTTTATAGCCCACAGGCCATATTCTGCCTGCTACCTATTTTGTGTATGGCCTGTGAATAATTCTAAACATATTTTTAATAGCTGGGAGCACCTGGGTGGCTCAGTCGGTTAAGCGTCCAACTTCAGCTGAGGTCACGATCTCATGGTTCGTGAGCTTGAGCCCTGCATCAGGCTCTGCACTATCAGCGTGCAGCCTGCTTCAGATCCTCTGTCTCCTTCTCTCTCTGTCCCTCCCCAACTTGTGATCTCTCTCTCTCAAAAAAAAAAATATATATATATATACATATATATATATATATATATATATATATATATATATTTCATTTTTTAAATAATTATTTATTTTTGGGAGACAGAGCACAAGCGGGGGAGGGGCAAAGAGAGAGGGAGACACAGAATCCAAAGCAGGTTCCAGGCTCTGAGCTGTCAGCACAGAGCCTGACATGGGGCTTGAACTCACGAACCGTGAGATCATGACCTGAGCCGAAGTTGGACGCTTAACTGGCTGAGCCACCCAGGTGCCCCCGGAAAATACATTTTTAATAGTTGCAAAAAACCAAAAGAATAGTATCTTGTGACATGTAGCAACCATATGAAAGTGTACTCTTACAATTCCACCACTATAATCATCGGTATTCACCCATATCAGTTGAAAACTTATGTACACAGAAAAACCGGAACATGGATGTTTATCGTTGCCTTATTTCTATAACTGCCAAAACTAGGAAGCAACCAGGATGCCCTTCTGTAGGGGAATGGATGAAGAAACTAGTACATCCAGACAATTACATATCATTCAGTGCTTAAAAAAAAGAGAGAGGTTTCAAGCCATAGAAAGGTATGAGGTATTCTTAAATGCCTATTATTAAGTGAAAGAAGCCAATCTCAGAAAGGTACATCTTGTATGAGTCCAACTCTGTGTCATTCTGGAAGAGGCAAAACTGTGGAGACAGTAAAAAGATCAGTGGTTGCCAGGGGTTGGAGGGAAAAGAGATGACTCAGCAGAACACAGAGGATTTTCAAGGCAGTGAAAATACTCTGTATAATACTGTAATGGTAGGTCCACATCATTATACAGTCGTATGAAACATAGGACATCCAA
Source organism: Neofelis nebulosa (assembly GCF_028018385.1). Lineage (NCBI taxonomy): Eukaryota > Metazoa > Chordata > Mammalia > Carnivora > Felidae > Neofelis > Neofelis nebulosa. The sequence continues at coordinate 4,059,822 of NC_080800.1, forward strand.
CCCCATGAGTGAATCCTGATGTGCAATATGGACTTTGGGTGATTTGATGGCAATGTATGTGTTATCTGTTGTAACAAACGTACCCTCTGGAGAAGGATTTTTTTTTAATGTTTGTTTATTTTTCAGAGGGTGAGAGAGTGCACACGACAGTGGTGGGAGGCAGAGAGAGAGGACAGAAGATATGAAGCAGGCTCTGAGCTGTCAGCATAGAGACCGACACGGGGCTCAAACTCATAAACCATGAGATCATGACCTGAGCCTCCCAGGTGCCACTGGGGGAGATATTTTTGAGGGCAGGGAATTGATAATTAAGGAAACTGTGCATGTGTGGGGGCAGGGGATATATTGGGAAACTCCTGTACCTTTTGTTCAATTTTTCTGTTAACCCAAAATGTAGCCTATTAAAAACTATATGAAACCCAAATATCAGTGTCGATGGAAAAACTTTAACGGGAATATAATAATAGTGATTCATCTGTATATCGTCTGTGGCTGCTGTGGGGACTATAGTTGTAGAGTTGAGTGTTTCAGACAGAGGCCACATGGCCTGCAAAGTGGAAAACGTGTACCAACTGGGTCTTTCTGGAAAAAGTGTGATGACCCCTGCTCTATCATTATGAATTCAGTGTCATCACGATAGAAGGAAGAAGTAACCAGTTCTGCTTCCCTGAAATACTGAGAGAGATGTTCGGGCTGGAATTTAAAGAATGAGGTGGAATTAAGGGTTTGAGGACCTTTCTCTTGTTTCCTATGTTTGTTTTGCATTTCATGGCATTTACTTAAATTGGCAGGCATCCCTGGGGGTGTCACAACCTGCAATGACAGAAAATCGATGTAAGATAATCACTTCTTACGTTGATATCGGTAAGAGAATGTCACCTGCATGGCTGAGTTTTTGACATTCTTAAATGTTTTTGCTTTCATTGACAAGTATAGTTAGAATTTTCATGGCGCTCTATAGTAGTGTGTGTGTGTGTGTGTGTGTGTGTATGAAGTATTTTGCGGAGACACAGACACAGTCTGAAGACATTGCCTAATGTCAAATTGCTCATAAAAGGATGTCCACTTTGCCACTTTTCCTACTTTGCTTTTATTCAACATAGCATGGGAAGTCCTGGCCACAACAATCAGGCCAAAAAAATAAATGAGTAGAAGAAATAAAAGGCATTCAAATTGTTAAGGAAGAAACAAATGCATTTACAACTGCAACAAAAAGAATAAAATGGCTAGGAATAAACTTAATCAAGGAAATGAAAGGAACAGATGGAAAGATACTCCATGCTCATGGGTTGAAAGAATTAATGCTGCTAAAATGTTCATACTACCCAAAGCAAACTACAGATTCAATGCAATCCCTATCAAAATACCGAGAGCATTTTTCAGAGAACTAGAACGAATAATGCTAAGTTATGTATGGAACCACAAAAGACCCTAGACAGCCAAAGCCATCTTGAGAAAGAACGGAGCTTGAAATCCCAGATTTCAAGACACATCATGAAGCTGCAGTAATTAAAACAGTATGGTCCTGGAACAAAAATAGGCAATCGACCAATGGAGCAGAACAAAGAGCCCAGAAATAAACCCAAGATAACATGGTTGAATTAAAGTACAGCAAAGGAGACAAAAATATCCAGTGAGGGAGACAGTCTCTTCAACACACAGTTTTGGGAAAACTGGACAGAGACATGCCAGAAGAATGACCCTGGACCACTCTCTTACCCCATACACAAAAATAAACTCAAAATGGATGAAAGACCTAAATGTGAGACCTGAAGCCATAAAAATCCTACAGGAGAACATATGTAGTAACCTCTTTGACATCGCCATAGCAACATTTTTGTAGATACATTTCCTGAGGCGAGGGAAACAAAAGCAAAAACAAACTACTGGGACTGCATCAAATAAAAACCTTCTGCACAGCAAAGGAAGCCATCAATAAAACAAAAAGGTAACTTTTTGCCTTTTTGTTCCATTTTGCCTTTTTGCTCCAACACACAGAATGGAACACACTGAATAGAACAAGATATTTGCAAATGACATATCCAATAAGGGGTTAATATCCAAACGATATAAAGAACTGATACAACTCAATATCAAAATCCCACGAATAATCCAATTAAGAATGGGCTGAGAACAGAAAGAAACATGTTTCCAAAGAAGATACACAAGCGGCCGACAGATACAGGAGAAGATGCTTAACATCTCTCATCGTCAGGGAAATGCAAATCAAAACCACAAGGAAATATATCACCTTACAGCTGTCAGAATAGCCAAGACATGGAAACAATACAGTGTCCATGAATAGAGGAATGGATAAAGAAGATATGGCGTGTGTATATGTGTGTTTGTATGTCTATGAAAATTATATATATATATATATATATATATATATATATATATATATATACACACACATATATAATACATATAAATTACTCAATGTTATATATATTACTCAACCATAAAAAAAGAATGAGATCTTAGGTTTTGCAATCACATGGATGGACCTAGAAGGTGTTATGCTAAGTGAAATAAATCAGGGAAACACAAATGCTTCTATATGCAACATATGTGCTTATATGTGCAACATAAGCTTATATGTGCTTATATGTGCAACAAATAAACACACACACACACACAAAACACAAACAGACCCATAAATACACAAAACAAACTGGTGGTTGCCAGAGAGGAAGGAGGTTGGGGGATTGGCAAAGTGGGTGAAGGACAGCAGGAGACACAGGCTTCCAGTGATGGATGAAGCCAGGGGATGAAAGGTCTAACACAGGGAATATGGTCCAAGGAGTTTCAATCACATTGTGTGGGGGCAAACAGTAGCCACAGTTGCAGTGAGCTGTGCAGAACACACAGAGTTGTCAATCCCTATGTTCTACACCTGAAACTCATAATATTGTGTGTCACATTTACTTCAATAAAAAAAAGATCAGTTCTTGTTTTTTGTGATATTGTGCTTCAATGGATGTCCAAACAACAATAGCTGAGGGGAAAAGGAGAGATAGACAGATAAAATGGACTTTCACTCCCATAACCCTCACAAAAACCTACAACCTATTGCCCTGTTTTTCTGCCAAAAGGTAGAGCTTTGGTTTCTGGGGTTAGAGTAAGAAATGTAGGGGTGCCTGGGTGGCTAAGTCAGTTAAGCATCTGACTTTGGTTCAGGTCATGATCTCGGGGCTCGTGAGTTTGAGCCCACGTTGGGCTCTGTGCTGACAGCTCGGAGCCTGGAGCCTGCTTCAGATTCCGTCTCTCCCTCTCTGTCTGTCCCTCCCCCGCTCAGTCTTTTTCTCAAAAATAAACATCAAAAAATTAAAAAAAAATGTAAATTCAAGAAAGAAAGTAATATAAAACCCAAGAAACAAAGGGAATACCACTGTCAAGGTGTTCTGGCAAATGGCACATCAAAGTCAAAATTTCAAGAGTTACACTGCACCCCAATCATCCTCCTTGGCCTCCTTCAAACATAATACGATGGACCTGCTGGTGTCTCTATGTTGACCCTCATGCCTAAGTACAAGGACTTGTCCGTGTGATAGAGATGTGCGTTAGGGAAGTTTCTCCCAGGAGACGGAGAAAGAACTGGGCAAGCTCCACTTGCCAAATGGTAATGAAACTATTTAAAGAAGCATAAAAGCCATGGCTACGTTCCCCTCTTTTTCTGTAGTACCAGTAGTTAAAAGGCGTCCAACCAAGATGTCACAGAGGTCAGGATCTACTTAACCACAAAGCATGATCCACAGTTACACCCACATTTCAGAGAAACACTGGGCTTCTACCTGGTCTAATGTAGAAAGGATATATTGAACCACAAATAATGGATTAACGGATTCTCTACGGTGCTCTGCAACATGAATAATGGAGGTTTGATTACGCGGTGGGAGTTACTTATGGGTGCCAGCTAATCAGGGCCTGAGGATTGAGTCCTCCCTGCCTTTTCCCTGTGAGTGCTCAGAGGTGGCCAAATTCCTTTCTGGATGACAAATGGGCCATGCCAAGGAGCATAAAATATACAGCTTTGAAATGTGCCATGCTGTGCTGGCTCTTTCAGAGCAAAGCTGTGGGGAGCAAGGATGAGCTGTCCATGTGTCCTTGTCTTTGGGTGTGATGCTTACAAGGCTCTGTGTAAAGGGACTGGCAGGTGTGATGAAGGGGGAGGCTTTTTTTCTGGGATTCTGGCAAAAAAAATGACTACTCTGATATTCATAAACCATAGCAACTGGCAACTAAGAAAAATGATTTAGTAATGGAAGTCAACTTGGCAAGGGTCAACAAAATGGAGCACAGCAAGATGGATGCAACTTACAGAGGCAGGGCTGATGCTGGTTCACCAAAAACATGGGTACCCTTACCTCTAGAATGAAGATCTGTCCCAAGCGGAGGCATGTTTTAGAAAGCAACATTGGCAGGTACTTAACTGCCATAGATTGGGAAGGAACAGAAAGGAACATCGCAGAAGCAAATGCTTTGTGCTAAAGAAAGAAAGAAAATAAAGAATTTTGGTCCCTCCCAAATCCCCCTGTTCCATTATAAAGACGTGATGAACTTTATATGTTAGTTAAGTGATTTTTTCCTCAAATGGGATGTTGGTATTGTCTAAACATTATAAAAACTCTCTTTTATCTCCCTTCCTGAATAGGCAAAAGTCAAGATTTGATTTCAGTGAATGTATTCCTTTTAATGACAAAGGGAACAAAGGGAAATGGACTTTGGGTGATGGGGAGGGAAGCAGAAATACGTGGAGAGGAGTGATTCCCACGGAGTATGTTTTCTTTCCCTCCGTCTATGTTGTTGCATCCATTCTCTTCCCCAGATGCCTTCTGTGTTTCTGTCCATGCTGTGCTCCTGAAGCTGTCTTAGGAGCACACACTCATTTATTTATTCAGCAGGCACACAAACGGTTTACCCTGAGTTCGAGGGTAAAGCAATTAGATTTCTAATCAGATAAAGATGGACTCGGGAAACAGGCTAGATAATTTCTTGTTAAGAGCAAGCACCCTTTGAAAAAGACCATAACACGTCTCCAATTTCATATGCCAAACGGATCTCTGAATGGGTCTAACTCATTTAGCTATTTTCCCAAAGTGACAGGTAATGCTTCTCCAAATAATTCAATTTATTGGGGGGGGGGGGGGGAGAAAAGACTCTTGAATCATCTGAATAAGTGTGTCAAGCATATTCCTTGGAATCTGTTGCTGTGTTCAATTCCAAAGTGTATTCTCATTTTCTTGGAAGGAGACTTGGAGATTTAAGTTATTCATCCAGTCAATTTTAGACTTGTTCACTTCCAGCATTGAAATCAATGTTTCATCCCTTTATACAACTTGGACTTACTTCCCCCTCCAAGCACCAAATATTTTACAACATGACTTCCGCAACGAAATAATGATACTTATGAATCCCCTTCTCTAAAAGGTATTGGAGTTTTGCCTCCTCGTCAATTGAAGATTTGTGGGTTATGTTCATTAGAGAGGAGTTATTCTAAATAGGACCCAGGCAGTGAATCAGTTGCTATTAAACTGGAGTAAATTCTACCATGCTGAGTTGTTACAGTGCAGATTTTTATACCAAAAAATAAACAGTGCTAGAAATACTCTGTCCACTGGTGATGCAGTTATCTCTTAATCAGTGCATAGAGGCACCTGTTATATTTTCAATACGATATTCAAAGATAAAATATTTTCATTAATAATACCTTGGAATATTGTAGTCTTGAGAGCCAGAGGGGGAATGAGAATACTATGAAAGTATCCATTTCTGAAGGCACACGCGGGTAGGAGGCAACACTTCATTCCTACAGTGAACATTCTGAGTGCTTTCTTTGGAATTTATGTTTTATTTGCTGGTGAGGAAATGCCTCTTTAACTATATTTAAATTGGGGCTGCATGAATATTTTAAGTGATGGTTTCCATCAAAGGAACATTTCCCTTATGGAATGAGCAACAGAAAAATATTCCACTTGACTTTCACTGTAGGGTTGCAAAGCTATAAACCTGATCTTTTGAAACATCAGATTTCACCACCTTAGTTATTAAAATAAATAGATTGGTAATAAGTAGTCTAATTCTGGTCCTTTATACTATGACATTAAAAAATATTAGGAAAAATTTTTAAAAAACAGTGAAGTAGAAAAAAAGACACACATGGACACACATCCTCTAGATATATAAAGGCTGAAATGAACTTACTTATGACCATGGTAGCTAACTGCTTCTTAGAACCTTCCCCACAAGGAACCCTTAGAGCCACCATGTAAGTGAACTGTGACAATTATACCTGATCTACAAATAAGCAAACTGACATCCCCAAAAGTTAAATCCAAACATGTGTCAGGCAGGGAGATTGATCACTTACCCAGGTGTGTCTACTGAATGTGAGCTCCTAACCACACATTCGAGTTCACAGCATTCTCCCTTTCTCAGGGACGGAGACTACTCACAGATCCACATGACAGCATTTGCCACTTGCAAAATAATTGTTGCAAACATTTAATAAGCACCTCCTGTGTACAAAAACAGAGTACTGGGGTGCCGGGGTGGCTCAGTTGGTTAAGTGTCTGACTTCAGCTCAGGACATGATCTCACCATTCATGAGGTCGAGCCCCACATGGGGCTCTGTACTGACAGCTCAGAGCCTGGAGCCTGCTTTGGATTCTGTGTCTCCCTTTCTCTCTCTGCCCCTCCCCTCTGGTGCTCTGTCTCTCTCTCTCTCTCTCAAAAATAAACAAACATTAAAAACGTTTTCAAAAGCAGAGTACTACAACAAGTTATACAGAGACGGGCAAAACGCAGCCCCTCTGAAAAACTTAGGAAGCTTGGGAGAGAGAAATTATAGGACATAATCTTAGTTAATAGGAAGAAAATATATAATTTAACCAAGATACTACATTCTCTGAGGACTACCTTTAATTATTTTGTTTGTGTATTTTAAATGAGAACACAATAATTCTGTCACTATAATATCAATTAAATTTTTATACATCTATTTCATTGAATATAAAGTTTAATTTTAAAGGGCTCATTGAATTTATAGTTGACAAATCCTTCTTATCCCAACTTATAATTCCCGGCTCTTGTACTAAGATCTGATTTTTTTTTTCTTGTTTACAAATCAAAGGGATTAAAGCCATTACAAAAAAAGTATCTAGAATTGGCCACTGTCTCTCTTGGGCATTTTTCTGAAATTTAGCATGGCTGCTGATCAAGTCTACTAATGGATATTTTAGTGTCTAAAAGAACACTGCACCAAGAGTCAGGAGACAGGGAAAAATATTTAAAATATTAAAAGTATTACTTGACCACAAGGTTTATCAATCTCCACAAGGAAATTATAATCCCTTCCCACTTACCTGACAGGTGGCACACAATCATAGGGTTGTGAAAGTCATTTGCTAATTATAGACAAATGGGCACATACAATGAACCATCACACGGAGAACATAGCTTTTAATTCATAATCCCCTCACATCTAACATACAACCCGGAATAAAATGAGTGGTCCATAATGTTTTCTGAATCAGTGAGTACATTTCAGCATCCCTACTTCTCCAAGAAGTTCACTTCTGATTACTTGGGATTTTGTCTAGTGCTAAAGCACTCTGTCTACACCAGCCTGAATCTTAATATAATGTATTTACTCAATCACTTAAGTCCTGTTCATTGCTTGTTTGTGTGTCTCAACATGCACATCAATTTTACTGAGAACTTTTAAAAAAAAAATTTAATGTTTATTTATTTATTTATTTATTTATTTATTTATTTATTTTTGGGACAGAGAGAGACAGAGCGTGAACGGGGGAGGGGCAGAGAGAGAGGGAGACACAGAATCGGAAACAGGCTCCAGGCTCCGAGCCATCAGCCCAGAGCCTGACGCGGGGCTCGAACTCACAGACCGCGAGATCGTGACCTGGCTGAAGTCGGACGCTTAACCGACTGCGCCACCCAGGCACCCCTAATGTTTATTTTTGAGAGAGAGAGAGAGAGAGAGAGAGAGAATGAGTGGGGGAGGGGCAGAGAGACAGACACAGACTCCAAAGCAGGCTCCAGGCTCTGAGCTGTCAGCACAGAGCCCAACGCAGGGCTTGAACTGAACTGTGAGATCATGACCTGAGCTGAAGTCAGAGGCTTAACTGAGTCACCCAGGCATCCCTACTGATAACTCTTAAGACAGAAATTAGTACCATGACATTCACATCAATGGAGAGGACATAGGAAAACAGTTTGCAAATAGTAGAAGGCTCTATAAATGAGGATGATGATGATGGTGGCAAGAATATTGACCTGGCCAAGCAGCCATCCTGCCTTCAAAATCAAAGCTGAGCTCACACATTGACTGACCTCCACATTTCATTCTTTGCTACAAATTGGGTTGAATATCAAAGTCCACTTCTTTGCATGGTACAGGAAGTCCCTGCAGTCAATTCCAATATCCTGAATTTCTGGACCAATGATGGCTGTATCCTCTGATTACTATGCTGTCCTGGTTGGGGCTTACATGTGACACAGAAAAGGTAAACTAACAATTTCCACATACACCTCAGTGGATGAATGGAGGTCCCAGGGCTATAGCTCAAACACATCTCTTTGTTTTGGTAGATTCTGTAGTGTGAAATACTTGTAAATAATACTTTCATTTCAACCATTCGTCATCAGTCACGAACTGAGTGAGGTACAGTTGGGTGGTCTGGCAGGGATTATACCAAAATATGTATATTGTAATTTGAATGGACCTCTTGCCTCTGATAGGTCACTAAACCTTGTAGCTCGCTATTTAAACATTCATCAGTATACAGAGGTTCGATAATGATACAGCAACCAAGCCTGTACTCCACTGCTGATTTTTTTTTTTAGCATAGAATTAAAGTAAGAAATCTTCAGGGTAGATATCCACTGAAGAATGTTTTTAAATGCACTGGTTTTAATGTTTTTAGAAGCACTGGTAGATTAAAAATCATCAATGGAATAATTTTACAAAAATAATTTGCAGTGTTTTTTTTTTCCCTATGCCACTAACTTGTAGACAAGAGTTGGCATGTGTAGTGATAGATGACCAATACTCTCTTCAAATAAAATACATTATTTGTGTTCTATTTTTAGGACTGGTATTCCTATTTATGGTATGTGATAATCATGATTTCTCTCTCACTGAAGCCTTGTTTGATTTATCCATTCCGCACACTCCCCGCTTCAGCCCCCATCCCTATTTCCTCCAGCCCAAATTTTCCCTCTTCCTTTGCTTTCCTTCCCACATTGTTGCATGTGAGATACATAGCACTCCAGCGTTAAAATACTATACAGTGGAAATGCCCATCCCAGTAGTAATGCAGCTTCTAGGACACACAGAGATGCCCCATACTGGTACCCAGGATTTCTCCACTGGAAAACAAACCTCTTCTGTTTTCTAAAGGAAGGGAGTGGTTTTCTGGAAAACCCCATGGATAAGGCAATGCCTGAAGGCTTTTGGTGAAAAAACTAAAAGCAGAAACATTAGAAACTACCAAATCTATGTATTTGCAATATGCTGTGGGATCCACCAAGAAATAACACCATGGTCTCCATTTCACAGCAGACCCTTTCCCACTGGCCAGGCACCGGGATTCACAGTTTGGCCAGGCAAACTGTTGATATTCCTAACACCTTAGTCATTTCATCTTATTTTTTTATGTTTATTTATTGTTGACAGTCCGAGCATGAGTGGAGGAGGGGCAGAGAGAGAGAGGGCAATACAGAATTTGAAGCAGGCTCCAGGCTCTGAGCTGTCAGCACAGAGCCCGATGCAGAGCTCAAACCCACAAACCTGATATCATGAGACCTGAGTCAAAGTCAGATGCTCAACCGACTGAGCCACCCAGGTGCCCCACACCTGAGTCATTTTAAAAACCAAATTTATAAACTTTAAAAAATATGTGAGATTTGGTCTTATTTTGGCGAAATCTTGACTGTTATCTAGTACCTATGTTGATCTGATAAAGCAATAATGACATTTCTCAGGATATGCCGATGGGTCACGTGAAAGGAACATGACTGAGGAAAAATGTGTGTTGTCTAATAGCAAAGACACAGTTGACCTGATGACATTGCCTCCCTCCCTCCAGGTCTTTGATGAAAAACTGTGATCATATGAATTTGTCTTAGTATGAGCCTTCCAAAAACAATTAAGTGTCTTTTTGTCACCATTAAGTTTCTGGTTCCATGTAAGAAAATGACTCTATAGTATAAGTTAATTATTGACTCTTTCAGATAAGAGAGCCAGAGATTAAAGGTGTTAATAAACATAACCCAGAAAAAATTGCCTGTTTGCAATACAGGTATTCACAGAGCAAATAATGCTGGCCCTTAAAATAAGATAAATGGTCTCACTGTGGGTACCATTCTCTACAATCTGACACTCTGCAAATACAATTCTGGATTGAGATTTCTCTCATTATGACTTTTAAAACTACTCTGACTTTGTCAGTCAGGTTGAGATAACCAGAAGCAAAATTCATTCCTTAAAATACCCTGTGCATGTACATTTACAGGAGAGCGTAATGCTATTTGAAGTGCTCCATATTTCACCTTATGAGAAACACTGCAAACTTCCAGCCAAACATCAGAGTCATTACCTGCATTGATACAATGTAGTTTATCTCATAAAAGTACAGAAATATTTTGCTATCTTTGTCTAGGATCCTAATCTGATGGCAAAGTATCCTGAATCCAGACAGCAGAAATACAACAGCTAGAGGTAAGTGATCTAATGTAGTCAACAGATACAACATTGCCTTCCATTTACTCTTGGATTATCTAGACTACAGTAGGGTAGAGCCTTCATCAAGAAAAAAAAAAAAATATATATATATATATATCAGTGCTCATGTAACTGATGAAGTCTATGGCTAGTATTTGAGCTATTATTTCCTCTACCATAGATTTCCAAGGAGACTGTATGTGCACTAAAATTTGGAAAACCCTGACTAGAATGACAAGAGCAGATGAGTTCCTAAATTTCTTTTTTAGTACATTTGTGGCATTCCTAAAGATATCACCCACTCAGAATGGATGGCTTATTTTATTAAACTATTCCCTACATGACAAAAGTGGAGTCATGAATCTGATGTAGTATAGTACATCATTTTTCACTCCCAAATCACATTTTTAAAAAGGCCATTAGTGGTTTAAATACCCACACATACCGAAAGGGCATGTGCTGAGAGTCAACCACAGTATCTATAGACGCCATTCATGGAGAATTTCATAGATTCAGATTCGTGCTATTCAAAATAACAGAGGAAAGCATCTTGAAACCCAGGCAATGGGGTCATGACAATGATAGCTACGGGTAGGAGGGCAGGTTGCTGAGAAATTAACTAGTCATTGTTGGAAATTACTTTCATATAAGCTTAACAGACAGGGTCATTTTAATTTATTTATTCATTCAACAATTGCTGGGAATCAGTATTGTGCCAGAGAGAGTCCTAGGCTTTGGCATAAGGGCCCTGGTTTTAAGGATCTTGCACCCTACCAGGAAAGGCAGATCAATGAATGAACGATGAAGGTGTGGTCAAGGATGCGAGGAAGAAGCGTCTACTATGATGTGGCCGGGACGCAAACTCAGATGCTTGAATGGATGTTTGTGTGACCCCATGTCCTCTGAAGAAGCAATCAAGACAAAAGTAACTACAGGAAGGTTTTATGAGGCAAAATGTCTCTGTAGGGTGAAAAAATGGGGATGGGGCTATTTGCCTCTTCTGCCCATGTCATGTAATGGGACTCACACAACATGTAGCACTTTGTGACTGCTTTTTCACTTAGCATAATGCTTGAGGCTTTATCCATGATATAGCATGCATCACTATGTCTTTCCTTTTCATTGCCAGCTAATACTCCACTGTGTAGATGTGCCACACATCATTTATCCATTAATCCCTTGATGGTCTTTCTCTCCATGTTACCAGTGCACCTCAATATACAATCTAATGTTTGTAAAAGAAAAATCTGTTCCATCATACTTCTGTGTCTGAATTCCCATGGTCTGCCTCACTCCGGTGCAATGCTGGGGTTTGTCCTCCAAATCCATGACAGGTAGCTGTGCAGATTCACCTACACTTTGTCTTACCTCACACCTCTCAGTGACAGCCACAGGATGACACCCAACGCCACCACTCACATACGACTTCGTAATAGCATAATATACTTCCAGCCTTCAGACCTAGCTTCCCAGTTCCATTACACCGAAGTAGACCTCCCTATTTGTTTCATAGAACTTGATGCCCCAGAATCTCTGGCAGACATATGTCTCTTGCAGGTAACACATCACCTTCTGCTTTTCTTTTATCAAAGTCTCAAACTCCTTAAAAATCCAGCTCAAGAGGGGCACCCGGGTGGCTCAGTCGGTTGAGCGTCCAACTTCAGCTCAGGTCATGATCTTGCTGGTTTGTGGGTTCGAGCCCCGCATCAGGCTGTGGGCTGACAGCTCAGAGCCCGGAGCCTGCTTGGGATTCTGTGTCTCCCTCTCTCTCTCACCCCTCCCATGCTCGTGCTCTGTCTCTCAATAATAAATATTTTTAAAAAATCCAGCTCAAGAATCCCACTTCTGTGTGGCCAATTAAGATCCTACTGAACCAACAAATGTCCATGTACCAAGAATAAACTCCAAACAGTATATATCAATCAACTACCTGAAGTTAGAGGAGAAGATCTAGAAACAGGCACATACTGGAGAAGAGCTGAGCTTGTAAGAAGGGAAACACAGACGGGTTTTCCATCCTGTAGAAATTTTAGCCCAAGAGCTGAAGGCAGTTACCACCTTCAGCTAAACTTCTCATAAAATGCCCACAGTTGTTCTGGTCAGGAGAAACAATAAAATGTTGAGGTTGGAGGGTATAAGCTCAAGTTTTACTTTCGGGTTAAAGCCTCCCTTCAAAGTTCTGCTTGTTTCACTCAAACACAGTCATTTGCCCTTGTGTCACAGCCCAGGACTTCACGGCTCTGGCACACAGCACTTTCTGGTCTGCTGTTACACATCCCTGTCCGTGTGTCTCTGCTCTTTCTATGAGGTTGTAAAGCAGTTTAAAGAGAAAAAGATACCCCACTTTGCTGTCTTTTGCTATTAGCACATAGCCTCCTACATCCCCTAGGCTCCCAATAAATGTGCATGCATATTCATAAGGGGCTTTATCCTACTCTAGACCTGGACAATTGTTACTATTAATTTCTATTAATAGAAATTCTATTCTAGAAATTTCTAACAATTTCTATTGTTACTTAGAATTTCAGTGAAGAATACACAATTCATTTCAAAGTCCGTAACAGGGGCACCTGGGTGGTTTAGTCAACTGAGTGTCTGACTCTTGATTTCGGCTCAGCTCATGATCTCAGAGTTTGTGACATTGCTTGGGATTCTCTCCCTCCCTCTCTCTCTGCCCTTTCCCTGCTCATGCTCGCTCTGTCAAAATAAAAAAAAATAATAATAATAATAAAAATGCCATAACAATTTCCACCACACTTTTAGGGTTGGAGGTAAGTTACAACATTTGTTAAAGCCATACTACTTTTTTTTAACAAAAAAAATTAACAATCTCAGTATTTGGGACCAAAAGTCAATTTTGTTGCATGGGAAACTGTGAAGCATTATAAACATACAAGCCAGTTTCCTCTGAACTCCGAGTGGTTCCAGAAACTCTGGGAAGAGTACAGAGAGGACAAATGGCAACTTCTCCTTTAAGTTACAAGTAAACTTAGTCATCTCGGTAAAATTCAGATGCTTTCAACTTCTCTGTGATCTGAGAACCAAGTTGTAGGTTTCTTAGCTATTCCTGACTTGCTGAGATCATTGCCAATTGAATGGTCCTCTGTGGTCACAGAAAACCAAATGACCCCACAAAAAGAGGGCGTCCTATGCATACTGTCCCAGGCAGAACTAAGAATCATAATTTATCATTTTATTCCAAACACAAAGGCCAGGAGGGTATTTATAAAGGCCCACATTCTATAAGGATCTCTAAGTTTAGCTACTCATGCTTTGGACTGATTTATCTTTTTCCTGTAAATAGTACACACCAGTGTATATTTCTGTAGTCATTCACAATAACCCTGTCTGTACTAGGACATTTTCCCTGGGGCTTTACTTTTTCTTGTATGTTTCTTAGTGATCTAACATTTACAACACCATTGACATCTTTGAGTTGAATATTAGAAAACCCTGAGATGCTTTGTTCCTTCTCGTGTTACTTTTCATTGTGAATTATATTTTTGAGGTTTGATCTATGAAAAGACACGAGATCTCTTTTGCAATTTTATACTCTGACAAGTTATTTCCCAAATGACCTGTATATAGTTGAACCACCTTGCCAATATTTCTTTGTCAGATAGCAAATAACGACTCTCCTTATACATTATTTACGTTATTAATGGAAGCCTGTTGATATTGTTGATTATATCTTAGGGACATTTTCGTACAGTGACAATTTTTTAACGAAAAAGGAAAGAAGAAACCCACTGGCCATAATTAAAAACAACAAAAGTGTGCCTTTCAATAAAAAGCTGAAAGCATAGTATTTTCTGAGTTGTCATTCACATTCTTACATGGCTTCCATATTGTGATGAGTCTCAGAAGGGAGTAAATACTCATATAATACCATCTTTTTATTTTAGGGATGGCCACTCCTTTAAGCTCACGGGCTTTCTTGGGCTTTGATTGTCTGTGCCATAAATGAGGATCTCTGCCTTGTTTTAGAGCATTTGTTCACCGTCAGACTCCTGTCCTTCCACAGAAGATCCAGGGTCCAATTCAGCGGATTGGTACCAAGTGGCAGCTCCATTGCATCTGTGCCTGGGGTCCTGTCTGCTTTCTCTTTACACTGCAATGTGGACTCCAGTCTCCAGGTCTGCAATGGACTGAATGTGCATCCCCTAAATCATATAGTGAAGCCTAATTCTCAATAGAATGGTATTTATTAGGAGGTGGGACCTGTAGAATGTGATCAAGTTATGAGAGTGGAGCCCCCACTAATGGCATTAGGGACCTAATAAAAGAGACCCTAGAGGACTCCCTCATCCCTTCTGCCATTTGAGGACACACTGACAAGACAGTCTCCCGTGAACCAAAAGTGGGTCCTCACCAGATACTGAATATACCATGCCTTGATCTTGGGACTTCCAGCTCCAGAACTAAGATCATTTTTTTTTGTAAACCATCCAATCTATGGTATTCTGAGAGAACTGCTTGAACAAAGACGAAATCTGACACCATTCCCAATATTCTTCCACACCTGGCTATGGCCAGACACCAAGTCATGCCTGTAAGCTCTGAAGATCCTTCCTGCCATTCTCACTCAGCCAGAACGGATTTGTGGGTGTCAACACCAGTTTGCTCACTTGGGTTGTGTGTATTCCTTAATTACTCCAATTTGCTGATTGCAAGAAACTAACCTTGACCGCATTGCTTCCTAATGTAACACACACACACACACACACACACACGCCATTGAGGAAATAGCACCAGTACCCTCTTGTTTTCTCTCCAGACGTATGCCAGACCTCCCATGAGCATTTCCAGATGTAGCACCTTCCATCCACAGCCACGGGCCCCGACTTGTATTCTTGACTTACTCGTTCTGCCTCTGGCAGGAGGAAACTCTTTCAAGCAGCACATACTTCATAGAACAATGTTGGTCACTGGCCCACACTTAATCATAAGTCCCTGATGATAATAAAACTTTTCATCATTGAAGACTCACGTGCCTGTTGTGTACTACGTGTTTTCCATGCATTACCTTACTTATTTGTAACATCCATAATGTGGGTATTTCCATCTCGTTTCCTCTCCCTTTACAGCTGACTGTAGGGAGTTTTACAACACAAATGGCCTTCCCAAGCAACATAGCTAAAGAATAGAGTTGGTATTTTTTTTTAAGATTTGTAAGTAGCCTCTACACCAAATGTGGGGCTTGAACTTAGAACCCTGAGATCAATAGGTGAACGCTTTACTGATGGACTGAGCCAGCCAGATGCCCCTGGATTTGGTATCTGACATGTGTATTCTACAATAGTTTTCCACCTGCCTTTCCAGAGAAGTGTCCTTCAAGCCATGAGCCTCCAATACTTGGATCAACAAACTAAGCTATTTTTGCCAACAAGGATATTTACGTTATTTCTGGGAAAAAGAACTGTATGCCCCTTGTGGGCACAGCTTTTTGCCACCCAGTGTATATATCTAAATATTTCAGAAATGATCCCACATGGATTATGAAAATTTTGAGTTCACTCTCTTCATTTCTATTTAAAATACTCTATTCCTACCGGTCATTTTTTTTTTTAACTTACCACTGCAAACTTTGGGGTATGTATTTTAATAAAATATTATAGATCAACTCACTCAAGCTTCAGATAGGGTGTCATTTCCAGAAAATGAGATTTCCCCCATCTTCACTAACCCAAATAGAACTTCCTTTTGAATTCTACCAATCCTTCCTTAATTTACCATCTTTAGTTAATAACTTCACTGTTTTAGAAGAGTGGATAATTTTTATTTTTTGCAGTGAGGTCATTCTGATAAAACTTTCAATTATACTAGGTCAACGTAAACTATCACCTCTTCAAAGTAATTCTATAGAAATGTACACTGTGTTCATGTTTTTAACTATTCCTTAAAAGTTATATGCCTTGGGGCACCTGGGTGGCTCAGTCGGTTAAGTGTCCGACTTCGGCTCAGGTCACGATCTCAAGGTTCGTGGGTTTGAGCCCCCACATCCAGCTGTCTGCTGTCAGCGCAGAACCCACTTCAGATCCTCTGTCTCCCTCTCTCTGCCCCTCCCCTGCTCATGTGCTTCCAAAGAATAAATAAAAATTAAAATAACTTATGTGTCTTAAGAAATCAGACATAGATAATGCTTTTTATTAACTTCACTTAAATTTATCTAAAAAATGCACTTCTCTATAAACGGTCTCTTTGAAGACGGAAAAATACAGAGGTACTATCCTGAATAGAATTTGGGAATCAAATTGCATTGACAATGCTAAACATGCCCCTTTGAAATGATGTTTCTTGAAGTTGAGAATTTCAAAACTATCTCAAATTTTAGGGCGGAGAGAGGTTTTTGGGAAAACTGGGAGGAAAAACAGTGAAAATATTTTAAGACATTTTTTAAATATTACTTGGTGTTTTTACCTTGTACTAAGAGAGTAAACATTTTCAATCTTACTATTCAAGAGTTTTGAGATGATACATCTTGCAAATACGCATCCCTTTGTACACCAATGACACAACATAGTTGTTAAATAGCATTAAAGGAAGGGTACAATGAAACAAGCAGCAAAAAAAAAAAAATGGCTTGTACAGATTTTTGTGGCTCAAGTTCTGAGACAGGCATTGCCCGCGAGGAGTTTTACTAAGAAATGGAAGTATTCTAGGGCACCTGGGTAGCTCAGTCAGTTAAGTGTCCAGATTCGGCTCAGGTCATGATCTCCCAGTTCATGAGTTTGAGCCCCGTGTTGGGCTCTGTGCTGACAGCTCAGAGCCTGGAGCCTGCTTTGGACTCTGTGTCTCCCTCTCTCTCCTCCCCTTCCCTGTTTGCACTCTGTCTCTCTCTCTCAAAAATAAACATTAAAAAAAATTTTTTTTTTTAATGGAAGTGTTCTGCTTCTCTGAATTGTACCACGTCTGCCCCTTCTGCTGAGTATCGTTGCTTTATTGCATAACATCCAAGGCAGTTGGTGGAGAAGGTGTGATATCCTGGGAAGAACACGCAGGTTAAGGTCACAATACTGGGTCTTCTCCTCCATATCCATGTAAGTGACACAGACCAGCTCTCTGGAAACTTGGAATTATTTCCTCTCTTGTAAAGCGTACGGGAATAATACATGTATACCGGCCTCAGAGATTTGCACAACAGAAGTTGTGTGGAAAAAGAAATGTGTAAACCGTACTCTATTTTACGTAGCCCAGACCCTGCATGAATACTGGAATGAGCAGGAAGAAACAGTGAGTCCCAGAGAATAAAAATATTTAGAGGGAGGGTAAGCTTATGACCGAAAAACTATGTTTCTTGAACAAGAACAAAGTTCAGGTCCAACTTCACTCTTTGAGGAATTAAGTCAGAGTCACACAATTTTCCCAGAAACCATTCCATATGTCTCCATGGTGCTGCCGTGGGTGAAGTGACATGAAAGCAAACTAACCACCCAGCGTATTCAGGGTGCAGCTGCGGTAACTGGCTGTTCACCTCCTGGCATTATGGGAGACGCTCACATGGGACCCTGCCAGGACCCAAAAGGAGACATCGTTACTAACACCATATGAAGGATCTACTCAGAGAGCAAAAACAGACTTGTTGTACAGTGTGTATATAAATGAGTCTATACACACGTCTCAGATTATGTCCAGGATTCCTGAGGACTCAGGAGGACGTGGTTAGCATTATGGAGCAAAAAGCTGCGTTGTAAGAAACCAGGAGTTGTAGGCTGTTCTCCTTAATATAACATGGAGGTGGTGATGAGGCAGGGATGGCACCCTAGGGCTAGGGTTCTGTCACAAATGCGTGCCTTGAGATGTTTTGTCAGAAAGTAAGTCTGGAGCATCTGGGTGGCTCAGTCGGTTAAGTGTCCGACTTCGGCTCAGGTCATAACCTCAGGGTTTGTGAGTTCGAGCCCCGCATCGGGCTCCGTGCTGACAGCTCGGAGCCTAGAGCCTGCTTTAGGTTCTGTGTCTCCCCCTCTCTCTGCCCCTTCCCCTGCTCATGTGCTCTCTCTCTCTCTCTCTCTCAAAAATAAATAAACATCAGAAAAGAAAAAACACAAAGTAATTTTGCTTTCAAAAGGGCACGACAGAACGTAAAACTCAGTTCCTATCAACCACATGTTTATAAATAAACTATCAACGACAAACTTACCAAAATATTAAAATTCATTGCAATCTACTTTCTGCCTGGCTGGAATACCTTCTAACGTGAGGAATTATCTTCCTTATCCGAAAACAGATATTTTTTGGTTGTTGTCCCAACGTGTTTCCCATTTGGAAAGTCCAATAACAGAACGTCATTCTTTATCTATTATTTCATGACAAAGTATCCCAAAATGTAGCAGCTTAAATCAACTCACACGTGTTGTCTCCCCATTTCTGTGGTCTGGAGTCTTGGCACAGCCTAGCTAGGTCTTCTGACCATAATCATCTGAAGGCTCAAGCGGGGACAGACATGCTTCCCAGTGAAAGTGGTCACTGGCAGGATTCACTTCTTCACACTTTGTTGGACGGAGGGCCTCAGTTCCTTTGTGAGTAGTGGCTAGAGGTTTCCCCTGATGCCTTCTTTCATGGACTTCCCAAACACGTCAACCTGGATTATCAAAGTTCTCAAGTCAAGAAGGCCATAGAGGTAGTGTACCACCAACAGGGATCACATACTTTTATGACCTAATCCCAGAACTGACATCTCATTACTTTGCAGTATTTTTTGCATTAGAAACAAGCCACTGGGGGGGGGGGGGGGTGCCTGGGTGGCTCAGTCAGTTAAGCGTCCGACTTCGGCTCGGGTCATGATCTCACAGTTCGTGGGTTTGAGCCCCACGTCGGGCTCTGTGCTGACAGCTCAGAGCCTGGAGCCTGCTTCGGATTCTGTGTCTCCTTCTCTCTCTGCCCTCCCTCTACTCACACACTCTCTCTCTCTCTCTCAAAAATAAACACTAAAAAAAAAAAACCAACAACACTAGTCATTAGGTCCCCTGCACACACACAAAAGGAAGGAGTCACACAAAGCCACAAATAGGAGGTGAGGATCCTTGGGAGCGATTTACAAACAGCACCACCTCCTAGACTTCACAAGACTGATTTACAAACAGCCTCACAAGACTGACTGGGGCGTTCCAGGAAACAGTCAATGCAGAATGCTTAGCACAATGCTGGATAGATAGTCAATCAATTATCACTGTAATGCTGGCCCCATATCCTTTGCCTTTATTTTATTTTTTGAAACAGTTCTGTCTCAGTATTTCAGGCTATGTTGTAAGCAAAGTTATAAAGAAAATTTATTGAGGAATTATGTCCAATGCTTGATTTGCCCTCCCAAATGATAGAATACTCACCATGACCATCAGATTTGCATATACCTATCTATAAAGTTTTGGCCTTAATAGGATAATAGAAATGAAGTAAAAAAAAAAGTTTTTTTTCTGTCTGTTTAGTTCACAAGAATGACGAATACACATTAAATGTGTCTACTTAGAGATAAATGCCAATGATGGAAGATTGACAAGGATAGCTATCATATAGCTGTTTCCTGCAGGTATTTAACTGGAGTCATTATTAGGTTTTTAATAAAAGACATTGTGATTATTTAAAAAAATGGTCACAGTAGAGAACATTGAAAATGTTTAATGAGGCAAACAAAAGTCTACAACATAAAGAAAAACACTGTTTACATTTTTAACAGCTTTATTGACCTATAATTCACATACCATACAATTCACTCACGTAGTGTACCGTTGCCAGTTTTTAGTGTATTCACAGAGTTAGCCATAATCATCGTGATCAATTTTAGACAATTTACGTTTTAACACACAATGCGTAGACTTCGTATCAATGCATCATCATACAGTTTTCTAACCTGAATTTGTACTTAATATGTTGTAAACATTTCCCACATCCATAAATATTCTTCAGGTTCATGCTTTATAACAGGTACACAGTCACTGAAGAAAAAAAAATTCTTTTTCTTCTCTTGATGGTTTGCTTTCTGCCAGGCACTTTGTTCAGTGATGGATTATGTCCTTTCGCATTCCTGATAACTTTATGAAATGCTTGCTATTATTTACAGAGAACAGAGGGTCAGAGAGAGGGTTAAGGTTCCTGGTCACAGTAGTCGATACAGGAACAAAGTGAGTGGTATTCTCACTCAAGTAGTCTAACTCCATTTCCTCAACATGGAATACTATCCTTTGGTTGGCCAAGCCCTTGCTGTTGAAAATTTCACTGGTTTCCAATTTTGAGACATTGGAACTATTATTTGTCTAACGGTGCATAAAAACGGATCCAAATTTTGGCAAGTTAAAATAAGCAATAATGGAGCTTATACATTCTGTGGGCTAGAAATCTAGAAGCAGCTTAACTAGGTCCCCTGGCTTCGGAATTCTTACAAGGTTACAATTAAACGTCAGTTGGGGCTGGGGTCTTATCTGAAGATTTGACGGTGGAAGTACCCACTTCCAAGCAGGCATTAGGTCCTCACTGGCTGTTGGCCAGAGATGGCATTTCTTTACAGGTGATCTTCTCCACAGGACAGCTCCAAAGATCGCAGAGGGCTTCCTCAGAGCAAGCAAAGGAGAGATGAAGCCCATGATGGAATTCTCGTCTCAGAAGGGACATCCCATTATTTTGCTGTATTCTATTTATTAGACAAAGTTGCTTGATTCAGCCAACCGTGAAGGGAGGGGACAACATGGAGGTCTGCATATCGTGAGGCACGGATCATTTGAGACTATCTTAGATGCTGCCTACCACACAGCTAAAGCAGATTGGTAAATAAACAGCTATGTGCACTTGTGATTGTTTAAAAATGAAAGCAGCCATACAGTACGTGTGTAGGACAAATACATATTGACAAAATGACTTAGAGGGCGTATAGGTTGCCCATGAATATCCATTTAAGGCTCCTTGTTAAGATCACCCATATTTTTCTTTCAGTAACTACCTCTTATCCACAGAGCTCATACATCCCGATGGACCACGAATGCCATCCTGCTCCTGCCGATGGACCACGAATGCCATCCTGCCCCTGCTGCTGCTGCTGTGGTGTGGCTCAGGTTGAACTAATCAGCACATGATGGGCATGTGACACAAATGGTCCAATCAGAGCTAATTCTGGGATGCTAGCTGATCGTGGTTAGACAGGAGAACATCCTCTCTCCTATCACACAGTGGTGTTTGGTGTGATTGCTGAAATGCTTTAGCCATTTTGGCACCATAAGGGGGAGCTGCCTGAATATGAAGCCAACCCCCACAGACAGCCAAAGCCAAAGATATCACAACAAAAATGGAACAGGGGCTTCTGGTTAAGCCAGCCCTGAAAACTGCCCTCCACCTAAATGCAAGTTATAAACACCAATACATACTATTCTTTTGAAAGCACGTGTGAATAATTTCTAAATTTATTTTGCCATCCACGATAGGCTATTCAAAGAATGATGTCCAAAGAAGTGGTATGCCACAATTCACACATCTTAAATGTGCTGAGACAGTTTAAAGGTAGGAGAGGGGTGCCTGGGTGGCTCAGTCGGTTAAGCACCCGACTTTGGGTCAGGTCATGATCGCACAGTCTGAGAGTTCGGGCACCGCATCGGGCTCCATGCTGACAGCTCAGAGCCTGGACCCTGCTTTGGATTCTGTGTCTCCCTCTCTCTCTCTGCCCTTCCCCCACTCGTGCTGTGTCTCTCTCTGTCTCAAAAATATATAAACATTAAAAAAATTTAAAGGTAGGAGAACATGAGAACTGTACCCTGGTCTCAGAAGCTGGTTAGCGTTAATATGTAGTTTTGAAATACTAGTTCAGCCCCAACCAATTATTTCCTGGGACTCAGACTCTGTGCCCCTCAAGACTTAGGGCTGCTAAAAGGAAAAATTCAGGGTGTTGGAGAAAATTAGCTACTCCCTGAAGTTCTCAGTAAGGGTTATAAGCCAGAGAGAAGGGAGAAGTTTATCCATTATGCCTTTGAAATAGAATTTAAAATATCCTGAAAAAGCCAATGTTCTATCTACTCCCAAGCTACAATGAATGTAAGAATCATCCTTATCTTCATTCTTCATTCTTCAGCCATGGTCAAAACATACCCAGAATCTGACCAGTTCTCACCCGCTTCTCCACCCAAACCTGGTCCTAGCCTCCAACGTATCTTCTGTAGGTTTACTGCAGTCAACTCCCTAACATGCATCCCTATATGGACCTGTCACACTACAGTCCTATTTTCCTTTTTAAAAATTTTAAAAATATTTTTGAGACTGTCACCCTACAGTCTATTTTCCTTTTTAAAAATTTTAAAAAATATTTTTGAGACTGTCACCCTACAGTCTATTTTCCTTTCTAAAAATTTTTTTAATGTTGATTTTTTTTGAGAGAGAGGGGGACAGAGTGTGCACAGGGGAGGGGCAGAGAAAGAGAGACAGGGAAACAGAATCTGAAGCAGGCTCCAGGCTCTGAGCTGTCCACACAGAGCCCGATGCGGGGCTCAAACTCACACACAACAAGATCGTGACTAGAGCCAAAGTCAGACGCTTAACCAGCTGAGCCACCCAGGGGCCCCGGTGCCGTCTACTTTCAACTGAGCAACCAGGTTAATTCTTTTAAAATGTAGATCGTGGGGCACCTCGGGGGCTCGGTCAGTTAAGCATCCGACTCTTGATTTTGGCCCATGTCAGACTCCATTCTAAGCAGAGAGCCTGCCTGGGATTCTCTCTCTGCCCCTCTCTCGGCTCTTTCTCTCTAAAATATATATATATATATATACATATATATATATATATATATATATTATAAATTATATATTTATATATATATTTTATATATTTATCTATATAATTTATATATTATATATATTTTTTATATATAAATTTTATATATATTTATATATTTTATATATATATATTTTTATATATATATATATAAATAAATAAAATAAAATGTAGATACAGATTGTCACTTCTCAAGTTCCTTGAATGGTTTCCCATTGCACTCAAAGTAAATTTAAATTTCTTATAATGGCCTAGAAAGCCCTACTTCTCATGGGATCCTGACACATTTCTGTTCTAATCTCTAGCTGCTCATTTTGTGCATTCTGTTTCAGCCACTATATCCCCCATGCTGTTCTGTCAACACATTAACTATATGCTCCCACCATGTATTTGTGCTTGGAGTCTTTGTGTCTATTTGGCCATTTTCCAAATATCTGCAGAATTCCCCCATGAGATGTGCCTGATAAATTGTACCCTCCCAGGTTTGTTTAAAGAGTTATTTGGAACAAATGTCTTATAGTGACACCCATAAATCTTTATAATTATGGGTAAATGCTAGCATTGTATGGTGCTGAAGGTTCCTCCTGAAGACTGGAACAGATAATATTTTTTATTTATTTATTTTGAGAGAGAGAGAGAGAGAGAGAGAGAAAGAGAGAGAGAGAGAAAGAGAGAGAGCATGAGGGGGGTGGGGACAGAGAGAATCCCAAACTGGCTCCATGCTGTCAGTACAGAGATTGATCTTATAAGCAAGATCATGACCTGAGCCAAAATCAAGAGCCCAACGCTCAACCAACTGAGCCATCCTCTTGCCCCAGGAACAGCTACCATTAATCTATATTCATTTATGGTTGCACAATATTTTACAATATTCTCATTTGAATTATGAAGAAATATTTCAGGCACACAAATTATATATAGATTAATTTTGGATCAAAGCCCTACCAGTACCATCAAGTGAGTTGGCAAGTTTTCGTTCCTGTCATATTTTTGAAAGAGTTCACAAAAGGTAAGAGTATTCTCTTTACTGAAATTTCACTGAGATTCAACCAGTAAAACTATCTGGGCATGGTACTTTTTTTGAAGGGATAGAGCATGTTGTTGACTGCTAATTCAATACAATGCATTCCTGGTCCCTGTTATCAAGGTAATCAAGCACTTTTATTTCTAAAACATCACAGTAAGAAAGAAAGAGATTAACTAGAGTTGAAAGAAGTCATATTCTACACGTCATGGAACAACATCACATTTTCAAAGTGTAGGACGTGCTTCAGTTAACGCTGGGGCACATATATTAGAGTTCCAAAGTTGCTGCTAACAGTTTAACCTTGGGGATAGATTTTGAATAGCCTTTATCTCACTTATCTGGATGAGAGTTTCTTCAGGCAAAAAATGGGTATTCGGACAAAACCACACTTCCTGGTTTAGGCCTGTTGTCCAACACTATTTTGAAGAGAATCCTTTTACATTCTTTTTTTTTTTTTTTTAAATTTATTTTTGGGACAGAGAGAGACAGAGCATGAACGGGGGAGGGGCAGAGAGACAGGGAGACACAGAATCGGAAACAGGCTCCAGGCTCCGAGCCATCAGCCCAGAGCCTGACGCGGGGCTCAAACTCACGGACCGCGAGATCGTGACCTGGCTGAAGTCGGACGCTCAACCGACTGCGCCACCCAGGCGCCCCAGAATCCTTTTACATTCTTGAAAGCATCCTTGTTCGTATGATTCGCTATATGGGTACCTTAGAACTGCATACTTTCTGGGGTCTTTTCCAATGCACATATGGGAAAGTACTTTTCCTTCTGACTCCATGTTTCCAATCAGAAATGTCACATTCTGCAAATCATTAATGATTAACAAATACCATTGATTCCTTGCTTAAAAAGTCCCAGGCAGTAGGTTGCAAAGTGATTGAAATTTTGTGCATAAAATCTCTATAGGAATTAGCTGAGACACGATTTTATAATTTTGTAATTTAATCTTTGCACAAAAATCTCATTAAGTAAATAGGACACTTATTTCTTGTGCACCATTTTATAGAAGATGAAAGGTGAAAAATATTAAATAGACTATCTGGCATTAGATGACAAAAGTGATAATGTCCTCCTGATTCTAAAAACACTCGACTTGTTCCTAAATCAAACAGACCATGAGAAAAATGACTGTGTTTGGAAAATCATGTTGCATTTCCTTAAATGTAAAGAATATAGTACCAAATTATCACTTTTGAACATTTTCCTGAAACCTAAGTAAAAAAAAAAAATGTCTTCTGATCTTTGTGAATTTAATAGACATCGTCATACAGCTTACCAAGGTTTTCTACCTAATTTTCTATTTCCATGCATGCTCTCTCATTCCTTGGCTTTTCTTTAATGAAGCTAGAGAAAAACAACTCATTTAATGGGCATATCATTAAAATAGGCATCTGTTGTTCTTGGATGTCAGCGTTGGCCAACCTGGGGTCAGGAAGTCATAGGTAACAAGGAAAGAGAAGATTAGTTTGCCTTTGAAATTCAGCATGGTCTATGACACAGTGATAGCTACCTTTGTTGTGATAATATATTGTGTGGGTCATCACCAAAGTGGAGGTATTTTAAAATCACAGGGATCCCATTCCCTGGCCCCTATCAGGAAGACTCAAGTTTATAAAAGAGAGAAGAGAAATTGATGCTAAGTGTAGAAGTTGGTGCTTTGTTAGCCTGTGCTGGAGACACTACCTTTTGCTCTAATGAAAACTTGTATTTTCTCTATTGTCCTGTGCCTCAAACACTATTGGTACACCATCATGAGGATGGTCATGTTGCTCTTAGTTCACACTGTATGACAGAACTGCTCTCCTGTGGGGGGTGCCTGGGTGGCTCAGTCAGTTGAACGTCTGACTTTAGTTCAGGTCATGATCTCATGGTTTGTGAGTTCAAGCCCCGCATCAGCCTCGCAGCTGTCAGCCTGTCAGTGTACCAGCCGCTTGGATCTTCAGTCCCTCTCTCTCTCTGCCCTTCCCCCACTTGCACTCCCCTGAAAATAAATGAATATTTTTAAAAATTAAAAAAAAAAAAAAGAACTCCTTTCCTGGGAAACAACCCGCAGAATGCACTGGATATTGGCTATATAAATACACCATGTTCCATGAGATTCAGAAGGTGGATTATTGTGTCCCATTCTGTCCTTTTCTGGATAGTTCAAACAACAGCACATTACATAATCAGCTGTTACTATAATGTGGTGTCTTCAAGTGAAGTCTCTCCTACTTGCCATTTTTAAAAGGGCCCCTAACAGACAAAGGCAACGATGCCGCTTGCCACAAAGCACTGTCCTTATGTATAATTCAGGCAGAGACTAACATACAACTTGCCTCATTTGTAGTCACATTCAGATGAACTAGGCTTGGTGAGTGGGGATATTGGTCCCTCCTCAATCCCAATGGTATTTTAAGGCCCAAGTTCCAAATAAGTGATCCAGGTTTATATCTGAACAACTGCATTTCATTGCAAAGTTTACAGGAATGGATGGCATTGTCCCCAGCCCTAGAGTCTTCTGGAATGAAGCTGCTTAGCATTTGGTGATCCCAATGGCTTATTTCTTAAACTGTTCAGAGTATCACAGTCGTACTTTGTTGCTAAGATGTATGTTCTGGCAAGTATATCAAGGATCGGCAGGATCGCAGACACCTGCTATTGCTAAATGATTTTATTTGAAAGGAAGTCTTATGGTGCTGAGACAAAGTATGAATGAATTCAAACTCAGAGGGCAGGCATTGTGAAGAAAAACAGTTATTTCCTGAGGAACTGAGCCTTAGTGTTAAAATTGATACTATCTGGTCAAATACAGGACATGGATTTTGAAGGAACTTGGCCATGAGGGCACGTCCCCATTCTCTCTCTTTTCAAGAGGCTCCTTTAGAAATAACTTCAGCTTGGGAATCAGTCAGACTGATTCCTGCTCCCTCCAAAACATGATGTTTTCGTATCTAAATATCCCTCTGTTTCCTAGAGATCAAGTCAAATGCCACTTCCTTTACAAAGATGCCCCTCATTTTCCTATCTGCAGACACCTTTTTCCTCGAAAATCTAGTAGTTTACTATTTATCGTAAATCAGTGCTTCATACTTTCACTTGAGTTGTACTTGTGTGTTTGCTTTTGCACATGAATTATACTGTCCTGTTCCAGTTTTTATTCCAAAGCTCCTAGAATAGAGTCCTGCATGGAATACAGGCAAAGACAAATAGCTACTTAATGAATTAATAATTTGCCTCAATGGATCCTCAAATATAAATTTGGATCAGCCAGTAATTATCACTAAGTTTCTCAAACATTATCAGGCCATATAAATAATTGAAAACGTCTACATGACAAAGAGTTTCTGCTACCATTATGTAAGATCTCTCCCTCCCTTGATGAAATCTGACACTTCAAACGAACTCTGCAGAAATTCAAACACTGGCAAATCCATGCATTTCTATTTCTACCCCCAAACTCAAATTTAGCTGCAGCAATAAAGACACCGCTTGGTGCACAATGTCATTCATTGTATTAATTCATTCAGAAGGCTTGCCACTCTGTTATATTTTGCAAAAACCCTCATGAAATAGAGGCTGCTTCCATGCCGAAGACATTAATCCAAGCAGAAGTATAAGACAACTAATTATCCTTAAGACTGAAAGCATAAGCAAACAGTTAATGAATTTGCTAATTGTTTTTCTATTCTTTGGACCTTTATATGGTCTTTAGTTGTTATAGATACTGTAATTAAAGACAAACAAAAGACAGCTAAGTTTCAATATTTCTTTTACCTTTTCCTGTTTTCGTAGGCTTTTTTCTACAAGTCAACAGAGTGTAGGAAAAAGAAAAAGAGAAAAGAAAAGCAAGACCACTGGAACATGAGTTCCTTTGGAGAAATAAGGATTTGTGCTTCTTCAAGGTGATGCATAGTAGGTCATTATGTATTCATCTATTCATCAAATGTTTATGGAAAACCAGGCACCCAGATAATGATCATGACTCATTCCTTGAATGGGTCCTGAGGGGTCTACAGGCCAGTAGGCTGCAGAGAGAGGTGATCCAGTAGCTACAATAAAATGGATGATGGTTGGGGCGCCTGGGTGGCTCAGTCAGTTGGGCGTCCGACTTCGGCTCAGGTCATGATCTTGCAGTTTGTTGAGTTCAAGCCCTGCGTCAGGCTCTGTGCTGACAGCCTGGAGCCTGGAGCCTGCTTTGGATTCTGTGTCTCCCTCTCTCTCTGCCCCTCCCCCATTCATGCTCTGTCTCTCTCTGTCTCAAAAATAAATAAAACGTTAAAAAAAAAAAATGGATGATGGTACAACGGGTAAGTGCAGGAAGCTTCCTGGCAATGCACACAGAGAGAGGGCCTGCACTAATTACAGGCAATGAAGCGATATCTAAGGCATGACTGCAGGATGAACAGGACTATTAGGAAGAAGAAGAAGGGGAACAGGAGGTCTCGTGTTGGCTGATGCACACCTGTCCGGGGAAACATCATGCATGAACTCTTGAGAAGGAGGGTAATATGGCACATTGGTAACCAAAACTCACTCTATCTGCAAATATGGTGTTCAGGAAAGGAGAAGGAGGAGGCAGAATGGGGATATCAGTATCACACCAGCACAGGGATGGATGGATGCAGAAGGAGCTGAGAACATGCCACCCCAAAATGAACTGTGTTGGGACGTTGGCTATGAACTGTAGACACTTGAAACACAGCAGATGCCGGGAGAGGCTTTCTCTGAATTTTCCTCTTCTGCCTCAAGACAGATTCTCCAAAAGGAACTTGACCACCATCATTGCCCTCCTGGGGAGGACTGAGTCTTGTCACAGGAGATGAGACTAGAGGTTGATTCCACACCCAGACTCTGTCACAAACGGTCACACCTCCATCTGTTCTTCTAAGGACTCAGTCATCTTTCCTAAAATCACTTACTCTCCCCTAAAGACCCACATGTTTTCCCCTTCCCTTATTTAGATGATGTATAAGCTCTCAAATCTCACTGCCTTTTTAGGGGATTCACCTTTTCCCCTAAGATGTCCCAGGGAACAGAGTATTAAACATTAATACATATGCATACCATTTCTCCTGTTAATCTGCCTGTTAGATTTTTTTCCCCCAAAGACCCAGCTATGGAACCTACGAGGATAGAGGAAAAGTCTTTCCTCTCTTCCAACACCAACAGACATGCCTGAGAGCATCAACTTATGCTCGTGACAAAGCATATGGAAACAGATCTGTTCAGAGGCAACCATGCAAAGCTAAAGTCATCACCACATGGGATCTTTTCAAGGGAGGTAACATGACCTTGGGCTCAAAGACTTCCTAGGAGATTATAACACTGACTCGGGCTGAGTGGGGACTCTGACTGGGGGCTTTCTTATCCATCAGCCTGAACGTAAGGTGGAAACAACTGGGACAGAACAGCAGTGAATACTCCTGATGTGTCCCCTAAGACTGCACAGCAAAGTCATTGCCCAAGCCAGCATCTCTTGGCAGATTCAGGCTTCAGGCTTTCCTGAGGCTTGTTCTTGTAAGAGGAAAGCCAGAAAGGGCCAGCTATGACAGCTAACAATTAGATAAGGGCTTCTGATGTGTCAGGAATTTTTTGCTTGAGTCAGGCTAGGACAGGTAATAATGCAATAACAAGCAGGTCCTCACATCTCAGAGTCTTTACATATATAAATATATATTTATATAAATTATACATGTATATTTATATATTTTTGTATATATATTAATATATTTACATATTATTTATATTTGTATTTATATATTATTTATTATTTATATTTGAATATTTATATTAATATTTCTATATATTTCTATGTTATATATATATGATATGCATATATGGGCTCTTTCACATGTATATAAGGGTGGTTCTTAAAAAAATTTTTTTTAGGGGCACCTGGGTGGCTGAACCGGTTAAGCATGTGACTTCAGCTCAGGTCAGGAACTAGTGGTTTGTGAGTTCGAGCCCCATGACTAGTTGGTTTGTGAGTTCGAGCCCCATTTGTGCTGACAGCTCAGAGCCTGGGACCTGCTTCAGATTCTGTGTCTCCCTCTCTTTCTGCCCCTCCCCAGCTTGCACTCTCTCTCAAAAAATAAGCAAACATGGAACAATTTTAAAAATTAAAATTTTTTTAATATATATTTTTTTGAGAGAGACAGAGACAGAATGCAAGTGGGTTAGCCACCCAGGCGCCCCTAAAATTTTTTTAATGCTTACTTAGTTTTGAGAAATAGAGAGTGTCAGTGAGTGGGGGAGGGGCAGAGAGAGAGAGAGGAGGGTACAGAGGATCTGAAGCCGGCTCTGTGCTATCAGCAGAGAGTCCAATGCAGGGCTTGAACTCACAAACTGTAAGATGATGACCTGAGCTAAAGTCGGACACTTAACTGAGCCACCCAGGCATCCCTATAAGGGTTTTTTCCTGCTCTGGAAGTGCACTACAGATCAAGGAGCTCTACAGTAGTGACTCAATACCGCCATCATATGGGGAAACTGTCAACAATACGTGGCTGCTGGGGTCAACATAGCAGGAGAGAGATTGCAGAAAGTCACTTCCGCCCTCAAGTGCCTCTCTCTAGTGATAACACAGGCCACTGTCTCCTACAGGTCATTAGACAGAAGGAGTTCCATGACCACTCCCAAATAAGAGGGAGGTTGAGAAATGCGGAGAACCGGTAGGTGCCACCCTGCTCCATGCACTGCACAAATTTCAATTCATGTCAATGCTTATGGGATGGGACCCACTAATTTTCCTAGTTAATAGATGATGACAGAGAAATTGAGAAACTTACCTAAGGTAATAGGACAATTAAAAGGCAGAAGGGTGATAACACATTCATGTTAAGATATTTGGAAATTTTGTTGAAGGCATGGGTGAGCCATTAAGAAGGTTTAATTAAGCAAAGAGGTACCATCGTTGTATTTATGACTTAAAGCTTTCCTTTGGCTATGGTTAGGAAAATGGATTCAGAAGGACAGGTGTCAGGTCAATTAGGAGACTGTGGTTAAAATCTAGGAAAGGAGACAATGAGAGACCAAAGAAAAGGTACCATATTAATCAGGAATATATTCAAGTGGCAGAAAACCTCCTTCAGACTGGTTAAATAAAGGCAATTTATTTAGCATCCAGATATGGGATTAGCTTCTGAGAAAGCACCAAATAAAGCTATAAAACATCCAATACCTCTTTTTCTCTCTACACTGCTGTTTGTACATTAGCCAGGTAGAAATATCACTCACCATTTCTAGCCATACATACTGACAGCATGTTATCAAGGACAAGAAAGAGAGAGAAGGCCCCAGAAAATATTTCCAATGGTCCTATGGACTACGATGTGACCATATCCCATTTCTAATTCAGTCAGTTTTGAGCATGAAGTTGGTACTCCCCAACTTGAGCAAATGAGGATCCATTCCTGGGAAAGGTTGTAAGGGCTACTTTTACCCAACCTCATTGGTTGAAAGTGGAAGATCGATCAGTCTCCCAATTGCTCTGTCCATTAGCTGAAGTTCACGGCTCTCCCATTTTCCCATTGTGCACCTTGCTTAATACAGGATGTCAGATATAACCTTCAATGAGCTGTTGATGTTTAAAAAAAATTTTTTAATGTTTATTCATTTTTGGGAGATGTAGAGAAATAGAGCATGTGCGAGAGAGGGGCAGAGAGAGTGTGGGAGACACAGAATCTGAAGCAGGCTCCAGGCTCTGTCAGCACAGAGCCCAACACGGGGCTCGAACCCACAAACCGTGAGATCATAACCTGAGCTGAAGTCGCCTGATTAACTGACTGTGCAACCCAGGGGCCCTGAGCTGTTGATCTTAACGAAGCCCACACCGAACTTAGCTTCTGTCATCCAGTTTAATTTTGTTTAACTGTGCTTAGCATACCTAAAATAGCCTTGTTCATTGATTTGTTTGCTTATCTATGGTAGAATTTTCTTCACATACACACGCAACAGAGTAAAAAATTGATGGAGGCAGAGACCCTATATATTTGCTCATCATCACCTAGAGTGATGCCTGCAATCTAGGAGGCATGCATCAAAATATTTGTTTTGCCATAAACCATATTTAATAGTCATGTACATGATGCATTTACCTAAATGAAAATATACAAAACGAGATAAGACTGATAAATCAATTGGATGTTTACAGAGACACCACTGATTCATGAAGTAGGGCAAGTGGTGTTTGATCCTCCCACGCTCTCTTCCTAAGCAGGCTCTTTGTGTGCAGTATTCTCACTTGTAGCTACCTTTATTAATAAGTACTTAAATCTCAGTTGCAGTAGTGTCCCTGAACGAAATTGCATTTCAAGATCAGCTTCTTAAAAATGGTGCCAAACACTCATTTAAATAAGACTTTCTAGTAATAAGACTTCCTTTGAATCTCCCTCATTCACATCAATCCAAGATGGCCTCGTGATGCAGATCTGAGCATCCAGAAAGCAAGACTCAAGATTTTACTTCTTGGATGTGCAGTTATTGGGGCCATATATTTATAAAAGCTGCTCAGGCAGTTCCTTTTGTGCAGAGAAAGGAATTTACTATTATAAACTTTACTGTTTTATAAAAATGCACATTTTATCCGCAACACGGTCGAATCTCTTTCCAGGAGTACGATTCTCTAACTTCTCCACATTGAACAGCATTGGTGTGATGGCCGGCTTTATGCAGAATGGTAGGTCGGCCTGTCCAATCTCACACACGATGGAAAGCATCAGCGTGGAGGTAGTTCAATAACTAATTTAACCTCAATCCTAATTCTTTTAATGATGTATCAATCACAGCCCCTTAAAATGCCCATGTCAAAGGAAAACACACAGCTTTAGCTTGGATTTAATTAATTTATAGGGCATTCATTTTACCTTGATGAACACCCATATAGGTGGACTGAACACTTATAAATATACATAAATTTCAGGTTAATTTTCCCTATCAATAAAAAAGCAAGCCAAGTGAATTAAAAAGATCCATCAAAATATGTGATATTCTCTTTCAATAATGGGGTGGAGATAGGAAAGGACTGGAGAAAAGGAACAGTTAGAAAAATATAATTTAATCTTCCTAAGAATCTATATTCGTACTTGGAAAGAGAAGGGGATTCCTATTCAGATCTGCTTGGTTTTGAATGGATTCCCTTTGCTTCCCGTTATGCCAACCTCCAGAGATGGGGAGTATAAAGCAGGATAGAGAACAAGTTAATTCTCAAAGGGTAAGGCTGGTACAAAGAGTTGGCTTCTAGTTGAGTGGTGCGGGCAAAAATCCAAACTTCATGGACCCAGGGATCTGCCCTTATTTACTCAGATCTTTGGATTCCTCCCCCTCCCCCTTTTAAATTGAAATGTATTTGACATGCAAATTTAAGGTATATAACATGTTAATTTGATACATTTATATATTGCAATATCATGGCCATTGTAGTAATCATTAACACCTCTGTCATGTTACCTATCAGTGACATCTGTGATCAGACTGGTCTCAGAGGTTAAAACTCAATGCTCATTAAGCAGATGATCTCAAAAGCTGTTGTTTTCTGGGAGTTAGGCCATAGTTCTCCATATGCAACCAAGACAATTACGATGGACTGCTTTGGTTTTTCCTTAATAAAGACAGACATTGTCAAAATGATGGCAGGGATCCCAGAGAGAGGCAGAAGAGGAAGCAGACCTCAGTGTGACTGAGCAAACGAGGTGTGTTCAGGGCAGTAAAGCAGGTCATGACAGGAGGATTTTTAAAACCAACGTTATCTCTGTTGGATGAATACATGGTATTTGGAGCTTTGGAACTCGGAGAAGCTAAGACAACAGGCATGTATTCATGTTGTTAAATTTACAGCAGCTTATCTTTTAAGATAAAAGGGCACAAGGATTCAGTTTCACGTCCTAAACATAGGACGTTACGGTCCCTAATTCTGCATGGAGAAGAGGGCGGGGGGGAAAATTCCAACAGCTTCTTTCTGTCAAAGTGACGAGACAGGAGGGTCTAGGAAAGTCTGAAGAGGTGTGCGAGGACCTTAAGCAGATCTATATTCACCCTCTTCATTCTCATTAAGAAGGTATTTAGGCAGAGGTCACCCAAACTGTGAAGGTGTGGTTGGATTTGGTCTTCAATAATTACCTTTTCCCCCCTCACAAATGCACTTTCCGGGTTTTTCCCCCAATAAACTATTTTAGTTAAATAATAAATTCAGATAATACAGAATTGCATAAAGAAGATTCCTCAAAAGTCACCTAAGATAAGCATAGTTTATGGTTAGTCAATATCATCCTGGGCATCTCTGAAAACATTTAAAGAAGCAAATGTAATAAGTAAATGCATAGAATTGTTTTTTAAAAATGATGTGTGCCATATTCTTAAAGATATGATTTATATCAAAAGAAAATAAATGGAATTAAGCTGAAAACATAACATATTCGGGGCACCTGGGTGGCTTAGTTGGGTGAGGGTTCGACTTCGGCTCAGGTCATGATCTCATGGTTCCTGGGTTCGAGCCCCGTGTCAGGCTCTGGGCTGATGCCTGGAGCCTGTTTCCGATTCTGTTTCCCTTTCTCTGCCCCTCCCCTGCCTGCACTCGGTCTCAGTCTCTGAAAAATAAATAAACGTTAAAATTAGAAAAATAATGGATATTCAAGAAGATAGCTCTTCATAAAAGGTCCTCTAGTTAAAAAAGAAAAGTCTTTAAAAAATTGGAGGTCTTCTATTTTTGTTAAAATGTATATATGTTTTGCTTTAGGGGTAATCCATGGACTCTCCGATATGAAAGATGAAGGACTTGCTAGAAATACATTTCCAGCACTTTCTCTCTTCTTGGACTTTCCAGTTTTGTCAGTTCCCTTGTCATTCTGGAAATGGCAAGTTTTATAACAGTTCAACTCAGTTTTCAAAATCCCTTCTACCATTTTATCTTGGAACTATCTTGGAAGGGATTCCATGCACACCAGCTCTCCTTTTGATCAGGACTTCTCAACTTCACAATTCTTTTCACATCCTTTCAAGGGTCTCATCGTGCAGTTGAAGGTTTTCAGTGAGTCACAGTTGCTGCCACATGTCCTTACACTCCATGGAAAATTCTGAAGAATGTATTCTTTCTGACTTTAACCATTGCTCTGTTACATTCTGACAGTGAGCATCTGTATGAAGATATTGAAAATGTCTTTCCTCCATGTTCTATTGGGTTTCTTTTTCTGATTATCTCTTTGTTTTTCCCACTTGGCAACATCAGTAGGCTAGGTTTTGATAAGACATTCATGGTACAGCAGCGTTTCCTAAAAACAAGTTTTGGACACTAGATTTCAGTGTTGCTTTATCTCAAGAAATGTCTCTTGTGTCACAGCTTTGAAATGAATCTTCCTTCTGTTCTGCTCTCGAGGAACGCCAACGATGTAAACATTTTATCCTAGCTCTCACATGGCAATCACTTTACTCATTGTAAACATGTTTACCCTTTTGTTTTATTTTTTAGTGACTTCCCTAAACCTATCTCCTGTGCTTCCAGCAATATTTTAGTCTGTTTAAGGCTATTTTATGGCACTCCAAATGGCTTTTCCAAACTTTTAAATTCTTATTTTTGTCTTTCATTTCTTTCCATTAGCTTTTCCAACTTAGTTTACACATTCCTCTGTTCTTTTGTATTATTTTGAGACATTTCATTTCTCTTCACGCCCTTTGAGAGATTGTATATTAAAAGTCATTTGTAGACCATGAAGAATTATCTGAGATTGCTGTTTCCTTATGTGAAGTTTACGGTATTTTCCTTGGCTGAGGTTTCTCATTCCATGTCACCTGTGTTCGTTGCAATATTCTGTTGGTTGTTTTCTGATTTTTGCTTGTGTGAGAATAGACCATTGACAATGGGCAATAATTGAAACCCAAGGGATCTGTCTGTAGCTTTGATTCACTTTGTTACTTGAAACTCCCTCTTGTCTGTTATTCTTTGCCCCACAGAACAGGTCTTTCCTCAGGTTCAAGAGTTCAGGGAGACAGTAGAGATGACAGCAAAACCCCTTATCCCCTGGTTTCTCTGTGTATATCGTCATAATCTTGAGAGGACTCCATTCTTGACATTGTTGAACAACGTCCACAGAAGTAGGAATCAAAGTCCTAGAAAAAGCAATGCAAATGGACAGCATTAACCACAAGTTCAAATGCTTTTCTCATTCTATTCTTGTCGCCACAATGGTATCCTGAGCCGGCCCAAAGCACCTGTGCCCTGGGAGGAGGTGGAGGAACATTTATAGGTAGAGGTCAACCTTGAAAACAGGATTCAGGAGCAAGCAATATAGTCTTTATAGACAGGCTTTGTGAAGAGGAAGGATTTACACCTGCCCATCTGCATTTCTTTCTAATGATTGGATATACCTTTGCAGATCTGACCCTGTTTATTCTGGTGGAGGGTAAACTGTATTTCTCTCTTCATGGGTGGACTTTGTGGTTGGGAATGATCACCATGTCTCGCATTCATTGAACATGAGCTTTCTGTCCATTTACTCTTTAAGAGATTGAAAAAAAAAAAAGTCTTGACGATATTTAACAAGAATACTGGATATTTACTTACATTATTCACCTTAGAAGACATTCTGTGAAGCCTTGACTTTTTTGCCCCGAGGGATCATTTTAAAGTGATTCAAATATTTATACTAGAAATATTTACAGATGCTGAACTGTTGCTGGGATGGTCCTGAATAGGTATGGATGCGTAAAGGAGCCTGGCCACACCACCTTCTTAGAGCTTATGAACTTCATTTGAATGGCATCTTCTCCACAGATTCCAAATCCCTTGTTTCCTGCAGAATTAGCCTTATAAGCCCATTTGCCATTCTGGGCACAAAACCCCTTTCTTCATTTGAAACAGATTGATTCCTCCTTGAAGTTAAATAAGCAAATGTGTATGTGAGGAATGCCAACTCCATTCAATGTTCTCATCACTTCTTCAGGGCAAGGCAGACTCATTTCCAAGGAACTGTCCTTTCTCATTTGAGATCTGATGTATGTAATTTCCAAATCATTTCCTTACACAGTTTGTTCTACTGAATGGACTTCATTTATATTTCTCACATGTTTTTCATGAATATTTAGGATGTATGTTAGCATTAAGCATGCTTGGCATTTAGCACAGAGCTCTAAGGGTATCAGATATTGAATAAATATAGCCGGACATTATATACTTGGGGGGGGGAGGGGGTCTTGATGTCCAATTTGGAAGGAGAGAGTCACCTTAGAGACACAGGCTTTTCTATGTAAGGTCCTAACAACTGACACTATTATAGTCTAGAATAAGGTAATTAAGATGGATTTGAGTTACCTAACCATCACGTGAGCACTATTGTTTTTTGTTAGAAAATTAAGCAATTAAGGTGAATACTGATCATTATGGATGAAAATATAAATGCTTATTTCCAAGAGGAGTTCTAAATATTTCATCGTCATGCCTAATTATTTAAGCTGGAAATCTTGTCTACTCATAAATGATGCTTAAAAAGTGCAGATAAAAACACTACAGTGTTTGGAAAGCTCGATAAATGTTGAATTTGAGTTTTTAAAATGAAAGAAAATAAAGAAAATGACTAGTTTTTCTCTCAATGCCTCAGGCATATCTAAAAATATGGAGAAAATGAAATAGCATGTTATTAGTAGGGCTGAGTTGAGTCTTGCATAGATTAAGGGGGAAATAACAGTACAATTTAAAACCTACCACAACTCCATTATTTGGAATTTATCCTAAAGAAATGAGATTTACATAAAGATGAATGCAAAAGGATGTTCGCTACAAGGTTATTAATAGTTTTTTAAAAATCACAAAAAGCGTAGATCCTCAACAAAATTAAGATAGTTGAATAGATTTTCTGGTAGTATTCAGCCATTAAAATTCAGATAAAAATATATATCACATTGTAAATTTTCAAAAATACAGCATTTTTAAAACAGAATGCACAATTATATATACAAGATCCTAAATTTGTAAACATTTCATAAAGTGTGTATATCACCTAATTCATGTACAATGGACACTGTATTAAATAATTTGCACATTTGCCAAAAAATGGACAGTTCATCTTTGGGAAGCAAGTATATCAAAGAGACTAAATTTATCCTTTTTACTCTTTTATTTTCAAAAAGATTTTGCAGTGAAACTACTATTTTAAATTTTTAACATTTATTTGTGTGAGAGAGAGAGAGAGAGAACGAATGGGGAAGGGTCAGAGAGAGAGGGAGACACAGAATCTGAAGCAGGCTCCAGGCTCTGAGCTGTCAGCACAGAGCCCAATGCAGGGCTTGAACTCGTGAGCCACAAGATCATGACCTGACCCCAAGTCGGATGCTTAACTGACTGAGCTACCCAGGCGCCCCCAAACCATTACTTTTTAAAATGGAAAACAAGAGTGATCCATGTTACAAAACCTATGCAGAACCGTTTCATCAAGTCTGAGAGAGCAGACCCTACACGCACTGTTTACCAGGTTGAGCTCGAATGTCAGGGCAGCACATCCACTGTGCATAGATCCTAGTTCACCTACCTCGTTGAGGGAGATAGACCAGAAAGGAAAAGAAAAAAGAAAAACATATGTACAACAGAGTGTACATAAAAGTCTTAAGGATAAACTGAAATAGAGCCCAGAAAGTAGGTATGATGTGTTTGGTGGGGGTAGGGGGAATGGAAGGAGGGACAGCCTTGGAAGTTTCACGGAGAAGAGGTCTTTGGAGGCAAGATCCAAAGGCAGATGGTAAAAGAGAGGAAGAGCACACTAAGAGAAAGGAATCACCTAGTGACCAAAAAAAACCATGGCGGCTACAAAGGATCGGAAAGCTTCTGCCATTGTGACCAGATGAGTAAAATTATCTCAAGTGCATCTTCCTGGGATCACTCATAATGGTCTCTGGTGACTCCATAGTGACTTCCACGTAACTTTCACAGCGCCCAATACTCAGTATATGTTCTAGCCCTTTCCAAACTATTCCTATG
The DNA here is from genome assembly GCF_028018385.1 of Neofelis nebulosa. Taxonomy (NCBI): domain Eukaryota; kingdom Metazoa; phylum Chordata; class Mammalia; order Carnivora; family Felidae; genus Neofelis; species Neofelis nebulosa. The sequence continues at coordinate 4,099,285 of NC_080800.1, forward strand.
TCCCCCAAATCCCCCACATTATGCTGTTCACTACACTGTGCATGTGGGCATCCTGGTTCCATCGTTCACACATTCTGTCTTCCACACTTTGACAGGCCAGCTCTGCGTCATGCTGTAGTGTTCTACTTTTGGTCCTGTACTCACTGGGTTCTGTTTTAGCATGTTTTGTCCAGCTCTAGCCCCAGCAGCTGAGCATTCCAAGGTGAAGAACTCCTCATGGTCACCAATCAACTAAAAGGAAGAAGACGTGGAGAAGAATGCCCCAAACCATTAGGAAAATGGGAAACACGGTGCTCAATGGGGAAAAGGGTGAGTCAGTAGAAAATGAAACCAAAAAATACGGGAGGTCATAGAGTGAAGCCCCTTCTTAGTGTCATGAGCAGAAGAGAGGTTTCTCTTTCCCCATGTTATTCCGTCCTCAGACCACCCCATGTCTGTCTGTCTAAGTCTGTTAGACTTAGGGATGGAAAATTTGTTGGGAAACAGGACTATGTAAGCAACCTAGAACTACTGGATTTCTTAGATGTTTTTACTGGATGAGTTTTTGAAGATTTTGAGAGGCTTTTGATCTTTATAATCTCTCAACTGGGAAGTAGTTATTATTGTCCCTTCTACTCGCATGGTTTCATGTCTTCCCCTTGGAAAGCAGCCTTACTTATGAGTATGTAACTCAGAGGAGAGAAACAGGGTCCGATTTCTTTGTTCAAGGCTCTAGTCTTAATAGGAAGTTGTCTTCTGTGTTACCGCAGTTTGATTTAGCAGAAGCACAGGCTGCCACTGGGCACATGGGAGGAGTAAAGTATTTGTATTTGGCTGGGGCATCTCTTCCGATACAGCAGTTTTAACATGACATGGTAAGACACCTCAGGATATTGGGGAATCAAAAAACATAAAGTAATATCAGGCATGTTTCCCATGCAATTCTTCTACATAGACTTCAATTTGGGGATCATGGGGGCCAGCTAACCCATAAACCAAGGGATGATCCGACAACATGATGGGGTATTCTGGAGAAGTCTCTGTGTACACATGGATGTTCCTCTATTAAGCAAACATGGGTGAGGGCGCCTTGATTGCTCCAGGTGAGTGACTCTGTCTCTTTTTTTTTTTAATGTTTTATTTTTGTTTTGGAGACAGAGAGAGAAAGAGTGCAACTGGGGGAGAGGCAGAGAGAGAGACACACACACAGAATCTGAAGCAGGCTCCAGGCTCTGAGCTGTCAGCATGGAGTCTGATGCAGGGCTCGAACTCACGAACCATAAGATCATGACCGGGCACCCCAAGTGTCTGATTCTCGATTTCAGCTCCCGTCATGATCCCAGGGTTGTGGGATTGAGCCGTGCATCAGGCTCCACACTGGGCATGGGGCCTCCTTGGGATTCTATCTCCCTCTGCCCCTCTCCCATGCCCTTGCATGCTCTCTCAAAAAAATAAATAAAAATTTAAACATTTTGTTAAAGAAAACACCACACAGCATAGCTGAATTAAAAGCAGTAAGTTCTTTTTAAGGTGTTCGTTATGAATAACATTTTGATTGCTCGAGATATCAATTCATGGGGGAAGGGAGGGGAGTGTCTATTCGCGGCCATACCCATATGTTTTTGTGAGTTAAGTTTGCTGCACACCCAACAGGTCTTTAGGACTTTTTAGAGGCCTGTAGAAAAATGAAGGGGGTAGGGAATTTATCCTAGTTATGGCCGCTGATAAATTATTTTTACCTAAAAATTTCCACGACATAATTCACCATGTTTTCAAGGGTTTCATTTTACTGACAAGTAGATTCAAGTTACAAAAAAAAAAAAAAAAAAAAATCAATTCCGAATTTAAATAAATTCACTCTGTGACTTGATATTCTACAGTCTACACTAGACTTCTCTGGCATTCATGAAAAACAAAAGTATTTTAGAACACATTAAAAAGGCAGGTATTGAGAAGAAAGTTGCGGTTTGCTCAGTGGTCTCAAAGTATTTCATTTAATCAAATGCTTAATACTGGTAAGCTTGCTGATTCGCTCATCCCACAAGACGGCTCATTTTGCTGGTTCTGGGTCCACTATTAATCAGTTCTGGCACTCAGCATGTGTGTACTTCTATTGTCTCCTAAAGCAGTAGAAGAAGTGTTTCAATTTCTAGAAGTTATTTGGAATGATTTCTAGTAAAGTGGATTGTGGGGATGTATGGAAAACAGCATGAATGGATTTGCCAGGGCAAGATCATTCTAAATAAACACTCACGTTTTTCCTATTGTTTACAATTCTCAAAACCATTTCACATGGTTATCTCATTATGAGATGCATTCAAGTCACTGGGAAAATTAACTGGAAATACAGTTATTTCTACGATTTGAATGACTGTTATTTCTGTTTATTCCTCTATACCAGTAAACAAAAAGGGTAGAAAGGTAACAATTTATACTTTTCAATGCCTACCATTTATCAAATTAAAAAAAAAAATGTTAAAACTGATTCTCCATAACCCTACGTTTCAAAGCAAGACTTTCATATTCTATTTTGTTTCTGTCTTTCAAGATGTATATAAACTGTATTTCTATTATATGTACCTATATCATACCATAGATACAGATACTATAGAGATATGTAACTATATTATAAAAATGTTACTATGTTATATAATATCTTACATAATCACCTATTTTTAAAAAATTTTTTTTTTAACATTTATTTATTTTTGAGACAGAGAGAGACAGAGCATGAACGGGGGAGGGTCAGAGAGAGGGAGACACAGAATCTGAAACAGGCTCCAGGCTCTGAGCTGTCAGCACAGAGCCCGACGCTGGGCTTGAACTCACGGACCGCGAGATCACGACCTGAGCTGAAGTCGGCCGCTTAACCGACTGAGCCACCCAGGCGCCCCCATAATCACCTATTATATACTATATAACATAATATACATTGTATGTTATATATAATGCATATTCTATAAATGTTATAATAATGTATATTATATAATGTACAATGTTATATTATGCTATAAGTTATTATAGGTTATAAATATAAATAAATACATTTTGTATCATGTATAAATATCATTATACTATATATTCTAACTTCATTTAAAAATATTGGACAAAATATTTGAAACAAATCTGAATAATAAAGGGACGGACTTAACTGTGACCTAATTGTATGACTTAACTGTTGGACAAAAATTAGAAAATTTCTGAATAACCAATTTTCAAAAACAAAATTTCAGCCATTTTTCTAGCACACTAGAGAGAAGAACTGCAAATCTTATTTATGATTCTGTTCTTTTCCAGTCCCTACAGAATATGTTTGATTATTCCCGATATAGAATCAGCTAGAGTATTCTGTTCCACGGATGTCATAATTAACCAATATCTGTCATAGGCAAGTATGTTTGTGCCACTATTCTGGTATTGTACATTTCCTCAGGATTATATATTTCCCCCATTGTGCTATTTTTCTTTGGGTTAAATTCCTAAAACTATGCTTGCAGAGACAAATGTAAGACGTTTTAAAAGGCATCTTATATTTCCAAACAGAAATATAAAGGTTATACAACTTTATTCAAAGTGTCCCAGAGTATTCTTTGCCAGATGTCCGTGCCCATATTTTCTATTATTATTTTCACCAATATCAAGGAAAACTCCAGGCAGTATTTAAATATAAGCCATTTTTGTTTAAATGAATTTAAACTTTTCTTTCATGTTTATGGGCTCTGAAAGCTTTTGTAAATAGTTTCAATCTTTGTCATGATTTTACTTTTTTCCTATCAATTTTAAGAGCTTTTGTATTATACTTGATATAGAGGCCATAGGTATTAAAACTATTTTCTACATATTTTTCATGTACATTTCCTTTTTATACGAAAAATTTTTATTTGTATAGTAAAATCTGTAAGTATTTTTATCATTTAAAAATATTTTTGAGAGGTGCCCGGGGGCGCTCAGTCAGTTGAGCATCAAACTTTTGATTTCAGCTCAGGTCATGACCCCAGGGTCATGGGATCAAATCCCGTGTTTGGCTCTGCACTGAGCATAGATCCTGCTTGAGGTTCTCCCCCCTCTCTCTTCCCCTCTCGCTGCTGCTCCCCGCCCCCCTCCATTGCACTGTCTGTAAAATTTAAAAAATAAATAAAAATATTTTTGAGTTCCATCTATAGGAAAGAGACAATAATGTTTGGGTATTAATGGTGAGTAAAATATACCTGGTCTCTCCTGGGGGCCTTAATGTATTTGAGGAAAGAAAGATATTAATTTTAAAAGGCCACAGAAGTAAATACACAGCTATCAATTTTGGCTAGCATTATGAAGGTGTATTGGAGGTTATAAGCTCAGTGGTTCCCAGGGAGATCCAATCTATTAAGGGGGTATAGGTAGGCAAGGGATGATATTTGAGCTACTCTATGAAGGATGACTGGTGTCCATCAGTGGGAAGAAGGAAAGGTCAGTGGCAGAACTGGACAGGTCCAGACAGGTACCAATAGGTACCTTCCTTCCTGATTTCTGTATTTAGAATTAAGCTTACGAAGTCTTTCTACGACCCAAAGTTCTACCCATATTTGTCTACGTTGTATATAACTTTTCCTGTCAAAATACATATTTCATTGATCTGAAATTTATGTGATGATGTATTCATTTAGTTTGAGGTAGGATCTAGTTATCTAGTGGCCACTGTGCTAACGTTGATATTTTACCAAATGTCTAACTTGCCTTGTGGATATTGAAACACAGCATCAGAATATATCCTGATAAATATTTTGGTCTCTTGTACCCATCAATAATTTCAAAGAAATTAGAATGGACTTATAAACAAAGGTCAGTAATTTTGTTTGTAAAAAAATGCAGAGGTATAGGGGCATCTAGCCCCCTCAGTCATCTTGGGGTCATGAGTTTGAGCCCCAGATTGGGTTTAGAAATAACTTAAATAAACAGACTTGAAAAAATGCAGAGGTATAGTATAGAAGGACATCTACACTTTAACAGATGCTATGGGTATTCATGTTAAACATAGGTTTAGAATAGAAATAAAATATTTGTACTATTATATTCTTTCTAGAACCTTATGGATTCTATTAAAGTGACCTGTTAGCAGACGTCTTTTTGGCAGAGCTCCAACTTTATCTACCTTTCTAATTCGCATGGAATAGCATTCTTTTTTGTACAATGCCCATTAATGTATCCATCTCAAGAAACAAACACCCACGTCCTTGAGGTAGGCAAAGCTTTTATAAACAGTGCACAAAAAGCATGAACCTGGAAGATTATAAAATTTGCTGCCTTATTAACAAACCACCTCTGTTCAACAGTGGTCACTGTTCAGTGAGTGAAAGGAAAAACCACATGTGGGAGGTGATATTTGCAACATGCACACAAAAGCTTGATAGAGGAGAAAATATAATGGACTGTTTCAACTCCATCAGGGAAAAAAATATATATATAGAAAGACAGATAACCATCTACAAAATAGAAGCCAGGGACTTTAATAGGCACTTTAGGAAAAAATGTCTAAATGGCTAGGAAATATGACAAGTTTTCCAAACATATTAGCAACCAAGTAAAGGCAAGTTAACATCACAAAGTGATCTCACTCACAGTCATCTGGATATATAAATTTAGAGAGACTAACAATACAGGATGGTAAGGATACGAAATGGTGTTTTCCAACGGAACGATTTGTGCTCATGAAAAGGTTCTACTCTGTGCTGTCCAATATGGTAGCCACTAGCTGCCATAACGCCACTGAATCCTTGAAATTTGACCACACTAGACCCAAGGAAGGAAATGTTTGCCTTTATTTAACAGTCATTAAATTTAAGGGACCACAGGTGACTGGTGGCTGCCATATTAAGTAGCCCAGATATAGAACATTAGGTGAATGCACATGCTGTGGGTAGGAATGTAAATTAATCCCAGCTCTTTGAAAAGCATACATCGCTGTGTATTATAGTTAAACATACTCAGGCCCTCAAGCCCACCAATTTCACTTTGAGGTATCTAGGCAAAACTGTGCTCACCAGCATGGTTTATAAGAGCCCAAATTGGAAAACATCAAATGCCCAGCAGTGATCAACAGATGATAGTATTTTTATACAATAGAACACCACACAGCAATAAAAGCGAATGGACCACCACTCCATAGAACAGCACTATTGAATCTCCCGAATGTAATGGTAAACACAAGATGCCAGAGGCAAAAGAATCAATATTCTAGAATTCTATTTTTATACATTCTTTTGATATTTTAAGTAATCTCTACACCCAAGATGGGGCTCTAACGCACAACCCTGAGATCAAGAGCCAGGTGCTCTACCGACTAAGCCAGCCAAGTGTCCCTATTTTATAAACATTAAAAGGACCCTAAAGTCATCTGTGGGGTAGAAAGTCATGGTTGGGAGAATCTGCTGGTGATGGTAAACTTTTGGCTCAAGGTGATGCATATACAAGTGTATCCACTTGTGAGAATTCCAGCTGCATGTGGAAGATTTGGGATGTTTCAGTTTGTCTGTTTCCATGTAAATTCTGAACGCAAAGCAGAGGATGCTATGTTAGCAATATGCTAGCGACACGGGTGATTTCTACCCATGTTGGAGGATGCCAACAGCAACATGTAAAAAGTGTACAGAGTTTTAGGGACCCCTTTCTTCATTTTGTATCTATTTTCCATTTTATGCATATGTAACGGTGGCATAATCCACTTTTTAAAAAGCTGTATCGGGGCGCCTGGGTGGCTCAGTCGGTTAAGCGTCCGACTTCAGCTCAGGTCACGATCTCGCGGTCCGTGAGTTCGAGTCCCGCATCGGGCTCTGGGCTGATGGCTCAGAGCCTGGAGCCTGCTTCCGATTCTGTGTATCCCTCTCTCTCTTCCCCTCCCCCATTCATGCTTTGTCTCTCTCTGTCTCAAAAATAAATAAAACGTTAAAAAAAATAAAAAAAAAATAAAAAGCTGTATCGATGAGTATAAAGTAAGTGATAAGAAAACATGCCAGTGGTTGAATTGGCAAGGTTTCCTCTCAGAGAGCCATGGAATAGTGGGGTGTCACACAATCAAGCTTCTTAGATTCCAGGATAAGAAACAGGCCCTTCCTTACTGAGGCTTCCTAGGAACAAGACAAGACACCTCCACAGACAGGGGACCACAATTACAGGACAGGTCATAAATCCATTGTACATGGAGGCCAGATGGGAATTGAAGAAATTGGAAGAATTGACTGAGGAGGTATCGAGAAAGCAGGGGTTTCTGGAGGGAATTTAACATGTACATAAAACAGGAACAAAAATAGAACTCTCGCCCATTCCATTAAAACTTCCAAAGAAGCTTTCCTTCCAAGTTCTGTTAATTGAATTCACTATTGAATCATGGTACTTTAATTCACTATTTTGCCAGAAGGAGGGTCTTTGTCCCTGGGTGGGTGAAATCAAAGATATTTACGAGGGGAGGGGCGCCTGGGTGGCTCAGTCAGTTGGGCATCAGACTGTTGATTTAGATTCAGGTCATGATCTCATACTGTGTGGGTCCCAGCCCCACATTGGACTCTGTGCTTATGCTGCAAGCCTGCTTGGGATTTGCTCTCTCTCTCTCTTGCTCACTCGCTCTCAAATAAACAAAACGTATAAAAAAAAGAAAGAAAGAAAGAAAGAAAGAAATTTACTAGGGGTGGGGGAAGTTTTTGAAAACCAGATTTATGTGTGCCCTGGTGATTAATTCAGAGTGGCCCTGTAAGTTGTGACAGATCTAAAAATATCACTAAAATCTACTGGAAGAGATCACTCCCCTGTAATAACCTAAGATATTTTGTTCAGTTGGTGTGTGGAACAAGCTTCTTCTTCCTAGCCCTATGATGCAAATGGATTCCAAAGTCCAAGTTTACATTTCAAACACTGGTAGGTTTGGATTGGAGAAACCAGGAATGCCCTGAGACTCTTCACTTGAATTCATAATGCCTTCTTTTATTTATCCTGAAATCAAATGGACTGTTTTTGACAAGCTCTGCATCACCAAGGATCCTGTGTGTGAAGACTTTTCAAATCTTGAGTCTGTGTCTTTTATGAGATAATTACAACGTCCGATGCATTTTCAGGATGGGAAGTCATCGGGTGTTATTTCTGCTTTGTTATTTCCATTCTTCCTCTGAGGAGGACGTTGCTGTGTAAAAAGCACCGTTGTTTTTGAATTCCATCTTGTTCGTGGAGGAAAATAGAATTCAAAGAATGCATAAGCTTTATCATGCTTTTTTCTTCCTGACCCTTTCTAACTTCTGCTCAATTTGATGTAAACAAAGGTAGGCATTCATAATCTTGTACCATCAGAAATTTTAGTCTATCAACAACAAAAGCAAAACCAAACAAACCGTTGCAGACATTTGCCTTGGAACACAGGGCAGTTGCCTCTCAGGATGAATTTATACTTCCAATTACATGTGTGACTTTGTTCCTATGTTTATCATCAGCGCCCTCCACTGCCCTGCTGCCCAATGGCCATGGAAAGGTTGATGCTCTCCTCAGCTCGTTGAGGAGTATCTGATTCAACAGTGAGGCAATCCCCTTAATCTCACTGGTGTCCGGCCCAGGACAGGCAGGTGATCTGCCCTTTCTATTAAGATGGAGGTCTTCCGCGAGGCTCTTGGGAAGAGTCCTCCTGACAGGTAGGGACGCACAAGAACACATGGGCTCTTGGCCTCCACTCTCTATGGCTCTCGCGCTCTATTCTGATACCACACCTGGAACTGCATGGAAATCTTGCCATAGAGCTGAAGACCAAGTAATGACAAAGATCGTATCAGAGGAAGGAGGAGGGACACCTGAGTTCTCAGTGGCCTCATAGAGTCACCAATGCTGGCACTTGAGGCACTTTAACCTCAGGCTTCCCACAAACTAAGATCCGGACCTGGTTGACAAGTCCGTCAGCCCCGGGCTTTGACAGACTAACGGTGACTCAAACAGAGCATTCTGTCCTGGCTGACTGAGACAGAATACCTATCCCTCACCGTACTGGAACTGGTTTGGAGGGAACATTTCCTTCATAACAACATTTGATCTACTTCTCTCTTTATCAGGTTATTAAATGAGAAGAAGGAAATTGAAACAAGTAAAAAGCAAATACGGTAGGTCACGTTCACAGATGCCTCCAAAACCCACCTATGCCCATGGGATGAAGCTCTCTGGCTTTGAGGAGACGCCAAGAGACATTCCACCGCCATGTGAGAAGGGAACCAGACTGGCCGAAACAGAAGATGTGGACAGTTGGCAGAAAACGCAGAACTAGTTTTTAAAGGATCAAGTTTAAGCATTTATGTTTGAGACGGCGCGAGCGGGAACAGAGGAGGGACAGAGAGTGCGGGGGACAGTAGATCTGAAACGGGCTCTGTGCTGACAGCAGAGAACCTGATGCGGGGCTCAAACTCATGAACTGCAAGATCATGACCTGAGCGGAGGTAGGACGTTTAACCGACTGAGCCACCCAGGAACCCAGAACAAATTTTTTTTAAGATGTATTGGACACAATACCTAGTTCTTGAATACCTACATTTATAACTTAACTGTTAGCTACAAGTAGTAGTCTGACCAGGTAAGAACCTTCATTTGCCCACATGAAAAGTGTGTCACTAAAAAGAAAGAAAACAAATGAGTAGGTCAAACAGTTCCTAAAGAAGAATTCATTCAATTCATTCCCATATTTGGGGGGTAATTAGCATATTCAAGGTACTGAGGCCCTAGGAAATCCTATGCTGGACTTAGGTCACAGATTCTGCCACCAGTGAAAACAGCTGGGTAGTTACTACCAGGAGAAAAGAGCTCACGCAAATATCAAAATCTCTTTGGGTATACGGAGTTTGATCGCGTGAGATTAGGAGAGGCAAGAGGCCAATCAGTCGAGTTTGTGCAGCATAGACCTAGCTCATTTTGACTTCCTAAGCACTGTATTCATATCCTATCTGCCTGCTATGGACGGAATGTGTGTGGCCCCTGACACATCACATGCTGAAGCACCGACCACCACTGTGAACGTGTTAAAATCAAGGACAATTAATGGGGTTGAAAGGCACAGCATAGGGAATACGGTCAACGGTATTGTAAGAGCTACCCTTGCGGTGAGCATAGCGTGATGCATAGACTTCTCAAATCACGACGTTGTACATCTCAGACTAACGTGATACTGCATCAACTGTATACCGATTAAAAAAAAAAAAAAAAATCAGGGACAACTACCAAATAACCAAATGGACAAAAATACTATGCAAGGCTTTCAGAAGATGGAGAGATTATTTCCAGCTGGGGTAACTGGGGTCTGTGACAGAAGACAAGTGTGAGCCAGGTTACTTACCAACAGACGGAAGGTAAAGAAAAGGGGGCTAGAGAATCTGGACCTTTTGCATTGTGCCTACTCCTTGCAGAAGTACGTTCACCTCATGTAGACCTCAGTGCGTCTGATGTTCAAATAATCTTGCGTAGAGTTCCATACAACATACCTCTTTGAATAATGAAAGGGCTTATTTCTTGACTTTTGAGAGAGACAGAGCTCAAGCAGGGGAGGGGCAGAGAGAGAGGAAGACGCAGTTTTTGAAGAGAGCGATATACACGGAATAGCAGCCTTTAGAGCTGTCTGCGAGCCTAATCAGGAAATCGTGCCCACACACTCCACAAATTTCTACATCACACCGAGTTGTCACTCCCATCGTGAATTACTATCAAGAGGGTGTTCTTTGTTGGTTAGGTCTGAGCTCTGTTTGGTCTTGAATACATCTGTGATATGGTGAGGATCACTGATCCGTCCCTCCGAGCCAATATATTGGAGAGCAAAACTGAGGGAGGCTTATTATACCAGGCATGAAACGAGGACTCCTATAATAGATGGGATTATTGGAAATTCTGCAGAAGAAAGGAAGAAGAAGAGGAAGAGATAGAAATATTGGAAATAGGAAGGCAAAAGTGAATTTATTTCAAGAGGTTAGGATGGCCTCCCTTGCGAAAACAGAAGGATCGAGTCTCAGACGGTCGAATGCATTGATTAGTTGACAAATTATTTTAGTATCTTTCTTCTATGTATAAGTACTAAGAAATAATTTTCAAAGCTATGGAAGTCCTAGAATACAAAGCAGACGATACCTAGACGTGTGCTTGGTGGAAAAGCATTTGCATCAACCCCCAAAATGTGTTTACTAGATCCCTGACCACCGATCACGCCAGCTGCACCTTCCAGCTCCGCAGGACAGGTGAAGACATCTTTTTTTGTCACAGCCACAGAAAACCGCTGAGGGTTTTAAGTAGGACACAGACATTATCTCATTTGTGTTTCAGAGGATTCTCTCTGACTATAAAGACAAGAATGGCTTACAGGGGAAAAGGCCGACAGCCAGAGAGGTCAGCCAGGAGGAGGTGTTTGCTCTAAAGGAGAAAAAAGATGTTTGATTGTTGAAGGGAAAACAGTTTCTCTGCTCAACACTTCTGACACCAAATGTGTATTTTTCACATCGAGCAATTCTCTGCAGACCCCAACAAGGTGTCCTACCATTTAATACCGTTTCATTCTGTCAGTATTGCGAGTTCGGGTGGACCCCACGGGGGAAGGGTTCAGTCCCACAAGGCTGCCCAGTCTGGACACCAATCACAAGTAGCGGGTCCCCAGGGTACCCACCGTTCTGTCCGACTTGGCTACGCATCAGGGGTTCCCATGACCTAGTCCTCAGTTTTGTTGCTATACTAGGAGCACTCAGAAAACTCAAGGAAACGCTGTACTTACTATTATCCGTTTATCGTGAAGGATACAGACGGCTGACTTCCGGGAGGGGCTCGATCACAACGGCTTCTGTCTCCAGAAGTTTGGGGTGCAGCACCCTCCAGAGATGCGGGTGCCTTCAGCAACCCGGAAGCCCCTCAACCCCTTCATGTATGGGTTTTTACAGAGGTTTCATTAGGCACAATTGATTAAATCCTTGGGCACCGGTGATTGATTCAATTTCCAACCCCTGTCTCCTTCCTGGAGGTATGGCCTGGGGCCGAAAGTCCAACCCCCAGATCTTGGGGTTGGTTTCCCTGGCAACCAGCCTCCAAGCCCTAAGGGGCACCCTATTAGCATACACTCAGGTGTGGTCAATGGGGGAGGCGCTTTTTATGAATAACAAAAGATGTTCTTCTCTCCTATTCTCCCATCTGGAAATTCCAAAGGTGTTAGGAGCTCAGCGCCAGGAACCAGGGAGATCATCCTGGACTAGGATGGACAGGACACCCAATAAGTGTCCTTATAAACGACAGAAGAAGAGAAACAGACACAGGAGAAGCCACAGGAAGACAGAGGCAGAGATGGGAGGGATGAGGCCACAGGCCAAGGGATCCCTGGGGCCCCAGAAGTTGGGAGAGGCAGGAAGGACCCCCGCCCCCAAACGCTGGGGGGAGCGGAGCCGCCCTGCCCAACCTGGATCTCAAACTTGGGGGCTCCAGAACTGAGAGACAGTAAGTTGTCCCCAGTTTGCAATCCTTTGCTACAGCGGTCCTAGGAAATGAATACCATCATGTAGTATGCTCAACGCTTTTTCCTCCATATGTCACCGGTTTGGGGAATACGTACACTCTGTTAGTTCTAGTTATTTAGTGAAAGAGTTGCTAATCAAAGCAAGAGTGGACATGGAGCCACCACTGGGCCTGTGGGCGAGATTTTTGCCCGGAAGTCTGAGCCCTTCTCCGCACACCTGAAATTTCACCACGGAAGAGAGGCGGGCTGCCTCCTGGCCACCCTGCGTGACCCCGTGGCTCCTAAACACAGGTGAAAGGGGACCTACTGGCAAGCCACAGCTAGTAAGAGCCTTCTGTGAGTGATTAAACTTCACAGGTGGCTCCAATATGCATGTGTTGATAGATCTTACCAGTTCATTTTCCAACAAGGTAAGAGGGATTTTAAAATCAATTCTAATAAAGGGAGAAATAAAGTCTAATAAGTAATGGGTGTGATGGGAACATCATCAGGCACAATGCCTGCATGGATTTTATTGTTTTCTGAAAATCACAGCTATCAGAGCCAGAGTGAAAATATTATAAAGTGCCAAGATGTGGATAATTAAGCAGTGAATTTTTTTAAAAGGAGAATGTCTTAATGGAATGAATCATTATGAATCTGGAGCCCAAAATATAGAATTATTTGGTCTGTGGAATATAATTATTTGGCTAAAATGTGAGAATTACCTTGCAGAAGAATGGTTCTCTGTGTGTGTGGTATGCGGACCATCAGCATGGGCCCCACCTGGGAATCTGTTAGAAATGCAGATTTGGGGGCCCCACCCCAGATCTACTGAACCACAAACTTGAGAGGGGCGCCCAGCCGTCCAGGTTTAACAAGCCTTCCTGTCGAGGCCCATGCAAACTTGCGTTATGGCATGCTAAACTGAAAACACGAAGCAACTTTACGGAAAATGTGACCCTTGTAGAAAAGGAACATAATTTTGCTTCTTCGATGCATCAAACCTATAACCTTCAAGTGGTTGATTAAAGAGACTGGCAATTCGGAAATGTGCATTTTCCTAAGAAACATAAAGATGAAACATTGGCTTCCAAACATGCATGAGGGTCCTCTTCCCAGACAGTGACACTAATTTGCTTCCAGAGGTCCATCCTGGGAGCCACAGAGCCTAGACCGAATATCTAGGTAACCGGAGAGGGCAGAAACTTCCAGAGAATCCCTGAAAAGTTTCCTGTGTGTTCCCTCTGGGTCCGTGGTAAAGAGTGATGGCAGGACGTTCCATGTCGCCATGGCGCAATCTTATGTAGATTTCAGAAACGCTTTGCACACCCAGCTGTGTGTGTTACCTAAAACCTGTCGGGTTTCTTACGGACGACACATGTAGCTGTAGTCAAAAACATGGACGTGAAATTAAATTCTCTCTTTGATAACAACTGGTTGCAGTGAGAGAATGAAATCTGTTTTCTTATCCGCTTGTGCCAAATAAAGCCACATTCAGCCGTGCTGGCTTTCCCTTTGGCTCACGTGGAAATCATACAGAACATTTGCCTGGGTGTGTTTGGGGAGTGCTTTGAAACAGGATGATCATAGAGCAGCAGGCAAATGGAAGTTCGATGTACTTTTCAGAGTCTGAGAGCAAATTAAAGAGGTACCTGAAATGGTTAGGGCAATTCCAAGGTAACTGGAACTCAAAAGTGAATTCTTTTCTTTGACTTTATTATGGCATAAGATAAAATGAGGCGGACCTTGGAAATTTTGAATATTGGCATTTAGCTTGAAAAATAACGAAATTATATTTTTCAGCAATCTATAAATAACACAAATGTACCATCCTCTCTCTTGCATGTGGGTGTGTGCACGGGCATGCACGGTTTAGCAGTATGGTGTTTATAATGTAATGTGTGTGATTTTGACCATTCTTGACATTTATATTCTGAAAAAGGTTATAAATTGGAAATAAATTACATTTACTCATCTATGTACACTCTTCAAATATGCAATCAAAATGAGAATATTTCCAGTGAGAGTAAGAAAAACAAAATTCTCTGTAATGTCAGAGGTGGAGAAGCCTTTTAAAATGTGTGTCAAAACACAGTAGAAATAAGGATAGATTCTATTCCAGAGTGACTGCAACCCCACCCCAGGACATGATTTCTAGGCAGAGGGAGAGGAGACACATCAGAGAAAGAGACGAATACATGTACAAAAATTAAAGCAATCCCCAGGAGGGCAGAGAGGGAGGGAGAAAGAGAATCCCAAGCAGGCTCCACACTGTCAGTGCAGAGCCCGACACGGGACTACCTCCCCCAAACTGTGAGATCGTGACCTGAGCCAAAATCGAGACTCAGATGCTTAACCAACTGAGTCATCCAGGTGCCTTCTCTATCTGTGTTTTGTTTTGCTTTGTTTTGTTTTGTTAAGCAAAAAGAGAATGTTTTATCTACTCCAGTGATTCAGTGACCACAATAAATGTGATGATCTACGAAAAACCCACAGCAAACATCACACTCAACAATGAAAACCAAAGTGTTTCCTGTAAGATCCAGTATAAGGCAAAAATGCGCACCGTAGCCACGTCTGTTCGACATAGCTAGACTAGACTAGAAGTCTATTCGACTAGAAGTCCTAGCCAGAGCAACTATACAAGAAAAGGGAATAAAAGGCACCGAAATTGGAAAGGAGGAAGTAAAGTCATCTCTTTGCAGATGACATGGTCATATAGGGGGAAAACCCTAAAGACTCCCTAACAAAAAAACTCTTAGAACCGATAAAGCCAGTAAAGTTGCAGGACGCACAATCAGCACACAAAAATCAGTGGCATTTCTACATACAAGTGATAAACTATCCAAAAAGGAAATTAAGAAGACCATCTCATTAGAAAAAGCAACAAAAACACTGACATCCTTAGGAATAAATTAACCAAAGAGGTGAAAGTTTGTGCGTTGGAAATTATAAAATATTGGTGAAGGAAATGAAAGATGACAGATAAACGGAAAGATACTCTTGTTCATGAACCACAATAATTAATATGGTTACATTCCACACAGTCCACAGTGATCTACAGACTCAATCGCAATCGAAATGCCAATGGCATTCTTTACAGAAATAGGAAAAACAACCCTAAAATTTATATGTAACCACAAAGACCCTGGGTGGCTAAAGAAGTTTTCCCCTGGAGAGAACGTAAGGGGAGGACACACCCCAGTTAGGAGGCCAGTGATGAAAGGCTCTGTGTCACTCCCGATACGCTCTACAAACTGGTTCGACTTACCGTCTCCCAACAAGCCTGCTCCTTCATGGACTACGGTTCATAATCCATTACCGATGGCCTGAAATGATCCTTTGAAAGCCAGGACTTCCAGTGGGATGTGTCCAAGTGAAGGTAACACATAAAGGCAACCTATTCGTCATCAATGGAAATGATTTCCCTAAAGAAGAACAAAATAAAGTCAAGACTCCACTGAAAATAGAATTGTTTCTAATCCAAGAATAAAAGTAATTACTCATAGGAATATTGAATTACAACAAATTTTGGCTTCCTAGGATATGATGGCTCAGTGATAGAAATACTTCTAATGCTTTCGGTTTTTATCCCCCCTGATGTTTTCAAATGAATTGAACTGAATATTTTGTAAAGTTTCAATAAAATATCCTCACATGCCTGTCATTTCTTCAGATAAATTTGCAATATTTAACAAGGCTGGCATACAAACCTCCACTAATTCAAAACACACTCGATGAGTATAAGGGAAGGGACGGTAACATTTGGAGACAAATTTTTCTCATGCCATAAATGGGAAATAATTGGGACTTTGGAATTTTGTTAGGCAGATTTACATGAATCCTATTTTTATATTAAAATACATGTCAATTAATTGGAAGGGAATTATCACTACTGTATTGTGAGTTGATATTTTGATTCTAGGATTCTCTCAGTAGTATATCCTGAATTGTAATCAATAATGAATACTTCTTTTTTAAAAAATCTTTATTTGTTTATTTTGAGTGAGGGGCAGAGAGTGAGGAAGAGATTCCCAAGCAGTCTCCACACTGTCAGTGCAGAGCCTGATGATGGTTTGTTCCCACAAAGTGGGAACAATGACCTGAGTGAGTGAGATAATGACCTGAGCTGAAATCAAGAGTCACTTAACTAACTAAGCCACCCAGGTGCTCCAATAATGACTACTTCTTGATATTTAATGTATAGCACATTTATTTATGTTTTTTCAAAAGGAAAAAAATATACACATGTCGAATTAGAACATGGCATTTATCTTCCAGGAATTTATAATATACCCTTTTGATTTCAATTATTTTACTTTTCAGATGTGTGTGTGTGTGTGTGTGTGTGTGTGTGTGTGTGTACTTAAGCACTTTTAAAGGTGTTATTAAGTAGAAGGTAAGCAGAGAACATTGTGTAGGTGCATAAATCATATGGAAACTTCCAAATAAGAAATCATAGGTTCTGAGATCTCCACACCCTGTGTACATGAATATCTCTGTAACATGTACATATATGACTATGACATCATGTATTCCTTGACATACTATATATGTATTCTATTGCCTGTTCCTCTGTAGAACCCAGATTACTCCAATGATCTTTGCTCTTTCTCCTTGAAATAATTTGAAAAATTTGAGTGTATTCTTTTTTTTTAACATTTATTTACTTTTGAGAGAGAGACAGAGAGACAGAGAGACAGAGAGAGAGACAGAGCACAAGCAGGGGAGGGGCAGAGAGAGAGGGAGACACGGAATGGGAAGCAAACTCCAGGCTCTGAGCTGTCGGCACAGAGCTCGACGCTGGGCTCAAACTCAGGGACCGTGAGATCATGACCTGAGCTGAAGTCAGATGCCTAACTGACTGAGCCACCTAGGCGCCCCAGAAATGTTTAAGTATAATGAGGTAGTTTCTTAGTAGAAATGGAGACAAAACCATTTCGTTACCTTTTCCTATTGCTGACTTACTACTAACGATGCAATTACCTAAGCAGCTATAAGGAAGTAATTCACCATAAACCAGCAGGTCAAGAGTAGTAAGCATGTGTGTGATTTCGGAGGAAAAGATTTTGTGGTTGTCTGTTAGTAACAGCTTCAATTCAAGTGAGATGGAATTTGGCTTGTGAGACTGACAAGAATGCCAGCTCAGTTCATGTTCCAGTGCTGTTGTGTGTCTGGCAGTTGGATGCAGACATGGAGAAGACTGGACCCCAGCCCTCCAGCATGCATGGGGTCATCCAGAAGGAGACATGCACGCAGTGGCCAGGTTGTAAGGAAAAGAGCAAACGAATGACTGCACTTCACAGTTGTTCACCCCAAACCATGCCTTTCCTTGATGGGTGTCCGTGTTCTGAATCTGCACCCCACGTAAGGCTCCTTTGGTTGGAAATGGTTCCACTAGAACTGTCCCAGCTTCATCTTTTTCCTTTCTTTCTCCTTAGAGAGGAAAGATGAGTTTTATTTGGCTTCAACAATGTCCAAAAAGAAACTGGAGATACTTTAGTATTTCCACAATAAATGATGTTCCTCTTTCTCTTAATGACTCCCTTCTTAAGAAACAAGAAAGCTAAAAAAAAAAAAAAAAAAAAAAAAAACGATCCTATAGGGTAGTCTGGCAATTCTCTACCTCGGGGTGAGTTCGTCTGCCCAGAGGGCACTTGACAATGTCTGGAGACCTTTTAGGTTGTCACAACACAGGGAGGATGTTACCATTGGCACCTGGTGGGTCGAGACCAGGGATGCTGCTCAATGACCCACAATGCACAGGGCAGCTCCCACAAACAAGAATGATCCAACCTCAATGTCGATAGTGTTGAGGTTGATACACTGTGCTGGACCCCACTCTCCATCATATTGACTCCTAGTGGAGGGAGCATCACAACAGAATCCACATAGCCATGGACCAACATAACATCGTCACTTGTCATAAATCTAACATGAAGTTGGGGTTCTTGCAATTCCCAGAATGCCTAACACATTTCTGTATGCATGATTTCATTTCATTTCATTTCATTTATTTCAATATATTTCATTTATTTTTGTTTTGTTTTAATGAACCATTAAAAAGCCTCCATCATGTGCCAGGAGCTGAGGGCACGAAGGGAAATAGCATGCTCGCGAGATGCTCGAAGTCTGGTAGAGGAAGTAAACACGTAGCCACACGCACTGCCTTGATCACAGGCAGTCCAGGCTCTGTGAAGCCAGTGCCAAGTCACTAATCCTCCAGAGGAAGCTTGCACGGCTTCAGAAAGTTGGTGCATTGGTTGTAGCCTTGAGGAAGAGGTGCATGCCGGTCCACTGGATGGAAAAGGAGAAAGGAGGGGAGCGGGATAGCAGATGGAAACCCTCTGGGTCAAGGAAGAGCCAGTGTCTTTTGAGACAAGAAAAAACTGAGTGTGGTTGAAATGAACTGGAGGTCATTCCCAGCAGGATGGGGAGATTAAACACAGGGTCTCTTGTCACGGTTTTAAATGTGATTGGCACTTTGGGAAGTTCACACCGTGACTGAAGACACCCCTTTCAAAAAGGGTGTCAGTGACAGAATGACAAGTGTCAAAGCAAACATGTTTTTTTTGTCTCTTATTATTTTGCAATAATAGAGTTGGCCTCTCTGCGTTTTTGGATACCTTGCAAATATCTCCTTAATTTACATTTGATTTTCTTTATTTTTGTGACTTCAAAAGAGTAAGATGCCAACAGCCTTCCGGTGGTGTCTCACAAGCAGAGTGATGGCTTTTGGAAATGTGTGTTGCCTTTTGGACCCCTGATGGTTTGGGGGGCAGGGTGCATGGTGGAGAGGGGCTCAAACAGGAAGCGGATGTCCACAGAGCAAGCTGGAGAAGCTGGTTGGCTCACATCTGCATATGGAGCCTCTCCGCTAAGACTCTGGCTCAGCTGTGTGTGTGGTGGGTTAGTGATCTCTAGGTTTCCTGAAACAATGCTTGGCTCCTTTGTTGAGTTTCTTGGATTTTGCACCCCCCACCATCCCTACTGCTCTGACTCAGCAGCCCGTCTTCAGCTCTTCCCGAGTTTTGCATCTGAGCGTGCTCTGTCCCTCTCTGCATTCCACGGCATGCTGCTACCCGAGTAGTTTCCAAAAAACCATCTCTAGGTGACTCGGAGAAATGCCTGAAAAATGAGTGACCAAGAAGGAGGAAACCAAGCCAAACAGAAAAAAGAAACGTCTGAACTTCCAGGCGGGCAGGGCCCTCCCGCCACAATCTGGCGCCTGCAACCCCACTCCATCTGGCCACCATGCCTACACCTGCCACTAGCTCTGCCCAGCCAGCCACTCTGCCCCCTTGTCAAAGGTTCCCCCGCATCTGTCTCCCCAGCCTCCATGCACAGTCACACCTGGGAGAGCTGATGGTCCACTGTCCGTCATCTATACGTAGGGAAATACGTGACCGGATTAAGGCTCGTGACAAGTGACCTAAATCTAATGGAGCTGTCACATAGCCTAATCCAATGCTATCCCTACTCAACTGCATTCTCAGCCTTTCCATTTGTCATTTACTTAGCAGAACTGACAGATGCCACTGAGCCCTAACAGCTAATAGGAATGACTGTCGCCAGAAAGGCCACACACGCATTTATTGCAATTGATGTTCATGCCACTGAAATGCGGGACACTTTAATTCTTTAATTTTTCATTCGCCCGTCCTGTGACAGAGCTACACGGATATTTAATGCTCTATCGTAAAACTCTGTTTTCAGAGAGCCGACAGGAAGCGGATGCTTGAAGATGACTGGGTTGTAAAGGTGAGTGTAGGAGAGGCACCTGATTGGCAACGTGATGCTCTAGTAATTGTAATGGTGTTTTGTGTTTCTCCAGTATCATTCTTCACAGAACCCACAGTAGTCCAAAGTGATCTTTTCGTGGCTTGGTAAATTCCTGCAAATGAGTCTAAAATTGTATCCTGAGATTTACCTAATCGTTATTACCAACAATGTGGTTTTAAAATCATGAGATATATGTGTTATATATTACATGCTCAAATATTCATGGTGTAGATATGAGTTGGATAGTGTTACATACAGATAGATATAGATAGGGAGACAGATAATGGATGATGAATGGGTGGATGGATAGATATTAGATAAATAGATGATAGATGGATGATGGATGGATGATGGATGGATGGATAGATAGGTAGATGGATAGATAGATAGATAGATAGAAGATAGATAATGGATGGATTGATGAATAGGTAGAGGGACAGATGGACAGACAGATGATAGGGAGATGGAGAGATGGATGGATAGATAGATGCATAGATAGATACATAGACACAGAGACAGATGATAGCTCAGTGGGATGGTAATGTGCTGGAGAAGGTAAAGCAAAAATATATCAATGGAAATATAAAAAGCTATAGAAATATTAGGATGTGCCACTTTCCTTAGCATTGTTTTAAATACATTCTTGGTAAATTTTTAACCTGGACGTCAGAACATCTAACGCACAACAATAACTGACAGTCACAGGAACAAGTATAAGATACTGCTAATTCCTAAGACATCCCCAGAGTTGTCACAGAAATATTAAATTATTAATTCATTCAGGACAAATGTGAGATTAATTTTCATTTCTTTTTTAAAAATTATGTTAAATGTTTATTTATTTTTGACAGTGAGAGAGAGAGACACAGTGTGAGCAGAGGAGGGGCAGGGAGAGAGGGAGACACAGAATCTAAAGCAGGCTCCAGGCTCTGAGCCATCAGCACAGAGCCCAACGTGGAGCTCAAACTCAAGAACCATGAGATCATGACCTGAGCTGAAGTCGGATGCCTAACTGACTGAGCCACCCAGGTGCCCCAAATTTTTGTTTCTAATCCAGTAATGAATTGGTATTTCTTTGGGGGGAAAACATCCCAAAAGCTGTTAGCTTTTGTTTGGCTCTAATAAGAGGGCAGTATTGGGTAAAAATGTGGAAAAACAAGAAGAAATGAAGGAAGTTGACTTAGACGCATTTTACTTAATTTTTCCACTTTCACTCGTTTTTACTTTTTAAAGTAAAAGCAATGAACATATATTGGGGGCTGTTCTCAAAGAGAAAGAGGGATATGCGATGAAGAGGAGAAGATGGTCATAACCTAGACCCACCATATTTTACTCCCCATTGTGTATTTGTCTTGTGCATACACATTTGTGTGTATGCCTATGTATGTATTACATATGTATGCATATAATAGCTATTACATACAGGTAAGAGCTGTGTACATCTGGACAGTGTATAAAGTTCACAGGGAATAAATGTGAGACATTTCAACATTTTTCTAAGAAAGCAGGAACCCATATTGTTATATGTTCTCTATTATATAATTTAAATTATATTTGCATATATATAACTACTGAATTCTCTTATTTTTAACAGCTTTTCAGATTATAGTCTTAATGTTTTCAAGATACACACTCACATCTGCAAGTGTTTGTGTTTCCTCCTTCCTAATTTTTGTTCCATAGATCTCTCTTCTGTCTAATGTAATGGACTGGTAATTTCAGGGCAACATCAAATCATAACGATGACAGTGGGCATCCTTACCTTTCACTGACTTAAATAGGAATTTTTCTAATGTTTCCACATGAATTAAAGCTGGTTCACCGCTGAAAATACTTATTTTTTTCATTATAAAATTATCAGTCCCTATTTATTACCCATTTTAGTCAGACTTGACACAGAGTTTTACCAGATCCATTTTGGCACATATGGATCATGAGGCTTATCATGTGATTTATCCATCATGATTTATCCATGAGGCTTACCATGTGATTTATCATCATGGTGCCTGGCATTAATAGGTATTGAGCCATTCTTGTATTTTATGGGATGAACCAGTTTGGAGACTCATAATAATTTGGAAATTCAATAATATTACAAGGCATTCATCCTTTAGCGATGGGTGTCAAAGCTGGCCAGAGGCTCTGATATTACTATTATCGCATATCGATGATCACTAGACATTTATTTATCTAAAAACAGGTGCAGGGAGAGAACAGGACAGACTCTGCTCCTCACCTAACAGAGCCTAGAGACTAGCTTTTCTCTGTCACTTTGCTCATCAGCAAAGACATTTTATTTGTTTTTATTCCTACTCTAAAATCACTAACAATTAAAAAAAATTTTTTTTTAATGTTTATTTATTTTTCAGACAGAGAGAGACAGAGCATGAACAGGGGAGGGTCAGAGAGAGAGGGAGACACAGAATCGGAAGCAGGCTCCAGGCTCCGAGCTGTCAGCACGGAGCCCGACGCGGGGCTCAAACCCACGAACCGCGTGATATCATGACCTGAGCTGAAGTCGGACGCTCAACCGACTGAGCCACCCAGGCGCCCCAACAATTTTTTTTATTGAGGGCTTTTAATCGAATAAAATTAATTACATTTAATCTGAATGAAAAGGGAGGGGTAGCCCCCAAACACATTTTGAGCACATTTATTTGAGAACTTTGGAAATTTATGCTTATTTGGAGACAAAAGCCTAATTTTTGGTTAATCTAAACACAACAAAATGGAATCGTTGCAGTCATGAGAACAGTGATTTTATGTGCACATTCCTGCCACACAGTCCCCCAGGTTTGATCATATTTCCCTTTAATGTGTCGGGGAACATAGTCTGAAATATCAAATTTAATCCATTTAGTTTTGAGAATTAAAAAAAAAAGCTTTATGGACTTTTCTAATACAAACTATAAATGCATATTCCCAGTGAACTTATCACCCAGTGGAGAGAGACCAGTACTTAAAGAGAGCCATGCAGGGGCACCCGGGTGGCTCAGTAGGTTAAGCGTCTAACTCTTCGTTTCGGCTCAGGTCATGATCTCACAGTTCATGGGTTTGAGCCCTGCGTGGGGCTCTGTGCTGATAGCATGCAGTCTTCTCTCTCTCCCTCTTTCTCTGCCTATCTCTCTTTCAGAATAAATAAAGTTAAAAAAAAAACACCATGCAAATAAATAATCAACCGTACTGTGGACAAATGTGATTCAGAAAAATATGTAGAGGTGACACTTCAGTTTAAACCCAGAGATCAGCCTTCCTTAGCAATAGCATGAAATAATTGGACAGAGTAAAGTTTCAATTATGCTTTTAGTATATAGCCTTAGTTCAATGGCCCAGATAACAAGCAAGTGAAAATAATGTAATACAGCAGAACTGTTTATTCTTCTCCCCCAAATTGTCCTTTTCTGCCGCATATGCTTATGAAATATACAAGGCTTATTCATCCTGTTGCTCAGTCAGTCATGTAATAATTTCTCATTCAGTTCTGCATTTGTTCACCTAGCTTATCGAGGGCAAGGAAATGTATCCAATGCCGGGAATACAGGGATGAGACCAGTGTTTTCTCTGAGTGTCTATTCCAAACACTGGATTAAAGTATTCTGATTCTATCTGATGAATGGAAAATGTGGGTGTGTGGAATATGCTTTGAGAGCAAGAGGCCCAAATACATTGTGCAAGAAATAAGGTCTTTAGAGCACATCAGAGTCCACACAGCACATTCACACGCCCTTGCTTCGTTCAGTGGTCCAGTGTTCCTAAGGACCTACCACCATTGCACAACAATGGCAGTGGTGTCTGGACAAGTGGAAGGAGTGGACCACATTCATGCCTCTGACAAGCAGTGTGTCCTGTGCTAAAGCCCACGTTCCTTTTATTACATTACATCGCACTGATGAACATAATCAATGGTACAAGCCATTATCCAGGGTTCATAATTTATGCTCTGAGTGCATTTTGTCCTCCATCCATGATATCATGGAGGTCTCCATTTGGTCCAATATTTAACGGCTGGGCTGAGAAAGGATTTGAAAACCCACGGCAACAGCACGGAGCCAGACCTTGGTCGGTATACGGCATCATGTCGTGGAAAAACCCAAAGGCTACATGGCTGCTTTCATCACCATCAGTAACTCCTTAGTGTCGTAAATGACCTCCTTCTGAAAAGCAAAGCCCCACAAAAGGATGATACAGCGGACTCAGCATAGGGACAAGGAACATGGAGAACGTGCTCTGGTAACATGTATTTTCTGTTCGGTATTGAACAGTTCTGAGTGTGAAGGTCTAGTTTAACCCTTTGAAGTATTATTGAAAGTCCTGCAACATTAAAATGCTCTTTACATGCACGTGGAAGCCCAGCAGTGGAAGTTGGGGCACATCTCTAAACGGTCCTACGATTCATCGTTACAGTGAAAGTTGGGACACATCTCTAAAAGGGTCCTACGATGCATCGTTCATGCTTACCAGGCAACTGTTGGCTTTGTACAACTTTGGCCTTCACTTTTTAGAGGTAATTTTTAAAAAGGAATGGTGGTATATTTTTACCTACAGAAAGTTCACTTTGTAAGAGTAAACTGGTTTCTAGCATAAGTATTTCATCGGAAAGTTGCTGAAAGAAGATGAAGAACATAGTAAACGAATGGTCCCCATGCTTTACGCCAGCATCTCTAGACGCTTTTTTTTTAACGCTGTTATTTGAAAAATATGTTTGAGATCAGCTGTACTTTTTTGGTGAATTCCTCCAAGGCTCCCTTACTGAGCGTCACACTGACTGAGGGCACAAAGGAAGCTCATGTTCTGGGCAGAGACGCAGGATGGATGGGTCCTTGGAAAAAGTGGCTTCCACTCAGCCAACTGAGCTGTTCCTGTTGTCTCTGGTTCCAACCCTGAACGGTGCCACCTGCTGTTTCTCTAGCTGGTTCATTCCCACACCCCACCCGCCAACAAGAAACTTCACATCTAGAAATACAGAGCATCCTCTCAAATGTGACTGGGGTTATCGGTGGAATTGTGTGAAATCAGCTTGCCTTTGAAACTTAGGTGGGTACTACTAAAATATTTCCTCCTGAAATGTATCCAACCTCATTTTAATTGGATTAAGTAACAAATCAAATGAAGGGAAAAAATGTTCTGCTAATTAGCAGTCCTGTTGCCAGTATCCTTCTTAAGCCTCTAAGAGATCAGACCAAACTGTGCTTCTAATAATCATTTTCAACACATACAGGATGATTTTAGCCTATTTTCTGAGGCATTCTTTGCTTTAAGCAATTCAGAGAACACCATCAGGTTTCCAGGGGGTTATTCATTCTTTCTGTAGCTTTTCATGTCCAATGGGGTAAGCCCCAACTCAGTGTTTAAGGCAACATGACTAGCATTATTTATCTATTATAGGGGACTTTTATCCTCAAAATTTGTGAAGTCTGTGATATACGAGCATGACTTAACTATGCATTGATGGAGGTTTCCTTTATTATGTTTATTTTTAAGAGACAGACAGAGAGAGAGAGAGAGAGAGCCAGTTGGGGAGGGGCAGAGAGAGAGAGGGAGAATCCGAAGCAGGCTCCAGGCTGCAAACTGTTACCACAGAGCCTGACACGGGGCTCGAACTCATGAACTGTGAGATCGTGACCTGAGCCAAATTTGGATGCTTAACTGACTGAGCCACCAAGGCACCCCAAAAATAAAATATTTTAAAAAACCCTAAGATACTACAAAAACAGAAAGGATATCCAAACAGCTGAACCCACACACAGACACATATACACATACATATGCATATGCAATATTTTTATATTTTAAATATACATTTATATATTAAAAATCTGTTGATTTATGTGTTTTATGCATATATATTATATATCTATTAATAAATAATATAGTCATATTATATATCTCTGTTCAACTGTGATTTTCCTTCATGTTGGTTCTTGGATGCATATTATATTATATTATATTATATATATTATATGATATATTATATATGTATTTTTATATATACATGTTTGTAGATAGGTAGATATGCACAAAAGTGCTCAACTTGGTTAGTCTCAGGAAAATTAAAACGATTATGTACCAGAACAACTAAATTCCTATATCCGTGGAAAATCTGGCAATATGAAATGCAGTTACAATGTAGAGTAATTGGAAATCCACAAATGTCTGCTGACCCCCAAGCATATTTTAAAGCAGAAATTCTCAAAATACAGCAAGTGTTCTCTGTCATCAAGACCTGAAAAGAATCCAACCCACCGCATCTTTATAAAACCAACCACGAGGATGTCTCAGCACATTTGGTATTTCTTCCCATAGAGATGCTATCGCTCAGATCCAGAATTGTGTTCAGATCTAATCATCCCCACCTAAACCCAATCACTGGCTGCCATTTAAACTCATTTGCTCTGCATTAAAACTTCATAGAGAAGAGAATTTCCCTCTTGATAATCTGCATCACAAGATAGTAAATTAAGCTTCTGCAGAACAATATCTATTTCCATACATTAAGTATATTTACAATATTAGTGTAGTGTAGTCTTGGATATTGTAAAAGGGAAATAGGCATCTGGGAGGGCCAAATTCAAAAGTATTGCCTATTATACATTTTACATTTTTTTTTTTTTATTTTTGGGACAGAGAGAGGCAGAGCATGAACGGGGGAGGGTCAGAGAGAGAGGGAGACACAGAATCGGAAACAGGCTCCAGGCTCTGAGCCATCAGCCCAGAGCCTGACGCGGGGCGCGAGATCACGCGAGATCACGCGAGGTCACGCGAGATCACGCGAGGTCACGCGAGATCACGCGAGATCACGCGAGGTCACGCGAGATCACGCGAGATCACGCGAGATCACGCGAGATCACGCGAGATCACGCGAGATCGTGACCTGGCTGAAGTCGGACGCCTAACCGACTGCGCCACCCAGGCGCCCCTACATTTTACATTTTTAACAATCTCCTAGGTGAAAGCTATTTAAAATTATACTTCTAGTTTATCTGCCTTTGACTTCTAATGAGGTAAAAGTACTCTGTTTCTAGTCACTTCATTTCCTTTCTGTATAGGCTTCAAATATTGTTATCGTTTTTCTTTTTTTTTTAAGTTTATTTACTTAAAAATCTTTTTTTACATTTATGCATTTGTGAGAGAGAGAGGGGAGGAGTGGGGCAGGGGGGACACAGAATCCGAAGAAGGCTCCAGGCTCTGAGCAGTGAGCACAGAGCCGGACGCGGGGCTTGAACTCATGACTCAAGATCATGACTGGAGCCAAAGTTGGATGCTTAACTGAGCCACCCAGGCGCCCTTTATTTATTTATTTTTGAGAGAGAAACAGCAAGTGATAGAGGGGCAGAGAGACAGAGAGAGACAGAGAGAGAGAGAGAGAGAGAGAGAGAGAGAATCCCACAGGCTCCACACTGTCAGTGCAGAGCCCAGCGTGGGGCTTGAACTCACCCACCGTGAGATCATGACCTGAGCTGAAATCAAGAGTCAGATGCTTAACCGACTGAGCCACCCAGGTGGCTCATCATTTTTCTTATTTGAGCACTTTTGAGCTGCTGGTATTTATTGATTTACAAGAGAAAGGGATAAATGAAGTATCTTAACTGTTTTTCTCAGATATGTGTGATGATCCAGTTTGCTTCTTATGTAGTTAGTTTTATACTCAGTGTTCAAGTATACACTGACCTTAACTATTGTTAGTATAAAGACCTTCTCAATACAGGTTAAAGATGAACCTTCCTTTATATTTTCTTTTCATTGGCTTCCTACTTCTTCACTCCTTAAACAAGATTTTTATCCTCCCTGGAAACATCTGGTGTTCGGGACTGAGTGGTGATCTGTCTTTTCCCTCCTTGTTTGTCGCCCCTTGGAGTTACTGCCTTTGTATTTTAAATTGTCACAAATACAGGGCCACACGCACCCCAACAGACCCCTGGGGTTCCTTTCTGGGCCTGTGATCTTAATAACTGATGCTGTATTCTGTTCCTGTTAAACGCTGCCTATGTTCTTTTGTCCAATTCTTGGGACATTTGCCTCGATTTGTAAACACATTAACAGCAAGCGTTTAACGGAACTCTGATTCACGTATTTGGCCTGAGCCTGTTTACACCTAATTTCCTTCCCTGAGCTCCTTTTCAGGTGACTGTCTGGGTTGTTGGGACTTTGGTGTTAAATACATTGTCTTTGGGGAGGGCAGAGAGCGGGTTGTTTTTCGTGCTTGTGCTGCTGCCTCTTGAATGTCCCCCAGGCATGAGCTAGGTGCTGGCTGCTTCCCTTAGATTTTCCGAGATGCTTCTCCTCTGTTCGGCTCTGGGGTGTGCCGCACAGCTACACTTTCTTCATGTGGTGCCAGAATGTCTCCAGGAATTTTATGTGGCCCTGGGCAAGTCCTTTTCATCTGGAGCTGGAAGGCTGTCTTTAAGGAAAGTTTTCTTCTCCCTTCTGTATTTCTGTGCCTTCTGGTTTGGAGTTTTGTTTTGTTTTGTTTTTTCTAGGACTCCATTAGGAAAATTCTTTTTAGGGGCACCTGGGTGTCTCAGTTGGTTAAGCGTCCAAATCTTGGTTTTGGCTCAGGTTGGGATCTCACGGTTCATGGGTTCGAGCCTCTCATCAGGCTCTGTGCTGACAGCGTGGAGCCTGCTTGAGACTCTCTCAGTCTCTCTCTCTCTCTCTCTCTCTCTCTCTCTCTCTCTCTCTCTGTACCTCTCCTGCTCATGTTCTCTCTCTAAAAATTAGTTAACCTAAAAAATAAAAAGAAAATCTTTTTGTTTGAGTATACCATGTTCCCTCAGTGTCAGGTGGTCCTCCAAGTCTATGCGTCACATATGCTCCCCACAGTATGTCACCACACCGTGCGATTACAGGGCCGTTGGCTGTATTCCCTGGGCGGTACCTTTTATTTCCATGACTTGTGCATTCCGTAAGTGGAAGCCTGTATCTCCCACGCATCTTCCCCCATTCTCCCTACCCCCCACCCCCTCCCTTCTGGCAGTCAGCAGTCTGTTCTGTGTAATTACAAATGTGGTTATGATGCTTCTTGTCTGTTTATCCATTTGGCTTGTTTTTCGACTCCACATAAGTCTGAAGTCATATGGTTATCTGTCTTCCTCTGTCTGACTTCTCTCACTTAGCATTATACTCTCTAGACCCATCCACGTTGTTGCAAATGACACCACCTCCTGCTTTTTTATGGCTGCGTTGTATTCCACTGTGGTTTTTGTGTGTGTGTGTGTGTGTGTGTGTGTGTGCACCACACCTTCTTTATCCGTTCATCTATGGATGGACACTTCCATACCTTGGCTATTGTAGATACTGCTCCTATAAACTATAAACATAGCAGTGCATAGATCTTTTCAATTTACTGTTTTCATTTTCTTTGGGCAAATACCCACTAGGGGAAGTGCTGGGTCACATGGTGTTTCTATTTTTAAATTTTTGAGGCACGTCTGTGATGTCTTCCACAGCAGCCGCACCAGTTTGCCTTCCCACCGGAAGCTAGAGTTCCTTTTTATATCTCAGTGGGAATTCTGAGTGTGCCATCCACCTGTATTTTCATTCATCCTCCTTTTCAGCCTGCTCATCCATTTTTCCACGTCCTTGAGTTGCTGCCATTCCTCACAATTGTTCTTTTTCTTCAACAATTCAGTTTTCTTCACTACACAGCCTGCTGTTCGTTGTCTCCATTGCCGTTTCATTTGGTTTTCCTTTTTTGTCTCTGTTCAATTTCTGACCTCAGTCTGCTTCTCCCTGGATTCCTTTCTCTAATTTATAGATGTACTTTCCTACTGAATAGTGTGCGTGTTTAGATAGGCCAAGATTCCTCAAGAGTTACTCTTGTTTCTTTCAATAAGTTTTGGTGTATAGAGACCTCCCTTTGAGTGACAGGTGTTCCACAATTTCAATTATTAGTTGGTGAATTTGAGTGGGCTTCTAGGGCTGTGATGTCTAAGTTCATACTGATATCCTAACCTGAAATCTCCAAATAAATTTTTAACACAATGGGGATCAATCACATCATATATCCCTTTATAGTCTGCTTTCTTTTTTTTTTCTTTTTAAGATTTTCCTTTTAAATATTACCACCCCTCAATGTGGGGCTCAAACCCACAACCCAAGATCAAGAGTCACATGCTCCACGGACTGAGCCAGCCAGGCACCCCAATATTCTGCTTTCTTTACATAACATCATATTGTAAGCATTGTTTTTTCCTCTGACTACATTACATCCTATATGATTATGCTCCTTAGTTCATTTACCTCATCTCACATATTCAGATTGCTTCTCATATTCAGGTTTTAGAAACAATATGATACTGACTGTGCATGGGCGCAAATCTCTCAGTACATTATCTGACAGCTTCTGTATTTTTTATTTATTTTATGTTTTTGACAGCTCCTTTAAAAAATATTCCTGAAATTGACATTACTTGGTTACAACTTATGAAAGCATAAAGAGTCAAAACCAATAACCAACTGCCTTGCAGGAATATTCCAACATGTTTCCAATTCTTCTAAAACTATGTGAGAGGTCAATTTGTTAGCTAAAAATAGTTAGATTTTTTTTTTACTATTAACACAGGAAGTCGTTTCTCATGCTTAACAGCCGTATGCTTTTTCTCTTTCTTTCTTTCTTTCTTTCTTTCTTTCTTTCTTTCTTTCTTTCTTTCTCTTTCTTTTTCTTTTATAATTTGTGTTGCTTGACAGCTGTCTCGTTCTGGTATTACTTGTATTCTCTACTTGTTGTCTATGTCCTCTTGTAAGATGATAAACTATTAAAACATCTTCATATACACACACACACGCACGCACACACATATCTATCTATCTATCTGCTATAATTGTGTTTCCTTTTGTGCAACAGTTTTCTTAATAAAGTTGCTTTAAAAAGTTCTGTCCTCTGGGATTAGTCAAATCAATTATGCTTGAACTATCATGACTTGTGATGACCATATTGGCCCCTATCTTCTTATGTTTTGTAGTTTGTTTTGGAAGTAACTGTTTTTTGGAAATAACTGTATGAATGTTTTCTCATAAGTGTCACTGTTGTATTTTGGCATTGAAAATTTTTCTATATTTCTACTTTGATCATTTATGGAAACTATGTTTTTAGGGTCAAAAAGAATAAAAGGGGGGCACCTGGCTGGCTCAGTATTTGGAGCACGCAACTCTTTATCTCGGGGTTGTGAGTTTGAGCCCCAGAATGGGTGTAGAGATGACTTAAAAACTAAAATCTTTGAAATAAAAAAGAATAAAAAGAGGAGCATAAATGCATGTTTACTAAATATATGACTTTGTTACACTTTTGTGTTTGTTTTTTTGTTTGTATGTTTGTTTGTTTTATTTGTTTTTAGCTAGGACTCTACAGTGGTGTGAGTCTGTAGGTCAACCATGACTGACTTTTTTTTTTATCTGTTTATAATCAACAAGAGCTATCTGCTTTGGTATTTTTTTTTCCTCATAGTCTTCAAGTTATTTGGCTTATATTGAGTTAAATTAGGTCCTTTATTCTGTGCTGTGTATTTTGTGTTATTTTGGTTAGAAGAACTTTAATACAGACAAGAGAAATTGGAACCACCTATGGTGGAAAGCAGTGTTTCCCAAGGTACGATGTGAGGGTGAATAGTCTCCAGATGAAACAAGTGTGAAAAACATCCACCTTGAAGTCATCCCACAGAGAAGTTCATACCAACCATTAGCATAACCAAGACCCTGGCATCTTTTGGTGAAGAAGGCTGTTTTAATTTTTTGACCCAAGTTTATTTGTCCACAAAGCCCTTGTGTGTGGTGTGTGTATGTGAGTGTAAGTGTGTAAAACATCTACTACTAATAACATGAGGCATTGTCAGAACCCACGCAACATTGAGAAATGCTTCTCTGCATTGTAGTCACTCAATATTTTCAAATGTTTCCTCATACTTGACTGAAATGTCTACCCCCGACAAGACATATTAAAAAATATGTATCAATAGGTTTTTGCTGCAATGTCAAAAACACATATTTGACTCAGTTCACATCCTACTGTTTTGTATCACTATATTGTTTTCTTTTTTTTTTTTTTTTTTTTTTTTTTTTTTTGTAATGCACGCTGTTTCCCCAGGGCATCTAGATCAGGCAGTGCTGACTTCTCCAGGTCTTTCTCAACTTACAAAATGCGGGCAAAGCAGGTGATTTTTCAAGGAACTCTTGGGTCATCTTCCCTAGGAACCAGCACTAAGAGGAGATAAAGAGAACATGGTCCATATGGGCTTTTTAGGGCTGGGTGTGTCCAGCCTTTCTCCCACTGCTGTAGGAGGATTTGGGGCACTTCTGGGATGAATTGACATTTTCTTCCCCATCTAGGAGCTCATGATCCCAAATCCCTCCTGCAGCAAATTATTGTAACATTATATGGTGTTTGTTGGAACTGTCTTGTACCAAAGGTATTTATTTTTCTTTCTTTTTAATTTTTAATTTCTTATTTTTTATTAAAATTTTTTTTTAACATTTACTTATTTTTGAGAGACAGAGTGCAAGCTGGGGAGGAACAGAGAGAGAGGGAGACAGAATCTGAAGCAGGCTCCAGACTCTGAGCCATCAGCACAAAGCTTGATGCAGGACTTGAACTCACGAACCATGAAATCATGACCTGAGCCAAAGTCAGACGCTTAACCGACTGAGCCACCCAGGCACCCCTATTTTTCCTTCTTTGATGTGCTTTCGTGTTCATTCATTTTTCTCCTATATACCCTGCTATAATTGAACTATATTCCTCTTCCAATGTTAATACGATAATATTTTAATAAGTCACCTGGTATGGAATATCCTCACATTGCTGGAATCAACTCCATTGGGAAATTGTGTGTATTCTCTAACAAGTACATTAAATTCGCTAATATTTTATTTTTATCTGTCGCTGAGGTATGCTTGATGGGTGTTGGGGTTTATTCCATATTTTATTTTCCCTGTGTTTTTAAAGAGTCAGTGTTGGGGCGCCTGGCTGGCTCAGTCGGTTGAGCGTCCGACTTTGGCTCGGGTCATGATCTCACGGTTTGTGAGTTCGAGCCCCGTGTTGGGCTCTGTGCTGACAGCTCAGAGCCTGGAGCCTGCTTCATATTTTGTGTCTCCCTCTCTCTCTCTCTCTCTGTTCCTCCCCCACTCATGGTCTGTCTCTCTCTCTCTCTCTCCTTCAAAAAAATAAATGAAAAATAACACCATTAAAAATATTTAAAAAGTCAGTGTTATCGTAGATCAACAGAATGGTGGAGGAAACTTCCTTAAAAGATACTCATAGAGATTACAAAACATGAGAGTCACATGAAATTCTCATAGGACTTGCTCTTCAAACATATCAGGTTTCATGTAATTTGGGGGATATTCACTGACTCATAATTTGCATTGTGAAATTGATTATTTAGCTTTTCTTATTGAGGTAGTATTAGTAATTTCTTTTCAAGAGAGCAAGCAGTTTATTCTACATAAATAATTTGTGGTAATAAAATTTATTAGTGTTTGCTTTTGTGATTTAATATCTGTTCCATTGCTTAGGTATCTGAACAAGGTATGATTTCATCAATAACTGCCCGGTTCCTAATGGAACAGAATAAGTTTAATGAGGAGGGTACCTTCATCCTTCTTGAAAAATGCCATTTTTTTAAAGATTTTATTTTGAAATAATTGGTACACCCAACACAGGGCTCAAACTCACAACTCCAAGATCAAGAGTCACACACTGCACCGACTGAGCCAGCCAGGTGCCCTAAAGGAGCTGTTTCTTTGCACTGAAAAATTAACTCACAACTGAACACCATGCATGATTGTTTTCGATACATTTTTGTTGTTACTAAGTTGAACGGGAAGAATAAAGTGGAAGACTTTAACTCGTACAGGTGTTATCCATTCCTTATTTTTTTTACCTTAAGGCAATTTTGTTAGCAATTTCATTTCCGGGCCCTCATTAGGGAAATGATGTTATCACAGCCTCAATTCCATTAGGCATATAATTCTAGAGACAAGTGCCAGCAGGTGTGCCCAGAGAGTGGTGCTGATGAACCCAAACTATGAGACAAAAACCTACAGAAAGAGCCAACTGTTAACAAGACTCATCACATCCTAACTCGGAGAGTTTGCCTCTTTAGAAATGCCAAGAAGGTAGTTGTTTGAGTTCAGGTTGCAGTCACTTGTGCTTTGGGGCAATCACAACCCTCTGGTGTGGCTTGGTCGGATACAAAAGTCAGGCAGAGCAGAGGTCCCCAGCTTTCACCACGACTACTTGGAGGGCCCCACCGCTAGAGGTTTTGACTTGGTAAGTCAAGGACAGGACCCTAGAATGTGCATTTATTTTTTTATTTTTATTTTTTAACATTTATTCACCTTTGAGAGAGTGCAAGCAGGGGACGGACAGAAAGAGAGGGTGACCCAGAATCTGAGGCATGGAGCTGAATTTGGGGCGCGAATTCATGAACCGAGAGATCACGAACTCACGAACCGAGCTGAAGTGGGACGCTTAACCGACTGAGCCACCCAGGTGCCCCTGGAATGTGCATTTCTAACAAGCTTCCAGGTGACACCAGTGCCACTGATCCCAGGACCACAATTTCAGAACCACTCAGCGAGGCTAATTCTTAAGGCTCCTCAGAAAAGGGAGGGTGTTCTCCAGGTGTGTTGAATTTCCTCTCCCCTCTGAAGTCATCACATCGTGTTAGGCTTGGACAGGAACCTCCCACAGACACGCAGAACTATGCATCAGGACCATCTCGTGGTTCTTCAGCTAATGAATTCTTCATTATTACACCTCAAATACCCCTGCAGTCTTCATTATTGCTTTTACAATGTTGACATTTTATCTTGTGGAAGGAACATTCTACTGTGCTTTTATAGAAGTCTCGGTGTTCGAATAACCTCCTGGCATTCAGACTTGCAAGGTTAGCTTTGCTGAAAAGCTCCAGAAAATAGTCACAAGGATGGCAAAGAACTCTCTTCTCCACAGATACCTTCCTTCCCAGGGCTTTGTGAGGGCATATAACCAAATGTCATGCTGTTTCCATTCCATTTAAAGACATGATCCATCAATTATTTTTACCAATTCCCTAATTGTGGGCTGGCCTCCCATACAAGGAACTTGTCTCTTTTCTCAGTATAGATATATTTGCAGATTTCCCTACAGAAATTCTTGTGGATGATTTACATTTTGGGGAGGCTTTGTTTTGATCTCTTCTCCATAATATATGTACACCTTCAAAGCATGGGAATGTTATAAACAGCATTGAATCTGAGGCAGTTAGGAACCTGAGGCAGGTAGAATACCTCATCCACCCTCCACCAAGAGGCCACTAAAACACGCATTTCCTCCTGCCAAGTCTCTACAAACATTAGCACAATGCTATAAATACTTTCATTAACGCAGAAGTTAATATTCTTAAAGTGCTATGAAGTGTTCTTATCTTAGATCAATGCCAAGAAATCTAGACTTGATTCGCAATTGACCTTTCCTTGAAATGTGAAGCTGATTAAAGGGTGTTCACTTCCATCTCCATCACTGCTGTGTTGTGCTTTGTTTTCACAAGTGGGTTGAGGTCAAATCATTTTGACTCCAAAGTAGTGACTATTCAACTAGAAGATGTCTTTCTCAAGTGATCTCCGTGGACATTTTCTTTACGAACCCCACATAAAACGTTGGTTTATTAGGTTGGAATTGTTGATGCTTTTGTTTTATATCTGGATTGTTTGTTCCTTTTTCTTCACTGCTATTGCTTTTGCTTCATTTTCGTTCAGACTCCACGTTCAATAAATTCTCTTTTGCATATCACAAAGCCCTGCATGCTTGAGATCGGATACATTAATTTAAGGTTTTAATTACCTCGTATACATTTTAGTAAAGTTTCCAGCTCTCTACAATGGAGAGAAAATTTGAATGGAGAATACTTTACTCTATGAAGTCGTGAAGGGAAGAAGTCATGGCATTGACCAGCCATGGAAACTCGGGGCAAATTACAAATTCGCCTGATTTCTGGTTTCTTCTGTTACACATGGTGGTAGTAACAATATTTTCTCTGTCTGCCTAACATTTTTTAATAAGGATAAAATGAGACCCACACCACGAGAACTCAGTACATACCAAATGGGTATTATACTGGTGTGTACATTTTCATTCTCTGTGTTCGGTCTTGTAGGTATAGGGAAATGTTTCTGCTTTTCCCCATATGTTTCCACAATGATCTTGTAAAGCTCTGCCTTGTTTTGCATTCTCTTATAAACTTCAGGCATTGGGGAACACATTCGTGTGAACATTTAGATGGATTCACTTATTTATGGTGACAGTGATGTTCAAGGTTATTCCTACATCCTCAAGGAATGACTGTTTGGGGAAAGATAAGTAAACTTCTTAGGACAACCCAAAAATACCCATCCTCGTTTTCCTAGGGGCCAATGTGTAGACAATGGGTAAGCAGCACAAGATAGTATACAATTGAGATCATGGGAGTTTGGATCACAGAGAACTTTGGGTACGACCATGTCTTAGCCTTGAATTAGACAGAGACAGTGGGGAGGAGCGCCTGGGTGGGTCAGTTGGTTCAGAATCCCACTCTTGATTTTGGCTCAAGTCATGATCGCAGATTCGTGGGATCAAGTCCGGCATCAGGCTTTGTGCTGATGTGGAGTCTGCCTGGGATTCTCTCTCTACCTCTCACTCTGCCCCCCTTTCCTCCTCGCTCACTCTCTCTCTCAAAATACATAAATAAACATTAAAAAAAAAAAAGAAACAGATAGTGGGGATGCAGAAATCCAAATGTGCTTGTAAGTGATAGAGCTTCTGAAGCAATCAGGTGCACCGACTCAATGATTTTGAAACCTTGTGATTAATTAGAGATTCATAAGGAAAAAATGAAAAACTTTAAATCTATCTCTGCCAGTTACGTGATATATGAACATATTCATCTGCTTGGTTCTATTAAGAATTTTTGTGAAGAATCTTAAATTCTCCTTCTGCAATAAAGTAGTTTCAAAGTCTTGAATTCTCACAGTCAAACACCTCATTCCTCTTAACTGGCTCATTAAATCCCTCTAACATTTCCTTGATAAAATATGTTATTGCCTTACAGTTTTCCATCATAATTAGTCATTAGGGGTAACTTGAGTAGCTGTAAATATTCAAAGGCAACACCGCACCTATGAAATATATTTTGAAGAAAATCAGGATATATGTAGGAAATAAAAAGAATATATAAGACTCTCTAATGCAAATCACCCTGTTAGTGGTGAATTAAAGCTCAGTTTTTAATTAGATCAAAATCTGGGATTCAAAGCCAGGATTCCATGAACAATGATAACATTAGAAATATGTGCCCTGTATTGCTTTTTTTTTTTTTTCCTTTACACATTCTAATGAATCCGTACATTTAGATTTGTTTTGTCAGTTTGGTCGCACTGTTGATTATTATTATTTTTCTAACCTGAGAATAGAGTGGGTAATGATTAACTTCAGAATGCTGGGAACCAAAGCATAATTGTCAGTTGATGTATATGAGTGCCGTACGATGGATCCTAGTGGGAATAATTTTTACTCTATTGCTAAAATTACTCAAATAACTCATGCTTTTCAGTTAAATTCTGTAGAATAATAGAAAAGGCTGAATATGACTGCTGACATTGCATTAATATTATGAATATACCCTTAAATGAAAATTGCCAA
Source organism: Neofelis nebulosa (assembly GCF_028018385.1). Taxonomy (NCBI): domain Eukaryota; kingdom Metazoa; phylum Chordata; class Mammalia; order Carnivora; family Felidae; genus Neofelis; species Neofelis nebulosa. The sequence goes on from NC_080800.1 coordinate 4,137,147, forward strand.
TGGAAGCACAAATGGGTACATTTGGAAATCTGAGTGTATGATGCAATTTGAAAACTGTAATAAACACTCTGTAACCAACATCAGACAGCTGTTAATTCACTCACAGTTCGTGCCAGCAAGAAGTTCAGGGGAAGAAGTTCACTGTACAACCCAGCAATTCAAGTAAATAATCTATGTATTGTAGAAAGTTTAACCCTGGTCAAACTATCTTTCAATAGGGCACATGTCAAGATATTTAATAACAGGGGTGCCTGGGTGGCTCAGTCGTTGGGCGTCCAACTTCAGCTCAGGTCATGATGTCATGGTTCCTGAGTTTGAGCCCCGCGTCAGGCTCTGTGCTGACAGCTTGGAGCCTGGAGCCTGCTTCGGTTTCTGTTCTCCCTCTCTCTGCCCCTCCCCCACTTGTGTTCTGTCTCTCTCTCAAAAATAAATTAACATTTAAAAAATTAAAAAAAAAGATATTTAAGAACAGACCAATAACAGTCCACATGTGTTCCAACAGAAAACCATATCAGTTTTTCCTTAGATGGTCTTTTGATAGAATGGATTTATGCAATGGATTATTAATAATGAACAAATTATAGTGATACATCTCAACATGAATAAACTTACCAAACATATGCTGAATTAAAAAATGAAAGGAAGTCAAAGAAGTTGTCCAGTGTGGTCATATTCATATAAATACCAAAAACATGAACAACTGAATAATATATTTATATTATTAATACATTTATCTCATGAATATATAAGCATATCTGAAGTAATATTGAATGTAGAAAAATTCATCCTATAAGACAACATGAGAAAGTAGCACAATAATGCCTCCTTCAGCTTTGGGTGTTCACTGAACTTTTTCAGCAGAAATGAGAAGTTGATACACAAAGTGTCCAGAGATTTGTAGCTTTGTACATGGCAGAGAAGAAAACAGGCGCAAAGCTATGGGAATGTGAGAGAGGCCACTGTTTCTGGGAAATGCAAAAAAGTTTTTATTTGTGGAGGAGAGAGCATGAAAAGGGATGGTGAGAAGTGAAGAAGAAAACATGTATGTGTGCCAAGATTTCCACTCAACATTTAATGACTACTCAGTATGTACCTGGCGAAATTAAGGCACAGGTCGGAGGACCCCAGATATGGAAATCCAAGTGTAACATTTAATACTTACTCAATATGTCCTAGGTGACATTTAGGCATGGGTTGGTGGATCCCAGATGTGGAGATCCAAGTATAACATTTATTACCTACTCAATATGTCCTAGGTGCATTTAGGTATGGGTTGGGGGGCTGCAGATGTGGGGATTCGGTGCAACATTTAATAACTACTCAATATGTACTGGGTGAAATGTTCGAATGGGTTGGGGGATCCCAGACGTGCAGATCCAAATGCAAAGCGAACATGGTGTGACCATATCGAGCTTGTATTCCAGAGTGGTAAGTTACATCTGAGAGTCATTTGACCTTGTTTCATTCATATCAAACTCTCTCCATTCTTAGCCAGGCATGTTGACAATGGCCTACCGAACATTCTGAGAGTAGAGGGGTCTATGGGAGGATCCCATCCGGAGGAGGTTGTCTGCTCTGCAGATATAACCCCCAAGTAAAAAGAGAAGGTGCCCAGTTAGAAATTAAGTAGCCAGAACTCTGATAATCAGTTAAGATGAACCCAAGGAAAATGGCTCTAGTCATCTGAATCCCTGGAGGTGGCTGTGTGTGTCACATTATTGGGTGAAGAATTTAATTCAGGACTGTATTAGTATATAATGGGGGTGAAACTTCTATTTAATTTTGGCAGTTTTACTCATCTGGGCTCAGCCAAATTTGGGATGTCTTCTTTATAATAAAGAAGCATAAGAAAGAGCAGCCATCCTGACTTGGCTGAAAGATATTGTGACCATCTCAGAATCCACACAGGAGTGTACATAGGCAATGAAGACCGTGTGAAATAGAACAGTGACAAGAAGGGACAGAAAATTGCCCCATGGTGAGTTGTTTCCACTTGGCATCGAGGAAAAGCTTCAGCCGGTAAGGACAGTGTCCAATTATAAATTTGGTTGAAGGTTTGACCCAACTACGAGAAATAGTCAGGAGAAAAGCAGTATGTTCTTTGTTAAAATTGGGTTGTGTATTGGGGCGCCTGGGTGGCGCAGTCGGTTGAGCGTCCGACTTCAGCCAGGTCACGATCTCGTGGTCCGTGAGTTCGAGCCCCGCGTCAGGCTCTGGGCTGATGGCTCGGAGCCTGGAGCCTGTTTCCGATTCTGTGTCTCCCTCTCTCTCTGCCCCTCCCCCGTTCATGCTCTGTCTCTCTCTGTCCCAAAAATAAATTTAAAAAAAAAAAAAAAAAACGTTTAAAAAAAAATTGGGTTGTGTATTATCTTTTAGGGGGAAAACTACACATCTGTTCCAATGACTCCACAACATTCCTAAACAGAAGGGGTTACAATCAGAATGTGCTATCTCCAGGGACCTCGAGAGAAAGAAATGACTGGAAACAAAACCCAATAATCTGAGTTGTATGTAAGGATTATAGATAAAGACTTGTAGGACATTTTCCAAAATGGTATGCCAAACAAAGGAGAAAGAATACATTCCCTACTTCAAAAACGCCAGAGAGGTGCAGGATTTTTTTCTTGTTCACTTCAGCTTTATTGACTTTTTAACATATTATGTCAATTGTAGACTTTCCAGAAGTTGCCAAAATGGTAAACAGAGTTCTGTATGCCTTTTACAACGCTTTTTCTAATGTTAACATCTCTGTCATCACAGTACAATTACAAAACTAGGAAATTATCATTGATATAATACCATTAACTACACTAGAAATCTTAGGAAGTCTTCACGAGATTTACCTCCAGCTCTCTATTCATGGAACCTGAAGGCAAATACTGCATGGCAAAGGTATGTTCTCAGAAATTTAGCATGCTATTTCTCCTTGCTACAATCCATTCCCTGAGAATTTCCTGGCTAAATAAGTGCGTATGTAGAATGTTGAGCCGGGTCTGAAATGCTGGGAGCGGTCTCCAACCAAAGACACTGGGGGTCTCATCGACCAACAACTCCAGTAAATACTAACGTGTCTATGGTTGGTCTGGACAAATTTTGCCAAGAGAAACCATTTCTAAGCAGTTCTCAGGGATGAGGTAAGACTCTGTGCAACAATGAGTCTTTCTGTTCCCTTACGTGATCTTTTCTTGGACTACGTTCCCACAGTCACGGATGGTAGATGCAGATACGTAGGCTAACACAAGTATACTCACTATCACCAGAGACAGAAGAACGTGCCCTTGAAAAAGATTTGTGTAGAGTGCATTTGCATAGCACTGGTTGCTCCAAAGTGTAGAGAAAAATTTCACGATATTCATAACAAGGTGTGGGATAAGGAAGAATTTACTTTCCAGATGCACTTGCATTATTTTTGAGTGTTTATCCATAAAGAAATTACCAGGCAGAGGTGGAATTCTTCTGCTCCTTCCTCCCTCACTTCTCAAATTATGGAGACATTAAAGAAGAACAATTTCAACATATAAAATACAAGCTTTCTTCTGGTCCCTTGACATCGCAAAGAGATCCTTTATATTTTCAGAAGTCTTACTGCTCAAATGAGTCTAATGGTTTAGTTGAGCAGTGCTAAGATTTTCCAACTAAGATAGCCTTTTAGCATCGGGCATCTGAAATTCAAAACGTCAATATCTCATCAATTTAAAGGGAAAGACAATCTTGGGGAGAGCATTATAATCTTCCAAAGAGTTTGTACAGAGCTAACCACTCCTTATCTCGGAAATTGTCCATCATTTACAGAAACATGGTTGAAAATGTTGGTCCAGAAATGGAATTATAAAGCATACAGCTTTGGGGAGTGGGGTGGTGATATATCTAAGAACGTTGAGGTGGGAGATAGTTTGGCTACCTCTATCAGTGCTAAAATATCACCTGTATGAAAGGAATAGAATGAGATGTGCTACTGAAAGAATATTGTTATTGCAATTTAGGTGGAAGATATTGGAAAAATGAGGGGATCAAAAATTTCTAGCTTCCTTTGCAACATATGTTTGAGACACAGCCACTGAATGGGTCTCAACTGAGTAGACCATCCAAAATGAGGCGATTCAATGGACAAATCGGAATATGCCCAATTTCTGACCCTCTTATGAACACTTTCCTATCCCCATGTCCTGCTGAGCTTTGGGAAGGTTGACTGATTCTTGTATCTCATCACAAATTTGGGGGAAAACACTGTTACTTTAGTGTTGATATGCTATTTATCTCCTGTTGACAAAGAAGTATTTACATGTATTATGATGCTTTCAAATGATGGATTAGGACTGTTACAGAAAAATGGAGTGTGTGGGTTCCAGCCATCGGGCAGACAGATTACCATTATGCTGTGCGAGTGATACTTTATAAACCCATTTGTCACGCAGAAAAGGTGTCACATGTAATCTGATTCATTGCATGTAATGGATTGGGTGAAATTTACTTAGACTTCCAGCAATGGGCGTAAAATAACTAACTTAACCCATCAGCAAACTGTATTTTATCTTTTAAATCTTATTAGGGTTCCCTGGACCAAGAGAAAGAATAAATGGTTGTATTTCAAGTGGCATCAGGTGGGGACAGTGTCAAAATATGCTACCACAAATCATACCCGAAAGAGCTCTGTTTAGGATGTTTGCCTGACAGAGGAAGAGCTACCTGTATGGTCATGTACACACTAGAAATATTTACTCAGGTGCATGTGGTCTGGAGGCAAAGAAGCTTTTCCTTACTTGAGGCAGATATTATCGCTAGGAAAATACACACACTAATTAGTCTAAATGTATGATTAAGCGATGGTTCTTAATGCCTTTTTATGAGCAAAGCAACATGCTGCAGAAAATTCCCAGATTTCGACTTCCTTTTTTTTTTTTTTTAATTTTTTACTGTTTATTTATTGTTGAGAGACAGATAGAACATGAATGGAGGAGAGGCATAGAAAGAGGGAGGCACAGAATCCGAAGCAGGCTTCAGGCTCTGAGCTGTCAGCACAGAGCCCGATGTGTGGCTCAAACTCATGAACCGTGAGATCATGACCTCAAAGTTGGACACTTAACTGACTGAACCACCCCGGTGCCTGCCAGATTTTGGCTTCTTACGATCTACTAATTCTGGGTGCTGGAAGTCTGAGAGCAGGGTGACAGCATCATCAGATTCTAGGTTCTGATGACCCCTCTTCCTGGTTTATAGACAGCCACCTTCTCATTGTGTCCTCACATGGCAGAGAGAGGGAGAGAGAGGGGAATCAAGCTCTTTCATCTGGGGTGTCTCCTAATAATAAGGGCACCAATCACATTATGAGGCTTCTCCTCTCATGACCTGATTATGGGCTAAGGGCCCTGTCTCCAAATACCATCACATGGGGAATTAGAGTTTCAACATATGAATTTTGGGGGTGGGGGTCCATAGCAGCCTCTGAATTTCCTTTTGGGAGGACTGTCTCATTCCCATTGTGCTTCAGCTTAGTGCAAAGGTAGATCAAGGTCACTGGCTTCTTTTTAGGAAGCCAAGTGGGACAAATGTGCCCTTTTCCTGAGAGATGGGCATTTGACCCAAGCCCCTCCATTCAGGACATTGTCTCTTGAGCAAGGATGGAATGGTTGGTTGAAGCATAATCATTGTAGACCAGCCTGCTGGCAAGATGGCTTCCTGGGGCCTCTGGTGGTCCCTGTGAACCCCCTGATGCCAGGAGTTGACCTCCAAGCCCATAGGGATTTCGTGAACCTTCCTGATAATTGTTCTACCAAATTCCAAAGTGAGTTTCACTTGCTTTCAATCAAAACCCACATGGATACAGACCTTCCCAGCTGGAAAAGATTAAAAACCCAAAATCCTTACGTATAATTCACCTCATGGGTATACATCTCATTCATATAGAATGACCGTAAACTTTATGAGGAATGAAGTATATCACTTCCACTCTGTCATTTAAAAGAACAGCCACAGTCAGAGAACCACTGGACTAAATGCTAAAGTGTATAATTTTTTACAGGTATGCTTTCATCTTGATTCAAGTTAAATTTCAATGTGAAGACTGGTGTTGGGTGATTTGCATTAAAATTTGAAATTGTGCAGTCGACTCTCCTAGGTCAACACGAATGCTGTTTGTGCCTTTCAAGGGATATCAGCTTTTTGTCTTGATGGGAAGGAATGATGAAGCCATGAGTAGAAAGGAACATGAGGTGCGGAATGAGAACCTCATGGTTCTCTCTGTCTGGTGAGAATGAGTATGTGTCACATAACCCCAGAGCTCTCCAATGAGTCTTTACGTGCTTTCATATGTACTAATTTTGTAGATCTCCCATTGCCTGTACCACCTCCCAATAAATCAGGTCACCAGAGTCTTTCACTGGAATTATTCTGACAGCCTTTTACATGTTCTCCCTGCTCCCATTCTTAACCCATTTTATCTTTCAGGATGAATGCCAAAGCCCCTACCATGACCTTCAGGATCTGGTCCCTGCCTACATCCAGCCTGCTATCCCAACTGCGAATGTTTGCCCTTCACTCCAGCCAGCCACACTGCATTTATTTCTGGTTCCTTTGTAAATGCACTATGGCCTCTCACATCATTTCATTTCCTCCAATGTGGTGTGGCCTCACATTGCCTGGAATGCCTTCAACTTCATGCCTCACCTCTAGGATCTTCCACCCACCTCCAACACCTACATTTTGCAAAGTGTCCATTGGTTCTTCCTGTGGTTAACATTTCCTGTCTTCTGCCGTATTTCTTCCGTGTGCTTTCCTGGCACTCATTGCCCTACTATTTCCTGGCACTCATTGCTCCTCACTCCGCTGAGCTCCCTCTGAACCGTGGAGATCACTTGATTGTATTCTTTCTCACAGTGGGAAGTAATGGCAGAGTCTCATTTGTCATAATATCCCTAGGATCTAGCATCATGTCTTACTCCTAGCAGGTATCATGACAAGTGCTTGTGGTTAGCATATTGTTGACTGAATGCCAAACCCCAATCCACCAGTGAGCTGATATACTCAGCTGGTCAACCAGCAGTGTCCCTTCCTTCCATATTGTTCACCACCCAACCAACCGGCCCTGAGAATACCACCTACACCATGTGGGAAGGAAGTCTGTCTATTTGCTAGATACTGGGTATAGTTATTCAGGCAAGAGAAGCTATCTATAACCACAATGGAAATGTTATAATCAGTCTACATCCAAAGGGCATTGACTGAGCATCCCTCACCACCACATGATGCAGAAACTCCTACCACAGAATTTTGGGAATGAAAGTGCTACCTAAATGTAAGTCAGTACAGCATAGCATCCTGGGAATGCACACACACAAAAGCTAGATGTAGTGTGAGATGGCTCTCAAGGCAGGCACACATGAGGACCTCTTTCAGTAACGGGGAGATAGATGAATGTTCTAGAGTGATGCTGTTAATCAAAATGTTACATAGTTATATTCTGCAAAGCACCATCGTCTCTGCACTATTTAGCTACAACAACATTTAAAATCTCTGCTTAAAAATGGGGCCAGACTGACATATTTTACGTGAAATAATTACACAAATTTGAGAAGTGGCAATTTTGGTAATTACCAAATAGTGTGATTCTCTCCCAATAAAGCATATGTCAGATTACACAAAAACAGCATTATGCTGTTTTCCCTTTTTAGACTACATACGTAGCATACAAGTTTCAATACGCTAATGTGTTTCCCCGTATCTTATTTAAGTAATTTTTTTAAACAAATGAGTTGTAGCATTTCTCGCTGTGAAATTTTAAGCCCTGAAAATTTCTTTTGATCTCTTCTTGGTGATTTTTAAAGCAGAAATAGCTTTTCTTTTCTTTTCTTTTTTTTCAGAGAAATACCATGGGAGAGCACATGGAAAGTGATAATGCTGATGAGTTTTGCTCTCCTAAAAAAGAAAATATTTCTGCACCTCTCACTCCCATAGATGATATTTTCCATTACACCTCTTCTAGGGCAAGAACTATTGTGTTCTGATAACCTATTGTTATTAGTGTGCTCTCTTATTCCCTGTGAAACACATAAAATATGTTCTCATTCTTCTGATCATTATTATATGGCTGGTGATAGGTTATTCTCTAAATATGAAAGTAGCAATTATGAACGGATGTCGGAAAGTACATGGTTTCGTGTCCTGTTTTGTTCCATTTTTCTGAATGATGGGAATGGTTCCTGATTTGGGCCCATCTGGAAGCCATGGGTGAAAATGCAGTTTATGGCCACGGACAAAAGAAAAGAATGTGGTCAAGGCACTGATAGCACTGGGGTCAGACATCTTCGTGCACACTGCCAGTGTTTATGTCTTGAGCTAATTGGAAACGAGCTTCCTAAGATAATTCAAATAATATTATCACCATATATATACTATATATTATACTATAATAATGTATAATTATAAATAATAAAAAAACACAATTATTTCCCCAGTATCCCAGAATGCAAATTCCATCGGTTCAAATTCATAAAAACAAGAAACATGACGTGGTCTCTACTATTACGGAATGCAGATGACAATGTTCTCTGCAAAGACAGCCCTTAGGGAACTGCACGTTGCGGCTACCATCGCATTGAAAACTCACTACAGCCTGACAAAGTCAATACCACCCACATTCGAGAAAAGGTTGAGCAAATGAATGGGTCTGTCATGGGTGGGGGGAGCATACAGCCCTCCAGTCTGACATCATCAGACTTTGCAAGGTCTTAAAAAAAATTTTTTTTTTAATGTTTACTTATTTATTTTTGAGAGAGAGAAAGAGTGTGAGCAGGGGAGGGGCAGAGAGAGAGAAGGAGACAGAGAATCCGAAGCAGGCTCCCGGCTCTGAGCTGTCAACACAGGGCCCCACACGGGGCTCGAACCCACAAACCACGAGCTCATGACCTGAGCCGATGCCAGGTGCTCAACGGGCTGAGCCATCCAGGCGCCCCAAGACTTTGCAAGGTCCTAAAGCCTGAACAGTGAATCTCCTATCCCTGTATCTTCCCAAATAAGCACTACGTGCATGGGATGGATGAACTCAGGGCCTCCTTCCTATCAGTTACTGCTTGAGAGAATGCTTTCCAGAATCATTGTTCAGGATATGGGGGGCAACGTGGTTTGGTAGTTAAGTCTCTGGGCTGTGATGCTGGGCCAGCGTGTGGCACAGCCCATAGCTATTTGTCGGCTTGTTGGCATCTGTCTTTGTTCACTGCTCAGGGGCAGGGCCATGTTGGGATCCATGTGCCTGGCCTTGGTTTTTGTGGTGGGCAAATTCTTTCTCCCCTGCTGCTGTGTGCATCTGCTGCAAGGCAGATGCAGGGACCTCTGTGCTACTCACAAAGCCCACAGGGATGGATTCTGCCCCGTCCGCCTGCCCCCAGCCAGGATGCCGGCCTTTTGCTTAAGCTTCACGGCACGCAGACGCTCTCCCCCATTAGCCCTTCTTGGCCTTAACCGCTAATCTTCCAGAAACAGTGATTCCTGCTCAGGAAACACAAAGAAGTCATTTCCAGGGACACCTCCTTGGTGACAGCATCTTACGTGCGATCTCGGGATGGAAGGAAACCTTTTCTCCTGAATCTTCAAAGGCACTGTCACTCTTCTCTAAAAGGAGGAAGACATCCCAAGTCACACAACTCAGGCTGTCCTTGGGCAGGGCAGGTCAGTGGAAGGCTTTCAGGAGCTGGCCACAACAACCTTGCAGTGTGAGCAGAAGAGATTCCTGCATGGGTTTGGCGGGAGCCGACCTCGAGGTCCCCTCCAGTCTGAGGCATGCTGGCTGCTGATCGTTGGGGAGGCACTGTGGCGAGCCGGATGGGCCGTTGCAGAGAAGTCAAAGCTGAAGTGGCTCCATGGGGCGAAGATGTCAAACTGTGCATCAAGCACAGAGGCAGGGGTGGGTGGGAGGGAAGGGTCAATGCTCTGACAGTGCTCATTGCAGCACCTGGCCAACCCATACCCAGGAAACACACGGGAGACGTGGATATCATGGTTGGGCTTTAATCCCCAATATAAGAAGGAAGGCTGTTAATCCACTGGATGTTGGAGCACTGATGTAGCGTCAGGAAGGGTGTCGGAGGCGGGGGCAGCCTGTGAGGACAGCGAGACTTTCAAGTAGATGCTGTCAGTGTTCAAACCCCATAACCCCACCGGGAGGGGCTCATCCACAGCTTTGGATTTCCCAAAGAGAGACAGAGGGAGAGGGAGAGGGAGAGGGAGAGGGAGAGGGAGAGGGAGAGGGAGAGGGAGAGGGAGAGGGAGAGGGAGAGGGAGAGGGAGAGGGAGAGGGAGAGGGAGAGGGAGAGGGAGAGGGAGAGGGACAGAAGTCACATGTACAGGGCCAGGACGGCCAAAACACATTCCAGGCATCAGGCACAACCTCCTGTGTTCCTTACTTGCACACAGGCTGAATTATGCCTCCAAATTCAACCATCAAGGAGTGCCTGGGGGGCTCAGTCGGTTGATAGTCTGACTACGGCTCAGGTCATGAGCTCACAGGTGGTGAGTTTGAGCCCCACATCAGGTTTGCACTGACAGCACAGAGCTGGCTTCAGATTCTCTGTCCCTCTCTCTGCCCCTCCCACTGCTCATGCTCTTTCTCTCAAATTCTCAAAATTAAACAAACATTTAAAAAAAATTCAACTATCCAGCGGTGCCTGGGTGGCTCAGCCGGTTTAGCGTCCGACTCCCAATTTCAGCTCAGGTCATGATCCCATGTGCTCTGAGCCTGCTTGGGATTCTCTCTCTCCTTCCCTCTCTGCCCTTGTCCCCCACTCACTCTCTCCAAATAAATAAATAAATATAAATAATTAAAAAACAAAAGAGTTACGCCATCAAGATCCATGGAGAGAATTTTGACTCCCTCTCCATGAGAGCTCGAAACGCAAGCTTCCCTCAACGTTCACGCTCCTCTGTGCACGTGATGAAGTCAGCCCATCTATCTTACTGGCTAGGCGAATTGCAAACCGTCAGTGAAATATCAACCCACGGGGAGACCCAGCGCGGTTTCAGACTTTAAAGTTTTGCATCATAAACCTCATGGGCACATCAGAGCCAAGAGTGGGAAACCAGCCATGCTGTTGCCCCTGGGGATGAAAATAGGGCTTTGGCAACCCAGGTGCAAATCGACTCCTTGGGCTCAGTGCTGTGTTGATGAGGGCTGCTGAGCTCAGTGCTGGGGGTCTCTCTGCATCGGGGTATATCTGCCAGAGGAGCAGGGAGGGGAGTGCTAAGTGTCCTGCACACGCACACCCCAGGCACTATCCTGGTGAGGAACAGGGGTTTGTGGAGGTGTCCTCCAGACTTCTGCTCCCCAGAGCAGGGCATGCCGAGAAGCAACCCTAGTGTCTCAGGGCGTCTCCAGCGTGATTCACACCCAGTCATCCACAGCAGGGGGCCCCTCGTTAACACTTCCTGGTGCTGTGATGGGTTGAATTCCGAGCTGGACACCGAGACTGTCATCCAATGCTGTACCCAAAACGCAGCGTCCCCTCTTCTACAAGAGTGGGCACAACCCGTGAACATGGTTAATGCCATTCCCTCAGTTGGGTGACTCATCAGTTGACTTTGGGGTCAACCAATTATCCTGGGTGGGCCTGACCTAATTAGAAGAAGGTATCAAGTCAGAAAGATAGGAACCTGCTGGCTTGGAAGAAATCAAAGAGCCATAGTGAGAACTGCTTTGTGCAGCCATGTGGCAGGAAACCACAGGCAGCGACAAGGAGCTGGCTGTGGTGCCTGGCCAACATTGAGGACAAAAATTGGGATTTTCATCCTACAAACTGAAATGAGCTAGAAATAGGAAAGGCATTTCGAGATCCCAAACAGAAGAGCCAGGTCACATGCATCTGGATTCCTGACCCTCAGAAACGATGGGAGAGTGGATGTGCCACAGTTGGCCTTCCTCATTCCCTGTCACTCTCTGCACCATGTTTCCGGAGATCAGTCCCTCAATAAACTACTTGCACCAAAGTTCTTGTCTCAGGTGCCAAGTTTTGGGAACCCAAACTTAGACTGGTATGGTTCTCAAAAAGTATAAAGTCTAGTTGGGTGAACAACAAGGCATTGACGTAAAATACATGAAAATGTTCACCTGACATTTCTTGAAGGGTAAACAAAATTGAACGTGCTCTTTTTTTTTTTTTTTTTTTTTTTTTAGTGTTTATTCATTTTGGAGACCGAGAGAGACTGAGTGTGAGCAGGGGAAGGGAAGAGAGAGAGGGAGACACAGAATCGGAAGCCGGCTCCAGGCTCTGAGCTGTCAGCACAGAGCCTGACCTGGGGCTCGAACCCACAAGCCCCGAGATCATTACCTGAGCCGAAGCCAGATCCTTAACCAACTGAGCCACCCAGGTGCCCCTGGACATGGTCTTTTTTTTTTTTTTAAACATTTTTTTTTTACTTTTTTTTTTTTTAAACATGTTCCCAACACTAGGAACTTGTGATTTTTGACAGGGAGTAGATTTCTTCACAAAGGAAACAAAGAGCCAGTATTAATTTAAATTACCATCTGAAGGGATTTGGGAAGATGTTAGAAATGTCATGTCTGTAAATTGACTTGCCGTATACTGATGGGGAAATGTTTAAGGTTCTTTCTACAGGTTTTTTAAACGTTTTTTGTTTGTTTGTTTGTCTGTTGGCACAGAGCCTGACGTGGGGCTCGAACCCACCAATCATGAGATCACACCCTGAGCCGAAGTCGGTCGCTCAACCAACTGAGCCACCCAGGCGCCTCTTTAGAGAACTTCCTAATATGTACATATTTAAAAGTTGTTTTTTAATTTTCAATTTTTATCCCTGCTGGTGCAATTAACATTTACTCTTTGCAGCAACTCATTACCCGGAATGCTAGGGTCCTCCTATAGGTCTCCGTTTCTGCACTGCTGTGGATTGTGTGAGTGTGAATGTCCTATGGGAGACATACTCCCCTCCCCACTCCCTGCCCTCTTGCCACGCTTACCAACTCCCCCCAGGGGAGGCTGGCGCGGCAAAATATTGCCGAGTAGAATCAGTGTCCCCAGTCACTGAATGGATGCCCTCGGCTTCGGCTGAGCTCCAGCATGGAGAAAAGTGTCCCGTGGGAAGGAAGAAGCGAACAGAAAGTCTAAGTCGACTCCTTGGATGATGCCTCAATTTCCCGTCCATCCTACCCTGCTTACCTTGGCCACATTTATAAACAGAACTGTGTTAACCTTAGGTCCGAACATTACTGGCAGTTCCCATGGTGGGGGGGGGGGGGGTGGATCTTGATGCTTTAAAAGTAGTAAGATACCTCGAGGTGCGAGGTCTGAACTCATTAAGCCTGTTTTTGTTTTTGATGTTGTTGTTGTTCTTGTTGCAAGATGGTGCAATGCCAAAAAATAAAAAATAAAAAGGTTCTGTGAAAGACAAGCTTATTTTCGGCTTTGTGCTGTTAATCATCTGCTCTCACCCTGCGGCTCGTCTCCTACACAAACAAGGAGCAGCTCACCGGCCCCTGATTGTATTTTCCGCTCCTTCTGCTCGTGGGGGCACGATTCGAGTGCACCTTCTGCAGTGCCCCGGCGGTGGGATCTGGGCTGTTGTCTGTTACCTTCCAAGGAAATCCAAGTTCAAGTGGAAATGAGACAGCCTCTCGGAGGCCAGGAGTCCCAGACCAAGGTGACAGCCGGGCCCTGCTCCGTCTGAAGGCTGTGGGAAGAACAACTCCTCTTCCTGTTGGTAGGTGCTGTCTCCAATGCTTGCTGTTCCTTAGCTTGTGTCCACCTCCCTGCGATCTGGGCCTCTGTCCTCAATTGGGATGATGGCGAAATACAGGGCGTTTTCTTGCCGTCAGCGGGCATGGTCCTCCCTCGCAAACTTAATGAGCTGTGCCTGAACGTTGGTCCGGCTTCCCCCTTTATTCACCCATGTGTGCTGTTCACCTCCAAGGTTGGAAGACCACTTAGCAACCTCCCTTCCCTGCTGGGCTTCTTTCTGGGAGCTGGGTCCCCGGATCAGCGGTGCCTGTCCCTTTTCTATGCGTCTTTGTGTCCAAATCCACTCTCCTTTCTCTGATAAGGACACCAGTTACTGGATCGGGGGCTCACCTGAAACCCATCACGATTTCCAATCAAGATCCCTAACTCATTACATTTGCAAACACTCTATCCCCCCAATAAGGTCCCCTTGTGAGATTCCTGGTGATGTAAATTTGAGGAAGGGGACCGTCGTGGACACACTGTGGGACATCCCTTTGGGTCTCTCTGTCGTCCCTGTGAGGCTTTCACCTTGCAGCGACCCCCCAGGCGCCAAGAAGTGGTGTCCACAGGAGGAACCGACAAAGTGTGCTATTCTGGGCACAGCCTGGTATTTACAGAGTGGCATTGCCCGTGCCCATGCCCATGGATCACCTTCCCAGAGATCCCCTGGGACCAGCAATCTGTGGGGGCGGGAGACAGCCGCACAGATGAGAACAAAAATGAAAAACTACAGGAATGTGTGCCGCCTTGAGGCTCGTCTGCTCCTGATTAATTGGGATGACGGCGAAATACAGGGCGTTTTCTTGCCATCAGCGGGCATGGTCCTCCCTCGCAAACTTAATGAGCTGTGCCTGGACGTTGGTCCGGCTTCCCCCTTTATTCACCCATGTGTGCTGTTCACCTCCAAGGTTGGAAGACCACTTAGCAACCTCCCTTCCCTGCTGGGCTTCTTTCTGGGAGCTGGGTCCCCGGATCAGCGGTGCCTGTCCATCAAAAGCAGGCGGACACAAAAGGCTCGCCCAGGGGGCTGCCTGCCAAGCCCAGGGAGGCCGATTCAGCACCGAGCTCACATTCAGAGTAGATTATCTCTGCTTTCGGGGACACTGTTCCCTGCCAAAGGAATGTTTCTAGGACATCGTGAGATCTCCCTGCCGGCAGGGAAAAGGTAGCGATGGAGGCAGACAGAATCCGTTCGCTGCACAGCAGCAAAGAGAGATCGGCTGGAGGAGGAGGAAGAGTTGAGCTCAGAGTCTCACCAGAGGAGGAAGAGTTGAGCTCAGTCTTTGTAAAGGGGCGGGGGACACCACTGTCCACTTGGTCTCCACTGGGGATTCACTTGAGTCGCCCAAAACGACACCCGTGCATGTGTGTTGGTATCATCCAGCTGGATGGAGTGTGACAAGTAGGTCCCATTTGCCTCTGGAAACAGACACCGGGCCCGACGTGATGATCATAGTGATTTTGGTAAAGCGCTGTGCGTATGTAGTGATTTTCTTTATAGGATCAAAACTAATGGACGTTCTGAATTCTGTCCTCCCCTGAGCTTATGGGGAAAGCGTCTTTTTATCTCTCATTGCTCTGGTCTCCGTGTTCAGAAGGCTGTCTCTCCAGAGGTTTGTATGAATTAACTCGAGCACAAGAGTCTGTCGATGCATTGCCTCTGAGCACGGAGGGTTTTCCTACTCTCTAAGGCACGGGTTCCCAAGCTGTGGAGTGAGGCAAGTCCAGCCTGCTGCGTGTTTGTAGAGTTTTATTGACATGCAGCCCTTATGTACGGTGCTTAGGGCTCTGTTCACAGTGCAGCAGTGGATTTCACATTACGAAACGTCTTTAGACCCTGAAAGCCTAAAGTATTCACCAAAGTATTCACCAGCAAAAGCTGTGTGCTGAGCCCACTATAGGGGGTCACATGTTGCAGAGCAAAATGTATAGTGAAACAGTTCCTCATCTGTGACGTGCCTTAGATGCAGCTGTTTGATGTCTTTGTGACAAATGGGATGATGCTTAAAGAAGCAAATAATAGCAAGTTTCAAGCCACTCACGGGTGCTCAGGAGTAGAAAGAAAGAAAAAGGCCATGGCAAGAGCATACGCAGAAAGAATCGGGTCTACCATAAAGAAGGACAGTAAAATACTCAAGAGGAAAACACTCATGTCCATAAGATAAATCTCTTTCCTACCTAGAAAACACCTGCCTGGGCAGCTACGTACGAGTGTCTCCTTCTGTTCAGATATGCCCCATGTATTCAGAATTTATGCCAATATTCTGGCCCCAATTTCATTCTCCAACCTTTTTCTCTGTGATACGAAACTAATTAAGTCTAATGTCTTTGCAGTTTGTGGAAAAGATTATAGTTTGAACCATATCTAATGACACCGTATGGCTTTTAACATTGAACAAAAGTATATTCTAGCCTGGAATCACTGATACATATTCTACTGCGATATACGTGTTAGTCCTCCGTCTATGCAGCAACAATTCAAAAATGACTTCAGTTCTTTTAAACTTTGATTACGTATCTTAACATATGTGCCATCCAGCCTTTCAATGAAAATGGCCCGCGACCCTCCAACTTATATTTCTGGGACATACATGGCGTGGAAAGTTACGCTAGGTCAGATCTGTGAATTTTGGTGATTTAATGTGCTTCTAATTAGTTCAGATCTAGTGAATACGTTTGCACACTGGTTTCTGCTGAGAGTCACTTTGAGGATGCGTTACGCCGACCGTGGGAGGTAGGTAACAGCTCAGCAGACTTTGGTTGGTATCTTTTTTTATTAGGATTTTGTGTTCTTTCAGCTGGCGCTCTGTGCATGGTAATACCCTTCAATAATGCAAAACAGCACAATAGCTATTCTTTGAGCAGTGACTCTGGCAGACCTTAAACCCATCCTCTTTAGTACCAAATTCAGGGAGAATTACCCTTTCAACATTTTACAAGGTCACGGGCTTACACCACACAGCCATTTTTCTTCACTTGTCGTGAGCGTTCTGACTGTTGTCTATTACCAGACCATCAAAAATTTCCTATTAAAATGCATATTAGAATATTTAATATTCAAAGTATAATGGAGTATGAAAAAAAACCTTTTTCTCTATTTCTGCAAAATGTACAAGTGGGATTAGTCAGTGCTAAAATAAGAAGGAAATCCCATTTAGTCTAGGCCAAGAAGATAACAGCAGTTGATAAACAGGCATGGGGCCTGCAAGGGGAGAGGAAAAGCAAACTTAAGTGTCAGCTGCCATGGGAGGTTGGAGTGAGGACACTCCAGGTAACTTGGACCAGAAACCAGAAGTCCTTCTCCTCAAGGTGGCCCCAGACATATAGACCTGTCCAACTGCATCCTGATAGAATAAACTTCTCTGTTCTCCCTTGTTCTTCTTTTTTTTTTTTTTTAAATGAATTCCTTAGGCAGAAAAATGCAAAATTTACCGAAGGATGTAGGGGAAGAAACCTAAAATGAATGAGGACATGTAGTATGGTTCTGGATGAGACTATTCGATATTGTTGACATATTTAAAAAAAAAAAAAAACAACAAATCTAGGTTTGACACGAAGTTAATGCAAATCACAATGGACGTTGTTTTTGTTGTGTGTTGTTGTTCACAGGTTTCTTGTGATCATCTGGAAGAATATACATGTACCAGAATAGTTACGGCAGTTTTATAAAGACGAGCAGGGAAGGAACAGAGAGAGGGAATGAATTATCCCAACCAAGAATCTGCAATTACTCACACAGTGTGGTATCAGAACAAGCATACAGAGACTGATGAATAAAGTGAAAGAGACACATGAAGAGACGTACACTAAGGCACACATGTCTTAAATAATCTAACACAAGGTAATGAACATTTGGGCTAACTATTTAGGGAAAAATAAGATTCACTTCCTACCTAATTAAACCCCACAATTAAATATAATTGTTAGAACCACCACCTATATTTCAAGAAAGAATATCACTCTCATCCTAAAAATCCAAGCAAGAACAACATGATTAAAAGATATTGTTTAAAAAAAAATCACAAAATCATAGTTTTTGTTTTGAAGGTTCATTAAGAGCTCAGGACACAAAGAAACACAATAAACTACATTCTAAAAAGGAGCAAGCCTTTTAAAGGAAAGAAAAGACCCATGCCTGGTTCCATCTTTGTTGAAGTGATTGGGGCGGGAGGAATCTGTCGTAGATGACGGGAAGGAGAAACTACCTAAACCTGTAAAATGTTTCAGTGGCCACACACGGGTTGGGTCTTCAGATTAGAAATTAGTCCTGCAAGGGGCGCCTGGGTGGCTCAGTTGCTTAAGCATCTGACTTCAGTTCAGGTCATGATCTCATGGTTCATGGGCTGGAGTCCCGTGTTGGGCTCTGTGCTGACAGCTCAGAGCCTGGAGCCTGCTTTGGATTCCGTGTCTCCCTCTCTGCTCCTCCCCCTCGAGCTTGTGCTCTCTCTGTCTCTCAAAAATAAGTAAACATTAAAAGAAATTAATAAATAAAAAAAAACACTAGAAAAAAATTTCTTTAAGGAATAAGTCCTAGAACATAGATTGGGGCATATGCCCATGGTGTCCCAAAAATCTTCCCAAAGTCAAGTGACTGTATGTCCACTGTGCCATGGATGGAAGACCATTGAGATAAACAGCCCTGGACACACATGCACATGGGTTCTCCTCCAAGTTCAAGGCAGCCTCTTGCAGAAGGTAGGTGTCAGGGCAGGAGACCCGACCGAAAGTGTACCTGGGCGTCCCAGAGAATAAGACAGCAGCCCCGCAAAGACAAGGGCAGTGTCACAGGGTGGAGAGAAGGTTCCCGAGCTGCAGAAAGCTGGCACGTTGAGGGAGACAGCAAATAGGCACCCCAGCAATACATCTCAGGGGTAAGGGGACAGAGCAGTCTCATGGTCAAGAAAACGGACTTCCCTGCAGTGCACAGAGAGCACTCTGTCATTGTATCAAATCCCAGATCCCAAACCCCACTGAGCATGAAGGTGTAATCCTGTCCTGAAAAAGCTGAGGTCCTTGGAAAGCTACATCATTGTGTCACGGACCTCAGATAGTCTGTTTCCTTGTTTTTCAGTCTTCTTATCACCGTCTTTCAGTTTGGATACTTTTCCACTGGCATCCGAAGGGAAGGAACAGAGAATGGGGTGCATGCAGTATTCAAAGAGATAGTATCCAAGGACGTTCGTTCTAAAATCAACCAAAGGTAGTCACACACAGATTACTGCTGTTGTGCAAACCACAGACAGGATAAACACAAAGAAAACAGCACGTAATGATTTCACAAAGGGCTGAAGACCCAAGGTAAACAGTCAATGTTGAAGCCGTATTACACACAGGCAAGTGACAGTATGCATCACAGCTGACTTTTCACAGCAAGGAAAGAGAGGCCTGAAGGCAATGGAAAGACCCACCTTTAAGGTAATGAACAAATAGTATCAACTTATAATTATATATATCCAGTGAAAACCTCCTTCAAAACCCAAAGGGAGATGAAGACATTCTCAGGTAAATAAATGAAGCCTGACATGTTCCTGTCCAGTGAGCCTACCCTACATGCTACAAAATATAAAAATAGAAGGTCTTCAGGAAGAAGGAAAAGAATACCAGATAAAACCCAGTTACGCAAAAAAGAAAAGAACAGAGAGCAATTGTGTAATATCTAGATAAATAATATAGATAGATAGATAGATAATTTTGTACCTATAGGTTCACGTTTCCTTTAGCAGAAGAATGAAAATGTAATGGGCAGAAAGCAAATACATGCCGATACTCTGATGTAAAGTTTGAAGGTAATGTTATTCTAAAGGTAGACTATGATATGTTAAAGATAAATATTGCACCCTTTAGAGTGGTGCTTTTCTGCTGAACTTTCTGAGGTGATGTAACTGTTCCTCTGTGTTATCCGGGATGGTAGCCATTAGCCACACGTGGATACTGGGCGCTTGACATGTGGCTTATAGGACTGAGGAGTGGAACTTTAAATTTTATTTTATTTTGTTTCGATAGCTACAGATGACAAATGATTACCGTATTGGGCAGTGCAGCTCTAGGGTATCCGGGGTACAGATGGGCAATCATTTTCTGTCAAAGGTCAGGTAGGATGTAGTTTCGGCTTTATTGACCAACATGTGAAACAGAAGATGTAATGTTGGGACGCACATAACTATTTAACATGTAATCATTAAAAATATAATAACCATCTTAGCTACTAGAGCCTAGAAAAACAGGTTGTGAGCTGGACCGTCCCATAGAGCAGTCAGAAAATAGCTATCTAATCACTAGAGGAGATCGAACACAATACTAAAAAAGAGCCAACTAATCCCCAGTTAACACAAAACAGAATACATTCCTAGTTGGAGAGTAAACAGCAAAGATACTTTGGAAAACTCCCTGGGGTATTATTGATAAGTTCAAATGAACTCTGGCGCTATGATCCAGCCATTCTCTCCTGGATATTTACATACAAGACATGAAAATGCATGTCCTCAAAGAGTTGTTCAAGGATGTTCATAGCAGGTGTATTCTTCATAAAGAGAAACAAGAAATGACCCAAATATCTGTGAAGAAGATGAATAAACAAATTGCCCAAAGGATATCACATAGCAATAAAAGGCAGCGGGGGGGAAAAAAGTGTAAGTCTTGGTAAATTTCCGTAACTTGGATATACACCTGTAGAATCCTGGTGCAAGTTAAGAGGTACATAGTGACGGGCCATCCGGAAGTTCCCCTCGTGTACTTTCCAAGAAAGGAAACTATTTTCTTCATGTTTCTGTATTTTCCGAATTTTTCACAAGACACGGAGACATTTTAAAATAAACGGTTTCCAAAGAGTTCATTGTCTTGTTGAACAGCTTTTTGGACTTGCATTTCCCACAACGGAGATCCTTTCACTAGCTTGCATATATAACGTATTTCCCGTAAAAGATTCTTTGTAATGATGATGTTAGAACTGTCCTCTCAAAGAAATTCAGAATGAAATTAAAAATTTCACTCCATTTCCATAAACCCTAATTCTAATTTGGATATGTGCTGGAGCAAACACAGATGGTGAAAATTCTTCACATACATCGATACTCTTTCGTACTGCATCACTTCCTGATTATTCGGTAGATTTAACCGGTGCTACATGACATTGGACCTCTGCAAAGCATGATGATAAAAATGGATTTTCCTGATATTTCACTAAAGGCTTCCATATGCCAGTGACACACTGGAAAATCTATTATAGTCTCAGGGACCTGGGACAATAGCTGTTACAGAAAGAAATCTCTCCATACTCCCTACCTTTGCTCCCTCAGAAACCAAAATAGAGCTCTGATTGCTATTATCTGACCTACTTAGTGTAGAGTTGTAATGACCTAATTTCCTAAAGTCGTGGTTTCCAGAAGAGCTGAGTGGGGTGTCCCACTCCACACTCATAAACTTTGGGTAAAAGCACATTCCCACTGTGGATCCACTCAAGTCTACCCTAAGGTCAGAACACCTGCAAGGATTTTCCACCATTAACTTGGGATTGTCTATCACGTTTTGAGGAAGGTGCATGGCTTCCTATTTTCTCTTCCCCAAAGTACTATCACCATTTCATGTCATAATGCTATTAAATTGAGGAGTCATGGAGGCAAAGAGGGTTACCACACACAAAGGGTGGAATTAGGATTTTCTCTGTCACACATTTGAATTCTCCTAGTACTGTGTGGTACCCATTTTTAAGAATCATGATGACATCGAAATCTGTGCGGAAGTACAAACATCCTCAAAAGGCCACTAGGCGGACGATGCCCGGGCTGACTTTGTGAACTCACACATGAGACATCATCCACATCATTCTTCCCAGTAGTTGGCTTCATAATATGACTCCTGGCCCCTTCCTTCATTTCAGCCTATTGACTGGCAGGTTCCAAACATCTGCCTTCCACTCGCACTCCTTGTCAGAGCCGTGACAACTGGGCGTCTGCTGTGTGAAAATTTTAGTTTTCGTTTTCGTGATATCTACGGCAGCCGCCCAGCTTCAAACAACTGTCTCCTGCCTGGACTCTTGCAGCAGACCCCATGATGGGTGTCTCCTATCTCCTTGTGCCTGCCTCCAATTCATTTTCTTCAAGGAAGTCTGAGTGACCTTTCTGCAACAACAAAAAATGCCTGTGCCACTACTCTGATTAAAATCCTTCAAGAATGGTATTTTATTTTTAACATTAAGATAGTCTAAAATGTTCCAGATGACCTACATGGACCCCATTTGATCAATCTTGCCCATCCCTGTCCCTCAAAACATGGCACTATAATAATAAAATGTTCCTGGAGAGACAACAAAGCTTTTAAATGGGGTCAACTTTATATATTCTTCAGGATTTAAGCCGAGTTGAAATTTTAACATCCAGGTGGTCTTTGCTGAACCAAATGTGGGACGGCCAGCTGCCAATTTCTCAACACAAGACAGTCTGATTATGAGTTCAGATTAGAAGACTTTTAGAGAAGAAAATTTGAACATGTTAGCATGAATTCTAGAGACTCTGAAGAGTCATCATGGAATTAGAGACATTCTCTAACCTACCCACTTGCCTTACTAATCACATCGTTCCAAAATCCCTGTTGTTAACACAGGGGACATGGATGCTTTTCATCCCCTAAAATATCCATACAGGGCTGAAGAAAAGAACAGAAAATATTATAAAGGTTATTAAAAATAACATTGGTCACTGTATTAGTTTTCTAAAGCTGCCATAAGAAAGTATCATGGATGAGGGGGTCCTAAGCAGCCAATATTAATGTTTGACAGTCCTGGAGGCTGAGAGTCTGAGATCCAGGCAGGGCTGGGGCTGGTTCCTCATGAGGACTCTCTCCTTGGCGTGTATATACCATCTTCTCCCCTTTTGACCACGTGATTGTGGTCGTCCCTCTGTCTGTGTCTGTGTCCTAACCTCTCCTTATAAGGATCCCACTGTTATGGGATCAGGGTCCGCACTAACAACCTCATTTTACCTTAATTCCCTCTTTAAAGACCCCATCTCCGAATACAGTCCCATTCCGAGATCCTGGGGGCTAGGGCATCAGCATATGAATTTTGGAGGGGGACACAGTTCAAGTCCTAAGAATTCCTTTAAATAAAAGTGTCATTCCCGATCCCTTCTTCTATAGCCTTGTCACTTAGTGTTACTACAGTGTTTTGATAAATGACTTTGGCCACGTATCGATCTTTTGATTCATATGGCAGGCTTGGAGAAGTAATTGATTGGCCTGAATTCCTAGGGAGGTGCGGTAATGACTAATGTTGGCATCCAAGTATTCTGAAAATATTCATTTGGGTTGGATGCGTGTGTTTGTGACTAACGTAGAGAATGTCAGTGACCATCGGTGATATCAGCTCACCATTTCATCTCCGAGATTCACTTTTGTAGAATATTGAGTGGGAAAAGATCTCAAAACTTTGGACATGGGGAAAACTCATTTTCCAAAACCCAGGTCTCTGGAAAACAAATTATGATAAAACCAGGGTGTAAAAATGTCTAACCATGTTTCAGAAGCAACATTTGGACAAAGGGTCAGAAGAAAAACGTTCACCTTTTGATATCTGTACTTTCTGTGGCCAATTTAATAGCTGCCATGGGGCACTGCAACGACAATTAGCACATAGAGTCACAAAATCAAAATGAAAAAGAGGGCCATGTTATTTCCAATGGGATGACTTTGGAGAAAGTGCTTACCTGTTCACTGTGATGAGAAAATGAGCTAAGTATAGATTTAAATGTCCTCTAGCCCTTAGAGAAGTCTAGAGACCATCCCTTTTACAACAGCTTGCCGACAAGTGTCAGGTTTAGGAAACGTAAAGCCGCACAGCCGCTACCTATGAACATTTATAGGCAACGTCTGAACAAGTCGAAATGGCAGTTGGGTTACCTGTCTTATATACACTACCTGTCAGTCAGTGTAACTCCAGTTAACCCCTATCCTTGAGTCTAGTTAGGACTAAGCTTACGGTGGGAGAGAATCATGATTACAGCAGGATATCTTTATATTTTAAAACTAAGTACCTAAATATTTGCAATCTTTTTTTTTTTAAAGTTTATGTCATCCACCTGTACCACCTGTTTTCGTTGTCCCTTGGTCCCCATCAAAATCTTCAGTTTGTTGAATCACAATCGGTTGCCATGGAGATGGTTGGGATGTCACAAACAGGATTATGACTTCAAGTGGGGAATAAACAGCAGGCACAGTGAACTCTTAACAAAATCCTGTTATTATGCAAATAACCTTCAAATAATTGAGTGTAGCCCCAAATGCCTAATTTTCTTTTGTGGGGATTTTTTCCCCCTTTGGTGTAGAAAAATGCATCACCGGCTGCTAAATTCAATTGTAAAATGCAAATGTCATTGAATTCGAAAATGGATTTTATTTTATTTATTTTATTTAAAAAAATTTTTTTTAATGTTTTATTTATTTTTGAGACAGAGAGAGCATGAACGGGGGAGGGTCAGAGTGAGAGGGAGACACAGAATGTGAGGCAGGCTCCAGGCTCTAAGCTGTCAGCACAGAGCCCGACGCGGGGCTCGAACTCACGGACCGTGAGATCATGACCTGAGCCGAAATCGGACGCTTAACAGACTGAGCCACCCAGGCGCCCCTCGAAAATGGATTTTAGAGTAAAATGCCCTGGTATACAACACACACAAAATCTTTATTGATACGATGTTAAGACAATTTTAGGAAATGTAATGATTTGTCCAAATGTAACCAGAGAAGCCTTTTCTGAATCAGAAGAATGATTGCTGACATGCTGAATAGGCACAAAATTACAGATACAAAAATAAAGAACTTGCATCAGATATTGCCTATACCTAACCGGCGTCTGGGATCGCAAAAGTTGCCGTTCCCCGACACGGTTCGTGAATGCTGACCTTAAACAAAGTTAGATAGGATGGTTTCTAGGACACCATGAAAAAACTTCCCTGACCAGAAATACCACTCTAATGAATGTAGAACACCACCTACATTTGCCATGTGACTCAATCTTTATCATAGAGAGAGAAATAATGGAATATTCACAAGTAGATTCAATGCCAGTTTATTGTATGTAAGTTCACAGAGTTCCTACTCTCATCTTGTGATGCACATGCCATCTCGTTATCCCCCCTATTATGTGCTTGTGAGCTTTAGACAGATTAAGGATTGCGTATGTCTGTGGGTAATGAATTTTGGAGGCAGTATTTAAACCCCACTCAGCAACTGCACTGCTGACTCAAGGTTGCTCAACATCTTTGTTAAAACACAATTAAATGAAGCCAGAAGGAACAGTCATTACGACCTTGCCTCCAGGGGTTATAATTGTTGGGTCTTTGTCTGAGAGCCTCTCGCCCCTGGCCGTAAGTAAACTCATTTGGACTCTCAGCTCCTTGGATGGACATTCCACAGTCTGGCCCACCCACACTGGGTTTTCACATATTGGTCCAGTCCTGTCTTCAACTCTCTTCTTCTTCCTTTTCCATTGTATGGAGTGCTGAAGGCTCTTGTCTGTGAAATGGTAGCCAATTATGAACTGACAGTTATGGGTTAATAAACAAAGACATCTTAGTGCTTTTTCAACAGCCTTACTGAGTATTACCTCCATGCCCTGCAATTCACCTGTTTCATGCATACATTTCCATGACTTTTAAAAAATATTTATTTTTGAGAGAGAGACAGACAGAGTGTGAGTGGGGGAGGGGCAGAGAGAGAGAGAGAGAGAGAGAATCCGAAGCAGGCTCCAGGCTGCGAGGTGTCAGCACAGAGCCCGATGAGGGACTCAAACTCACAGACCAGACCGCAAGATCGTGACCTGAGCCACAGTCGGATGCTTAACCAACTGAGCCACCCAGACGTCCCTCCATAAACTTTTAATATATTATAGAATTGTACAACCATCCCCTCCATGTCATTTTATTATTTATTTTATTTTATTTTATTTTATTTTATTTTATTTTATTTTATTTTATTTTATTTATTTTGGGAAAGAGAGAGGAAGAGAGAACAGGGGAAGGGCAGAGAGAGAGAGACAAAGAATCGCGAGCAGGCTCCACATTGCCAGTGCAGAGCCCAGAGCAGGACTCAATTTCAGAAACCGTGAAATCATGACCTGAGCTGAAATCAAGAGTCACAACTTTAACTGATTATTCACCCATGAGCCTTCCCCCCCGACCAATGTCATTTTAGAACATTTCCATCACTGCAAAAAGAAAATTTGTGCTCATTACATCATTCTCCATTATCCTGCCCCCAGTGCCAGACAATCACCCAACTATTTTGTGTCTCTATAGGTTTTCCTTTTCTGAGCATTTCATATAAGCATATATATTTTAATTTTAATAGTGATAAAATATAAATAGTATAAAATTTACCAACACATCCACAGAACTATTTTCATCTCACAAAACAGGCAGTCTGTACCTACCAAACATGACTTCTCATTCCCCCTACAATGCATACTTTCTAATAACTGGCTTTTTTTTCTCAAAATTCACCCATCTTGCGGCATATCCGCATACTTCATCCCTTTTGATGGCTGAGTAATATTTTATTGTACAGACAGACCACTTCTGTCTGCATTCATACGTTGATGGGCATTTGGATTGTTTCCACCTTTCGGCTCTTGTGAATTATCACTGTTACGAACGGTCATCGTTGATGACAAGTTTTCAGGTGGACACATGTTTCTGTTTCTTCTGGCTAGATACCTAGCAGTCAAATTGTTGAGTCAGATAGTAATTCTAGGTTTAACATTTTGCACAACTGTCAGCCTGTTTTATCAGAGCAGCTGCACCGTTTTATCTTCCTCAGCAATATATGAAGGTTTCGGGGTCTCCCCACCCTATTATTGCCTATGGTGTTTATTTTAGCCACCTTAGTGGATGTCACATGTTATCTTGCTGTGGTTTTGATTTGCCATCTCTCTGATGGCTAGTAATATTGAGCATCTTTTCATGTAACTCTTAGCCATTCATACATCTGTTTTTGGAGAAATTTCCGTTCAGTTCCATTGGTTATTTATTCTTTTGTTATTGAGTTATTCACATAGTCTGAATAAAGTCCCTTATCAGATACATGACTTTCCATTATTTTCTCTCAAGTCCGTGAGTTGTCCTTTCCTTTTCTTGATGGTGTCTCTTGAAGACCAAATATTTTTAATTTTGATGAAGTCCAGCTTTCTCTGTTTTCTTTGGTCACCATGCTTCATGCATCATATCTAAGACATCATTGCCTAAGCCAAGGTCATGAAGAAAGATTCATGTGTCCTCCTAAGAGTTTTATAAAGTAGCTCTTACATTTAGGCTGATGGTCCATTTTGAGTTCAGTTTGTAGAAAGTGCACAATAAGGTCGAGCTTCATTGTTTACATGTAGACATCCAAGGGAGGGGCTATGTGCGTCTTGTATAAGAAATATACTCCCAGCACCTGGCTCATTGCCAACTAAATAGTAAACACAAAATACATATTTTGGGATACACACATAATGTATAGTTGTAGACTCCCTGGCTACAGTCTCAAGCAAGTCAAGAGAAAGGTAGAAAGAGGTAAAGAAGAGAACTGAAAATTGTATCTGTATTATCTGTTTTACTTATCAGGCTATATGAACTGCAATTCATCTTTCTTTATTAAACCTTTTCCATGGAGGTGCCTGGATGGCTTAGTTGGTTGAGCATCTGACTCTTGATTTTGGCTCTGCTTATGATCCCAGGGTCACGGGATCAAGCCCTGTGTCCACACTCAGCATGGAGCCTGCTTGGGATTCTCTCTCTCTTTCTCTCTCCATCTCCCTCTGCCCCTGTCCCCAGCTCTCTCTCTCCACCCCCCATCTCTCTGTATCACAAACAAAAACCAACAAAAACCTTTTCCATCAATTGAGAAGGCATATATTAAAATAACAAACTCTCAAGGATGCAAAGATATCTACTCAAATACTTGGTTTGAATGGAATAAAGACAAGAGCCAGCTGTTCAAACAACCGGGAACATCTGGTGGATTGTAACACTGGTCCTAAGATGAATTCTTACCTTAGCCAAGTGTGGAAGTCTACCACGGTTTAGATGGCACCAAGAAGGAGACACAAGGAAGCTGCCTAAGCCACTTAGACAATCATAAACGATGTAAAACTGATGTCTACTTCAGAAAGGCAATGACTGGATTGGTCACGCAGAAAAGGCATGCCGGTGAATCTCACACCATCAGACCCCTCTGCTATGCCATACATCACTTGACTACACACATAAATTCTACGGTAAATTGCTAACGCGTTACCTGACCTTATATCCCCAAGTGGAATTCTCACTTAGTCGCATCACTGCAGAGAGCTTATAAATAGTTTTATAATTATGATCTTGAGTTGAAAAATACAAATAGGAAGGGAATGTGAGAGAAGCTGTCATTAATCATTATCACTATTCCATCTTTCAAATGATAACACATGTTTTATTCCAGCCTTCTGACCTGATGAGAATGCCTTTTACACACCAGATTCAACAACACTCTGGAAGGTCCTTCTTCACCCACCACTGCATAATCATAACAGAGGGAGAGAGAGAGAGAGAGAGAGAGAGAGAGAGGGAGAGAGAATCCCAAGAATGCTCCACACTGTCAGCACAGAGCTTGATGCAGGGCTTGGACCCATGAACCGTGAGATCATGGCCTGAGCTGAAATCAAGAGTCAGACACCCAACCAACTAAGCCATTCGGTGCCCCTTCATTCATCTTCTTAATTGGAAAACGCTCAATTCTCACTCTCCCAAGGGTAATTGACTGGATATGTTTTATAAAGTTCTGCAAAGAATTAACTGATCTACAAAGAATTAACAGATGTACTGGTCAGCATGCAGTCGTGCGGAGGATTGTGGAATCCTTGGCTGTTTTTTGTTCCTCTCCAGTATTACATTCAGAGTAGATTTAACGAGACTGCAATTTAACAAGATTTGTGATGGTGTAGTGTTTCTCAACACCACTTCTGACACTAAATACGCATTCCTTCCGTACACTAATTTTCTAGTTTTCTCATACCATCTGGGTGCTCAACAGTCCAATTGAATTGAGACACGATTTAGCTACAGTCAGAGCAGACCCTACAGGTTAAGGGCTGAGTCCCTCAAGACTGTCCCCCATGTCAGATATCAGTCACAAATGTCACCCATACTTCTGCCTGGCCAACTATAAATGTGGGGGGGTTCCTACATTCTCCCTGTGAGGATCAATAACTTGTTAGGACAGCTCACAGAACTCAGGAAACCCATGTACTTACTGTTACTGGTGTAGCATCACAGATACAACTCAGGAACAGCCAAATGGAAGAAGTGTGTAGGGCAGGGCATGGGAGTGGGGAGGACCACTTTCGTGCTCTCTCTCCATATGCCATGCTTCTCAGTCCTTCAAGTGGTCAGCAACCTAGGAGCTCTTGGAAGGCCATTGTTTAAGAATGTTTATAGACCTCAGCCTCTAGCCTCCCTCCCCTCTCCAGAGGGGATGTGTCATGATAGGGCTGAAAATGCCAACCTACTAACCATGTGGTCTTTCTTCTGACCGGCCCCCATTCTGAAGCCACCAGGGGGACCCACCTTGAGTCACCTCATGAGCATACACTCTGGTGTGGTTCAAAAAGGTGTCATTATAAATAATAAAAGACCGTCGTCTCGTTCAGGAAATTCAAGGGTTTGGGGGGTTGGGGGGGCTCTGTGCCAGTAGGCAGAGAGCAAATATATTTTATTATTATACCGCAGTGACAGGAACACGAGTCGAAGGCAGTCATGGTTTGTGGACCCTGGCTGAAAAAATCAACCAGAAGGGGAAGGACATCTCCGTCTGTTAATCCCAGCACATTGTACTGAGCTAGAGGCAGCCAGATTCTGCTGGCGTGTTAGTCCTAACACCTCCAACAAATGGCTTCTCCCCCTTCCGTGGGCATCATGGTATAAATTTATCACCCTGTTCCTTTTCAAATAGGAATAAATCCTAGCCTTTGGAAGAGAACTACGGGTCCTCAGACAATTATATCCAGGCTCACAGGCTTTAATTAAAGAAGACACTGAGTCATGTAGCTATGCCTCCTTCCTTATCATAATGGCTGGTTTGAAAGGATTATTATGAGACTCCTCCTTGGGCACAGCTTTATAACAACAAAACATATACCTGACACACCCTTTTCCATGGAAAATAACGGAACTATGAACCAACCGACCAAGAAACCCCGATTCCGTGGAAATGCTGTTCAAATGAAAAATGTGTGCAAAGGAGGTTAACGTCAAGTTACAGGCAGACAGACCTACAGACTCGTTTTCCTGCACTCTGCACACAGTGCGTTTCCCACAAGGTTTCATGTAAACCCTGCGTCGAGCAAGTTTATTGGCATCATTTTTTCCCAACAGCATTGGCTCACTTTGGGCCTCTGTGTCACATTTCAATAATGGCGGCAATGTTTCAAGCTTTTTGATGATTGTACTTGTCATGATGCTCTGTGGCCCAAGATTGTAACTCACGAAAAGCCCAGATGATGGTTAGTTAGCATTTTTGGCAATAAAGTATTTTTATTTATTTATTTTTTTAATGTTTATTTATTTATTTATTTATTTATTTTTTTTTTCAACGTTTTTTATTTATTTTTGGGACAGAGAGAGACAGAGCATGAACGGGGGAGGGGCAGAGACAGAGGGAGACACAGAATCGGAAACAGGCTCCAGGCTCTGAGCCATCAGCCCAGAGCCTGACGCGGGGCTCGAACTCACGGACCGCGAGATCGTGACCCTGCCGAAGTCGGACGCTTAACCGACTGCGCCACCCAGGCGCCCCAATGTTTATTTATTTTTGAGAGAGAGAGAGAGAGAGAGAGAGAGAGAGAGAGAGAGAGAACACGAGCAGCGGAGGGGCAGAGAGAGAGTGGGGGACAGAGGATCTGAAGCAGGCTCTGTGCTGACAACAGACAGCCCAATGCAGGGCTTGAACTCACAATCCATGAGATAATGGCCTGAGCCAAAGTCAGATGTTCAACCGAGTGAGCCACCCATGTGTCCCCAGCAATAAAGTATTTTTAAATTAAGGGAGGTACGCCTTCTTACATATAATGCTATCGCACATGTAACAGACTATACATTACAGGGTAAACATACCTTTTCCATGGGCTGGGAAACCAAAAACTTCATTTGACTTGCTTTTTGTTTTGTGCTTTTCCAGTGGTGTGGCATGGGACGAGCGTTACCTATGAGGCATGGCTGCACTGACTATACTGAATCTGCATGGCTTTCAGGGACTCTGTCTACTCAAATAACTGTAATCAATCCTCAGATTTCTTTCCATTTACAAAGCTCTGGGGGAATAAATGTAGGAGAAGCACTTTTTTCCCAGGGATCATTATCTTCTCTTTATCCAAATGTATCTAAGTGTCAGCAGTTCTGTTTCTTGAAGCTGATTTTAACTATGTGCTGCCCATTTTCCTTAAAAAAAAAGAAAATAAAAGAAAATACTCAACAATACCACGTCTGGGCAGATATTTGCAAGAACCCAAAGCTGGATCTCAAATAGGTATTAGTGCTCCTGTGTTGGCTACAGCACTATCTACAGTAACTGAGTGGGGGAATCTACCCAAATGTCCAGCGATGGATGAATGGATAAGCAAAATGTGTATATACATAAAACAGAATATTATTCATCCTGGAAAGGAAGAAAATCCTCTCACGTGCTACATGGCTCATGAACCTTGAGGACATTTGCTGACTGACATAAGCCAGTCACAGAAGGACAAACACGGGACGATTCCATTCATGTGAGGCATTTAGAGTAGCCAAGCTCATCATGGTGGTTACCAGGGGATGAGGGCAGAGGAAAATGGGGCCATGGTGTTCAATGCGTGTTAGATTAAGAGATCTGCGAGATGCAAACATTCCAGAGGCACGTGGCTGGTGGGAATGCAAAAATGGTACCACCACTTTGGAAGACAGATTGACGGTTTCTTACAAAACGTAGCATATTCTTACCATACAAGCCGGAAGTCATGCTCCCCTTGGTATTTACCAAAAAGAACTGGAAACTTATGTCCACACAAAAACCTGCACATGGCTGTTTGTAGCAGGTTTACTCGTAATTGACAAAATTTGCAAGTCACCAAGACATGCTTCGGTAGACGAAAGGAGACAGTGCCCTCCAAACAAGACAATGAAGTATCATTCAGGATGAAGAATAATAACTAAGTCATTGTGCCATGAAAAGTTTGGACTTTGGATGACCACGATGTATCAGTATGGCTTCATCCCTGATAAAAGTGTGTACCACTCTGGTGGGGATGCGGATATTGGGGTGAATGTGCTGCGTATGTGGGGACAGGGAGGCTTTTGGGAAGTCTCT
This sequence comes from Neofelis nebulosa, assembly GCF_028018385.1. Classification (NCBI taxonomy): domain Eukaryota; kingdom Metazoa; phylum Chordata; class Mammalia; order Carnivora; family Felidae; genus Neofelis; species Neofelis nebulosa. Next base: position 4,169,207 of record NC_080800.1, read on the forward strand.
GTACTTTCCTCTCAATTCTACGGGAAATGTAAAACTGCTCTCAAAACTTGACTCCTAAAAAATAAGTATATATTTAGTAGATTCACTATTTAAAAAAAGAATGTTCCGGAGATCTGTTGCACAACAACGTGAATATAGTTGATGCTACTGAACTGTACATTTAAAAATGGTTTCCGATGGCAAAGTTTATGTTTTGCATTTTAGCACAATTAAAAAGAAGAAAGGAATAGGAATACATTGAATTGATGTGTTGATTTAGAAAAAAAAAAAAAATGTAGCCATGACCTGTCATATGGCTACATCAAAAAGGAAAAACTTTTCCTGTACCCTCTTAAGTTCTTGTTTGGGTGCTTGTGAATTAAACTGAGAAAAGACAGATTGACAAGAGAAAAGATACATTTTTACATGCGGGAGTTCACAAAAAAAGTGTGACTTAAGGAGTCAGAATTGGGGGCTTATGTGCTATCTTAGTAAGGGAAGGAGAGGCAGAGATTGGCTCTTAAGGACACACGAATGACTTTTAGGGAAGATAAGCAGGCCCTTACAAAAATAGATGGGAGGTCTACTGTGGCATACTGACAATGTCTGTTTTAGTATGGTGCTGCCTTCGAGTCTCCAGTGATGAGTCCATGTTCCCGGGTTGTCCCCCGGGAGGTGATTTATGACAGTGAAGGTCTTTTGAGTTCTTTTGGGAGGTTCTGTTTTTAGGCAGATAAAACACTTCGGTGGGGGGGGGAGGGAGAAACTCTCATTCTCACATGCCTTCAACTCAAAATATTTTTTAGGCCACAGTGCTGTATTCTGGACCCTTTCCTTTACAACGGCTCCCTAGCGGGAAACCAAACTCCTTGGTTCGGCAATGAAATCTTTGCTGGTGGTCTCTGTGCCAGTGTGACTTCGTCATAGCCATGATGGGCAGATGCTGTGGCTCTCTTACAGAAAGGCACACAGCGAAAGACACGGTCACGGATTTGGACTCTCTGTCCACTATGGACTGCATGTAGATGGGGTGTCCTGAGAAGGGTTTGAAGCAGAGGGAAGCTTGCATGCAGAGGCAGGGCTCTTTCTACAAATTGTCAGCATTTGGCTGGGTCTCTGGATATGGGTACAGATGATGCTGAATCTGCAGTGATTTATGGAATTTGGATTTCCAGCTCAGAGCCGTAAGAAGCCCAGAAGGCATCTGAGCGTTGTCAGGGTGATGTGAGTGTATTTGAATGTTAGAAATGCCAGGCGGGCGGGGCGTGCATTCTCCTGCAGCCTAATTGCTCCAAACACTCCACATGTGCTTTCCATCCCTTACACCCTTACATTTGATTTGGGCTATTGCAATGGGTGGGGGGGGGGGAGCTCATTCATGGGGAATGGCTGGAAGAAGAGGACTGGAGGGTGGGGTTTCATAGAGGCAGATAGACAAGGGAATCATCCTTCTCTTGTAGCAGTGGTAAGCAAGGAAGGTGGTGGGTCTTCCCTGGGAATATTCGAGAGAACGGTGGTGCCTTACAGGTAGCCATTTCTTGGAATATAAAAGGGTAGGGAGATTTAATAACCTTTCGGAGAGACAGAGAGAGAGAGAATCACCAGTCACTATGGGAGAAGCCTGTGCTGTTCACACAGCTATACAATCTCTTCATTTTAGGTTTGGGGATTGACTGAATTTTTAAATTAATTATCATTAGAAAAACATATCCTGACCTCACAGCTCCCAACAGATATTCTTGAGACCCCATCAAGATTTTCAAGACAGGACTGAACGTGAAAGTTGTATCCAGTTTCTTGTATATATGACCCGTGACTGATGTGTTTGCCATTTGCTGGCTTTACTACGGTGTGCTTTTGATTTACAAACACAGGTATTCACTCCATTTCATTTTTTAGGAACAAAAGTAAGAAAACAAGCATTCTGTGTTTCTGTTTTAATATCCTACATGATGTGGCCTATTCCTGACAGAATACAGCTTCCCTTTTTCCCAGGCAATGATGACAATTGAATGCTTTCTTACAATATCACACGTCTGATATTTAGGGTGAAAATCCATAAAAGAGCTTCTATTTCTGTACATTTGAAGGCTGATTTGTTCCTCCCCCACTCATCCACTTCCAGGGCTGGGCACTGAGGATATTTTCATATCGAGACAGGACCTGTGGTCCAGCCCCTTTCTGTTGCAGTGTCAGGTGAATTAGGACCCAACTTGGCAGGAGTATTTCTGCAATCCAAACCATGATGCACCAGAAGAGCTAGCCAAATCTGACATTACACGGAGGTGACAGTGGACACCCACATCCAAACCGAATGTATTCCCAACTCCCTTCCCCTCACATCGGTCTATCCAGCCTGACATCACCTGGCACACGGTCCAGCAGGAAGGAGGGAAAGTCAGAGTGGAAAGCGATAGCTGACTTACCCAATGTGGATAACGTGTGTCACTAAGGTAAATGATTCCGTGATTTGTAAAAAGAAATATGGATTCGGTCTTTGTCCCCGTTTCTGGCACAGAGCTCCTAGGTTGACTTTGGGGAAGCCCCTAAGGATGGGAGCTGGGTGCCAGCAGAGACAACTTTATGACTGGAAGGTCGGGAATTTCAGTCCCTTCTCCATCTGCCCATCAGTGGGGACGAGAGTGGAGGCTGAATTCAAATGTCAGTGGCCAATGATTTAGTCAATCGTGCCCATGCCATAAAGCCTCCCTAAAACCCCAGAGGACAAGGTTCAGAGACCTTCTGGGTCAGCGAACACGAGGAGGTGTGGGCACAGTGAGGTCCCTGCAGACGGCATGTAGGCTCTGTGCCCCTTGTCACATACTTGGCCCTGTTCATCTCTTTGTGTGGCTGATCCTGACTTCCTGCCTTTTGTAATAAACTGCTGATCTAAGGAGTAACACGTTTCTCTGAATTCTGTGAGCCACTCTAGCAGATTAATGAAACCCGGGGGGTGGGGGGTGGTGGTGGGGGAACTGTTGACCCACAGCAGGTGGGTCAGATGCACAGGTGACAATGAGGCAGGGTGGTAGGACTGAACCCTTCATCTATGGCATCGAACGCTATCTCTGGGTAGATGTGTCAGAATTGAGTAGAACTGCAGGACACACAGCTGGTGTCTGAGACTGGCATGGGAATTGGGTCCCACAACCCTTAAGAATCTTAGGCATATTGTCTTGCCAGTTATTAACTTGGATCACCTCCCCCCACCCCACCTCCGACCACCATAAACTAATAGGGACAATGTGCACTTCCTCCCGAGAGGACACACTGAGCTTATCTGAAAACATCCACCATGGTAGAGATAAATTTTAAGCAGGCAAATTAATTGGAAGAGAAATGTGATCTGAGGGAGAAGCAGTTTGAAGAGGAACCAAAAGTTCATACAAGGCAGAAAGGGGGAGATTGCTCTGGAAGATTCGGTTTCAGCCCACAGAAGGTATGCCTGCATTTGTGTCCTTAGCACATTACAGAACTCCTTGAGGTGGGGCAGTGCTGTGTGTGGGTGTTTGGCTGGGTTAGGGCAATGGAGGGATGGTGCTCGAAAAATGCCCTGTATATGCCGTGCAGGCAACAGCTCCAAATCCATCTCACGGCCAACAACAAACTTGACCATAATAGGCATTTACGCTGCATCTGTGTCTATGACTAATAATGCAACTGCACTTGAAATGGTCAAGCTCACAAAAGGGTAAAGTGATTACACTCATAATAAGATATAAAAATGAACACATTTTCACAATCTTATTCGTCAATGGAGAAACAACCCGATGTTATGATTGGCTCCGAGGGGATTTTTTTTTTTTAAATCATAAAATTATATGGGGCTCCTGGTTGGCTCTGTCGGTTGTGTCTGACTTCGGCTCAGGTCATGATCTCGTGGTCTGTGGTTTTGAGCCCTGCATGGGGCTCTGTGCTGACAGCCCAGAGCTGGGAGCCTGCTTCAGATTCTGTGTCTCCCTCTCTCTCTGCCCCTTCCCCGCGCTCACTCTCTCTCTCTCTCTCTCTCAAAAATAAATAAACATTAAAAAATCATAAAATATAAACTAAGAATATTGAACTGTCGTAATGGAAGGCCAACTGGTTTCTCTATGGGGCAACAGGAAAAGGGGGGATTAAACTTAATTCATAAGCCATAATGGGACAGAAAAGACTGTGCATCTCTAAGAATGACTTTACATTTCTACGTGTTACCTACAGTTTACAGAGTTGACGGATAGTTGCAATAATTGAGAGAAGTGTGCTCTATGTGGACAATGCATACTTTTCTTTGAAGCACATTTTCTTCCCACAATTCCATACCCTTAAACCCAGCTTGGAGGGGGCGCCTGGGTGGCTGAGTCGGTTAAGCATCTGACTTTTGATTTCAGCTCAGATCATGATCTCGTGGTTTATGGGACTGAGCCCCATGTTGGGCTCTGCACTGACAGCTCAGAACCTGCTTAGGATTCTCTCTCTCCCTCTATCTCTGCCTCTCTGTGTTTGTCTCTCTCTCAAATAAACTTAAAAAAAATATTCTCTCTCCCTCTCTCTGCCCCTCCCCTGCTCTCTCTCTCGCTCTCTCTCTAAGTAAATAAATAAACATTGAAAATTAAAAAAAAAAACAACAGCTCAGGGAGAAAATTGTTTCTGATTGGATTTATGTTCCATCCACTGTTTTCATTCCGAATGACATGTGACTCTAAAGTTAAACTTGCTTTATTTTTTTTTTTTTATTTTTTTTTTTAATTTTTTTTTTTTTTTAGTATTTATTTTTGAGATAGAGAGAGAGCATGAACAGGGGAGGGTCAGAGAGAGAGGGAGACACAGAATCTGAAACAGGCTCCAGGCTCCGAGCAGTCAGCACAGAGCCCTACGCGGGGCTCGAACTCACGGACCGCGAGATCGTGACCCGAGCCGAAGCCGGCCGCTTAACCGACTGAGCCACCCAGGCGCCCCTAAACTTGCTTTATTTTTAAGAAACAACACAGAACATAAACACACAAATTTGCATTATCCCCTTCAGAAAATGATCATCCTTTGAAGTTCTTATCATAAATGCTCAAGATACGTTTTGAAGTCTTCACTCGGGATTACTCTTAAAGCCGGCCACAAATTACTTTGAAGATTCTCATCAGTGGCAAATTCTTCTCTTCGTGTTCTAGGTCATTTTTTTGGAATAATCAAAACCCACTTATGGACAAGTTTAGAAAATAGGGGAACCCCCTCTGAAGAATAACACTCTGAATTTAAAAGCAAAGAGAACCATTGGTGTGGACCAGCCTGGGTCGTCTACTCTTGCCTCACATCGACCAGGAACATTTCTTCAAATAATTGGAAGCTTGCACAGAGTTGCCAGTAAAATAAACAACAACAACAACAACAACAACAACAACAACAACAACAACAAAAGTGAATATTATCAGGTATGATCACTGTAATTCATAAAATAAAGTACGTGTAGGGCAATATTTGAGCTTCCACAGGAAAGTATGCATTGTTTTCATCACAGCCTTCCTGCTCATTTGCTTGAGTCTACAGGGCTCTGTGCACCTTGCGTTGCCGTTGAGTGATTTTACGATTCAAAGTAGCAAATGACCAAGAATAACACAAAATAATTATTGTCTATGGGCATGCAAATTTGTCTCTTGAAAATTCAGTTGGCTCCCCTCCCCCACAAAAGTAGAAGTCTGTTTTGCCTCCATTTGCTTACACATTTCCATATTTTTAACCTAGAAATAGGATTTATTCGGGGGGGGGGGATTGTTGTTTGATAGTTCTGTAACACCTTACCAGTGGTTCATTCACCAATAACGAGTCAAATGACATTCTCAAACACTTGTTCCTTTTGTATTGGTCTGAGAGTCATGATCTTAGCATTTCTTTGAAAATCATCCTTTAAAGGATGCTTTTCATAGAATGGACTCATTTTTAGGTGAAACAAAAGAGATCTTTCCAAGGAAGATTTATTGACAAACTTATACCTACCTAGTGCCCTCTCAAGATGTATTTCAAATTTTCAGCGAGAGAACAATTACAAGATAACACTCTATTTTACGACGTTGCACTGTTGTCTTGTGAGAAGTTTGCTGTTTCTCTGACCTTTTCCCTCTCCTTCCAGTGCAGACTCAAAATGGAACTTGAATGTCAAGCTTGTTCTAAATCTTTTTAAAAAATTGATAATGCTTGTCAACAAAGTCATTTTTGTTTTGTTTCCAGCTCTTCGTCGTGACTCACTGTTGATGGGATTCAAGACCCACTAGCCCAGAAATGGCACCTTGGCATCTTAAGTATTTTGAGCTTAAGGAGTTTGAGAAAATGGCAGAGGCAGGAAGGTTACTTTGATCTCCTCCCCCATCTCATCTTTGTTTCCAGAAATAGGTCATAAAACCCTCCTGAGAAAGGTCCCCTCCCCATCCCAGGAGAAAGGAAGCCTATCTTGTCACTGGAGAGGGGGAATTTGGGGCCAAGAAATATATATAAACAAATGTTGTTAAACCAACCCATGACTCCCTGGTTACTTCTGGACCATTTTGAACCCTAAGTCCCCATCTTGTCTTGTCAATTCTTTACGAATGTATTGCTTCCTTATTCCAAAGGCATTAAAAACTGCGTGTGGGTATTCCGTCTCTTGTGAAGGTGCCCATGCACATGTAAAAATTCCATGAAATGTGTATGCTTTTCTCCTGTCAATCTGTCTTCTGTCAGTTTACTTCAGACCCAGACAGAGACCCAAAGAGGACAGAGGGGGATTTCTTCCTCCTTTATGCTGTCATAAGAATATTTTGAGACACTAGACCCCTGGTCATTGTGGTCCTCTTGTCTTTCCCTTCCAGGACTCAGTAAGAAATGTGGCAATGGCTGGCCCAGGACAACAGGGAAGAGTTTCTGGAAGAGACCTAGATCATAGGGTCCAGCTGGACATTGATCTGAAGGAAGTACCAAACCCTAGAAAAAACATCTCTGCCAGCTGACATCAGCCTGTTTCCTGCCGTTTGGGAGCCAATGGCTTGGGTTCCTAAAATTTACCAGAGGAAAGGCTAGTAACGGATGACTCTCTTTTTCTATTTCCTTCCTTTCTGCTTTTTGTGATCCCTACTCCAGATGATTCTTCTAATTTAGTGGAACTGCTCCTTACATGCTACCTTTGAATATCTGTCCGTTAACAATGACTGTTATTAAGATTCACAGGAGAATACTAAACACATTATTTTCTTCATCATGGAAGGCATGGAAAGCAACTTTCCTAAGACTGAAAAAATGGCATTCTTCTCTACACTTCTTCTAAGTACTCGGAATTGTCTTTTCTCCCAGTGTATAATCCCAAGCTACCCGTATTAGCGTTCCCATTCTTTGGGACAAGGCGCTACAAATTTAGGAACTTAAAACAACATATGACTGTGATCTCATAGATTCTGCAGGCTAGAGGTCCAGGAGTTGGCTTAGGTGAGTCCTCCGTGGGTTTTGCAAGTCTGCAGTGAAGGTGACAGTCGGAACCGTGTTCTTATCTGGAGCACTGGATCCTTTTGCAAGCTCTCTGATTGTTGGGAGAGCCCATGATGTCTGAAACAGACACTCTGCTGTCTCCAGCCTCTTGCCTTGCTGAATTTGCTTATGTCCATCTGGGATAATGCCTCTTGATTAACTCAAAGTGTATGGGTGAGGAACCTTAACTGCATCTACCCAAGAACCCCTTCACCTCTTCAAGGTAACATAACTTCATCACTGGATGAATCTACCACATTCAAAGACAAGGCTCACACTCAAAGGCAAGGATTACACAGGATGTGCAGACCAGGGAGGGGGTGGGAATCTTGGGGGCTTGTAATTCTGACTCACACACACTTACTATAAAATGAGATATTCTCTTACAGATTCTGTGCCATGTTATAAAGTGACTGGGAAAATCAGTTTTGTCCGACTTGAGCAATGCCAATTTGATTTTAAAGGTCATCTTTCTTTTTTACCTTCACCCAGAAGACTTAATTAAGCTGCAGATACCTCTAATGAGAGAGTTTGCTGGTGATTGAGAAATGAGCTCATAGAAGGAACATTTTTACTCTGTCCATTTTTTTAAACTTCTGCTAGCAGCTGATTTCCCTTATTCTCAGTAAAGTCATCTCATTAAGTGAAATAGACTCAATGTTTGTGTCCCCACCTCCCAAATTCATATGTTGAATCCTGACCCCTCCCCACCCCCACAGGTGATGATATTAGGAGGTAAGGTCTCTCAAAGGCGCTCAAGTCATGAGGGTGGCGTCTCATGAGTGTGAGTAGTGCCTTATGAAAGAGACCCCAGAGAGCTCCCCCGCCCCTCCCACCATGTGAGGACACAGTGAGAAGATGGCTGTCTAGGAACCAGTGAGCAGGTGAATCTGCAGGTGTCTTCCAGCCTCCAGAACTGTGAGAAGTAACTTTCCGTTGTGTATAAGTCACCCAGGCTATCGTATTTGGGGTATAGCAGTCTAACCTAAGACATTCAAATTCAGGAGAGAGCTACCTCCTAAGCCTTGGGAGATAGGGATCTGTTCAAAATAGAAAAATAGAACATCATGCACTGTTTATGTTCATTGTTCACTGAGCCTTTTTAAAAAGATTTTTATTTCTACTTTTTAAATGTTTATTTATTTTGAGAGAGGGGGGTGCTGGGGAGCCACAGAGAGAGAGGAAGAGAGAATCTCAAGCAGGTTCTGTGCTGTCAGTGAAGAGCCAGACGGGGGGCTTGAACTCACGAACCATGAGGTCACGACCTGAGTGGAAACCAAGAGTCGGGATGCTTAACTAAGTGAGCCACTCAGATGCCCCAAAGATTTTGTTTTTAAGTAATCGACATAGGCAACATGGGGCTCGAATTCACAACCGCGAGATCAAGAGTCACATGCTCTACCGACTGAGGCAGCCAGGCACCCCAAGATTTTAAGTTTATTTATTTATTTTGAGACAGGCACAGAGTGCATGAGTATGTGTGATTTGGAGAGGGGCAGAGAGACAGAGAGAGAGAGAGAGAGAGAGAGAGAATCCTAAGTAGGCTCTGCTCTGTCAGCACAGAGCCCAATGCAAGGCTCAAACTCATGAACTGTGAGATCATGGCCTGAGCTGCAACCAAGAGTCAAACACTTAACTAGGTGAGCCACCCAGATGCCCCAAAGATTTTATTTTTAAGTAATCTCCACAGCCAACTTGGGGCTCAAACTCACAACCCAGAGATCAAGAGTTGCTTGCTCTACCAACTGAGCCAGCCATGTGCCCCATTGCACACCATGCATTTAGGATGTTGGGTGAAGCTCTCACATACTAGGTTTGGCTCAACGATGGGAACCAGTACTATAGATTGTGGACCTGAGACTTAAAAGGACTGTAGACATGTCTACTCAAATAGCTTCACTCTAATGAAATATGCAAAGCCTAGACATCATGGATCTTCCCACATGCCACAGAGGCACTGGGTTCAGGGACAGAATAAGACCCCGGGCCTCAGAGACTCAGCCCCTGCGTATTCCTCCCTGCTTCTTTGCAGTGTTGCTTTTGGATGTTGACCCGGTGCAGTGTGAGGTCTAGATAGCCAGGAAGCGCTAAGCATCAACGTTGGATGCCCAAGAGAAAATATAATGCAATCATTCCATGGATCTAGAGCATACCTGCACTTGGAATTCTCTGAACACAACTGTAGCCTTGGAACCTGAAGAGAGACAGGCAATCTAAGGAAAATCAGCCCTAAGTCAACCATACAGACAACCGGAACAAGTTCATGAAGGGATGCAGGGAAAGTGGTCAACAACAGTTGGGTTGAAGCAGAAGGAAGCACATACTTAAGAAAGTGAGGTCTCTGTGGTCAGGATGGCGGGGAAATGAAGGGAATACTTCCCAGTGGTCTTCCCAGCAAGTAGGACCACGTGGTTCCCCGCTGTGAATATCACCCTGGCCACGGTTCTAGATTCATCTAGACGTAGCTGCAGGTCAGTCTTCCACCTGATTCTGCCAGGTTTCTGTTTCACAGCCAGTGGCAGGAATTCTGCCCTGCTGGTGAACCCAGTCCCTGTTTCTGCCACACACCGTCTCACACAGGTGCACGGCGAAAAGCCCTGTCCCGCTCCTCACACCTCAAATCTTTTCTTGCATCCTGGCCAAGTGCCCCCGTTTCTGCAAGACTGGGGCTTCGCTGCCTTCTTGTTTTATTTTGTTTTTGGTTCGTCTCTTTGTTTTCCCCACCAAAGTTGTCCTTGTGCAGTGATGGTGACCACACCTGAATGTGCACGGCAGTCCCCTGGAGTGCTTGTTAAGACCCCTGGTGCCGAATGCGCTCGCTCGGCCCCACCTGCCCCAGCCCCACAGTACCTGACTGAGGCGGTCTGGCTTGGGGCTGAGGATTTGCCTTTCTCCGAGGCTCCCGGGAGCGGCTGACGCAGGTGCTTCTGGACCACACGTTGCGAGCCGCAGGGCTGACACACGACACGGTTCCACAGGACGTGATTTCTGCTGCCTGTTCTCCCTGTCTGACTTTTTCAGCATCCCCTGTGTCAACATCGACCCACGGAGGTAACTTCTCCAGGCCGCCCTAGCTGGTAACCACGCGCCTTCCCTCCCAGAGCTGTAATACAGACATCATTATCTCCCTTTTCTCAGCGAGGAAACTGGGCTTGGATCTACAGAAGAACATGCTCTTTGCACAGAGCTTAGGAAAGGCCAAATCGGGGACCACTTCTGCACCTCCTGGCTTCTGCCGCTTATTTCCCACCCTAGTGCTGTGCCAGAGGTTAACTCTCGTTTCAGAAACTGGCTTCTGAGGAACATCAGTTCCTTTTCTTCCTTCTGTCTCTCTCCGACGCGGTTAAGAGCACTGGCACACAGACGGTCCACCATGAGTGAGGAGCAGGGACGGTGATCCGGAAAGTACAAAGTTCAGATGCTCCGTGTCCAGCAAAGCCACAGCTGCGTCTTTCTGGCCACGTGTTCATCACTTCCTGTCCCGTGTGGCTCAAAGGCTGTCCTTCCCGACGTTGGCCAGTGTCTGCCCTTGTGAGGTGGGGAAGCACAGTTTGGAGAAGAATCCCATTTTGCAGCTTTTCTTCACTGGCCAGTGGAGTTACCCGGAGGTTAATTAGCTCTCCGAAAATCTCGGCTGGCCTCGGTATGGAAATTCGTAACTCGGGGTGAGTAATTGGCAGTCTCGCGCTGTGATGGCGGGCCAGTTGTCCTCTGTTGAAGCCATAATTGACATTTTCTGGGTTACTCTTAGACTCATTGCCATCATACATGAAAGCAGACCTTATGCACTTTACTGTAGACTCTGATACATACATTTACTTACAAAAATGCAACAGGTGACCAATCTCAAGTTAATTAGGTCAATGACAGTTCAGGGCTTTGGATTCACGGCAGGGTTGTTGGTAGGCACGCAAAGACGTTCCACCTTTAAAACGAGGGTACTGCAGGAAGGAATAACATGTCCCTCATGGGAAAGTCACTCTGTGGCTCTGTGAATGAGGGAACGCATGGGGTAGTGTGGTGGCGAGAATCCAACTCCTGTCCACCCAAAAAAGACAGGCATTCAGACTGCCTGGCTCTTCACAAATTATAACAGGAGTGACTAAAGAGAGAGAGATTGAGAACGCTCTTTTTTAACCTAATTTTATCCCTCCAGAAACTGGACCTGGCAGTTAAAAGCCACACAAACTGCCTCCCGCATTCAGCAAAATGTAGCACTTTGCCATTTCCTGATGTCCTGCTGTGGGTTTTTTTTCCCCCTGAACGAACCCAATAAGTTGTCAGGGCAAAATGTCCTATTTAAGTATGGGAGCACATCTGTTTCAATTTCCTACTTTTGATCTATTTTAGTAGTTCCCTCATTGTGTCACAAGAGACCACTGAGGTACCAAGACAAATAAAAATGTTACCCAATGAGCTTGCATTAAAAAATAAAAAAATAAAAAAAATAAAACTTCACAGTTCTGGTTTTTGAGGTTTATCATACGTGCTCTGTCTCAATATAGATATTATAGCATATATATATTTCCAATGGATAACATATTGCTTGAGGGTAGTCTACATCACAATTTTTACCCTAATTACTTTGATTAAACATAATATTTATTGATTAAACATAATATCACAAATATTTAACGTAATTAGTTGAGCAAATGGATTATTCAATTGCCTTACTGGGTTGTTAATGTCAGTCCTTTCCCCCTCTTCCATGGACACATGTATCTTTATTCGGAAATAGGGTGACCAAAGCATCTCAGTTTGCCGAGGACTTTTGGGGTTTAGTGTGGAAAGTCCGATGTCCAAGGAACTGTTTTGGTTGCTCAAACTTCACATTCCTAGTGCTCAAGAACCAGATGGTTGCTCAAACTTCACATTCCTTTTCCAAAATTCTTGCTGGCTTGTTAGTCCCCCTGTAACCGTCTCTGTTCATATTTACGTGTGTCCGAGTTGTCCTAGCTGCAGAAATGAGCCCTGTGTTTTCTCTCACTGAACAAGAGCCCCCAGCAGTGGTCTAGATGTCTACCTGAAGTTATCATGTCCTGTACAGAAAAGTGTGTCAGTTAGAGGGACAGAGGAAGAAAATGGATGGCCTCAGTCTTAACACACAGATAAAAGGTATTAAACAGATGCATATTTATTGGGTTTGCTTTTGACAAATATGGTAGGGGTCAACATCCTCCTACGTGTCTAGCAATGTTCAACATCCTCCCCAAAGACGTCTGTGCCTAGTGATGGAAGCCCTGAGGAATATTCTGTATTATTTTCCTAATGCTGCTGTAACACATTGGCACAGTCTCAGTGGCCCAACACAACACGCATTTCTTATTATACATTCCTTGAAGTCAGAGGTCAGAAATGGGTCTCACTAGGGTGCACTTCCTACTGGAGGCTGTAGGGTATTATTTGTTCCTTTGCTTTTTTCCAGCTTCTAGAAGCTTCTGAGTTCTTTGGTTCAGGGCCCCTTCAAAGCCAGCTGTGTGGCATCTTGACATTCCCACTGTCATGTCTCCTCCCCTGAGCCTAGAGCTTTCTGTTAGAAGGACCCACAGAGGGACATGAGCACCACCCAGATAATCTAGGATCTCTCCCCATCTCAGGATTCGTGACGTCTTCATGCCTACAAACTTCGTTTTGCCTTCAAAGGTAATGCAGTCACTGGTTCGGGGACTAGGATGTGGACATCTTGGTGTCTGGTCAGTGTTCTGTGTACCAGAGGAGCCAAGATCACATCAGGTCTGAAAGCATCATTGAAACCAGCACAACAGGGCTAATCCTTGCTCTCGGCTTAGCTCCTACACTTCCTACAGACTCCTTTTTCCTCCAGCTCTCTGCCAAAGCTGACACCCGTTTTTTTTAAATTGAGATATAATTGACATCTTACAATGTATTGGTTTCACGTGTACCACATAATGATTCGACACATGTATACATTGCAAACTGATTTCTATGATAAATTTAGTTAACATCCCTCACCACACAGTTACGATTTTTTTAATGGATGAGAACGTTTCAGTTCTACTCTTCTAGTGACTTTCAAATATACAACACAGCTTTGCTAACTATAGTCACATCCTATACATTCATCCTATAGTCCCGGCTATGCATTCATCTCCGGGACTTATTTATCTTATAACTGAAAGTCTCAACCTTTTGACTACCTTCATCCATTTTACTGCTTCCTGTTCACACCTCTGGCAACCACCAATCTTTTCTCTGTTGCTATGAGTTTGGCTTTTCTGGATTCCACACGTAAGTGAGATCATATAGTATTTGTCTTTGTCCGTCTGCCTTATTTCTCCGAGCCTAATGAGCTCAAGGTCCAACCATGTTGTCACTAATGGTGGGATTTCCTTCTTTTTTACGGTTGAATAATATTTCTAGATATACGTATATATTTTCTGTTTCCATGGCTTGGCTATTACAAATAATGCTGCACTGAGCAGGGGTGTACCGATATCTGGTCAGGATAGTGTTTCCATTTCTTTTGAATAAATACTCAGAAGTGTAGTCACTAGATTCTATGGTAATTCTATTTTTTTTATTTTTCGAGGGACCTCCATACTGTCTTCCAGAGAGGCTGCACCAGTTTGCATTCCCACCAACAGCGCACAAGCGTTCTTTATTCTCTACATCCTCACCAACACTGATTATTTCTTGTCATCTTGATTTAGCCATTCTGACAGGTGTGAGGTGATATTTCATTGTGGTTTTGATTTGCATTTCCCTGATATGAGTGATGTTGAGCATCTTTTCATGGCTATCTGTATGTCTTATTTGGGGAAAAAAAAAGTCTATTCAGATCCTTTGACACTCATTTTTTTTTTTTTTTTGGATAACTAGAGCATGAGTAGTGGAAGGGAAGAGAGAGAGGGAAACAGAAGATCTGAAGCAGGCTCCATGCTGACAGCAGAGAACCGATGTGGGGCTCAAACTCATGAACTGCAAGATCATGACCTGAGCAGAAGTCGGACCCTCAACCAACTGAGCCACCCAGGGGCCCCTGACACTCATTCTTAATTCACTCATTAGCTCTTCAGGCTAAGTCAACAGAAGATGAAACCATTGCTTTATTGGGCTAAGTGCCTCACCTTGCTAAAGGAAGCATCTACCAGTGACCAAAGGTTTTCCTCTAGTTGAAAGAGTACATTCCCAAACTGAATATTTTAGCTTTCCATCTGATGTTCACGTAGTTATTTTCCTGAGGTGAGATGCTATTATATATCCCCAACTCATCTTAAATTACTTTTCCTGATGTTGCTAAAGAAAAGGAAAAAGTCTCCAATATCAGCAGAAGAATCCAAATATTACCATGCTGCTGATGGGCAACCATTTTCTGACCTAAAAAAAAAAATAGCAATTTCATATAGTTCAACCTAGAAATAATTCATTTTCTGAGAACTTGGTGTTTATGCGAGAATGTGAGGTTCTGAACTGAGGGAGATGAATGATGGATATTTTGGTTTCATTGTCTGAAGTGGTCTGTACTGAATTCAGGAAGTACTGATTCATTGATTTACTCATTCTTTCAATGAAGATTTATGAATATTCATTGTGTGTCCATAAATGTGCTGTATTGTGTGAGTACAGAACAAAAATGAAACAGTGTGGCCTGATTCTGGCATGCACTAGAAGAGGTCATTATCTCAGGAAAATGGGCACCATTCTGGACCTCTTTGGCACTGGTGTTGCGAAGTTTTGATTATGGTCTCCTGGTATTTAAAGAGCTCATAGAAGCTATTACCCGGTTTGTTTTTAATTTTCACTAGGGATTCAAAGGTTACTACAGCATGTAAGAAGTCAGGATAGAAATAAGGAAATTCCTGCCAAAAAAGCATGTTTTTCTCTGAAAGTACATAAGACGTCCATGTTCCAGGAGAGGGTTAATTTCAGTGTGGATCTTTTCCAAGCAAAGAGAGAGACAATAACATCCCAAGGTTTTTTGTGGAGTTCCGTGATTCGCCAACACATCGCATTTTCGCTCCCCCATCCCCGTGGGGGAAAATAAAGATATGGGATCAAGCACTTTTACAACTTTGATTAACTTTACACAGAAGGACGAGATCATGTATTTGGAAGGTGAACTTGGGATTTGTAAAATGATGAGTATATTTAGCAACGCCATAAAGAATAATGACCCTGCTATGGAAAATGGTTAAGGGACGGCATAATGTCTCCAACTCTTCATTTTCTGGGGAAAAAAGGCTTAATAATGATTATTATATTTTATAATGGGATTTAGTGGCTGCCTAACTGTGTTTTGATTTTCCAGGATTAGTGCTCAGCGCCATAATTGTAATTCCTTCTGATTGCAGGCGGCACTGTGGTTACACAGCCACTTGATTCCTCCTGAGTGCCAGCCTCTGCATTCGTTTCGGGCTGATTTGAAGGTAATGAAGCAATCTATATTTAGGTATTTTGCAGAGGTTTTTATTTTTGGCTAAATGTTAAGTATACATTTTCCCGGAGTAAATGCTGCTAACGGCAAAGGAGTCTAATGGGTTTTCTGGAGAAAATATTGGAAACCTGACTTGATTTTGACCAGTGTCATCTCATCTCCATTGCCTGACTCACTTGGGACGGACTGTATGTGTTACAACTATTCAAATGCCATCAAGTATTTGACATGGAGTACGGTAAATACCTTAGGGGATCCCCTACTTAGACTTTAGGCAGGAGAAAGTTCTGTACAAATAGATGCCACACTGGAAGCACAGGCAATTCAACATCGTAACATAGCAAATGGATGACCCCCATATGGCTGGTATATCGGCCGATAGAGAACGCATACTTGTACAAATCAGACCCCTGGTTCTAATCTATGTCCCTACTGGAGTTCTCTCCTTTACATGCTCACCTAATTTCTGTGTTTGATCTGTTCTTCGTTCTGCTGGCTTATTGATTTATTGTCTGTATATATTTTATGTGTCTTTCTAGGCCATCTTAAAAACTTTGGAAAAAGACAGAAGATGGCTGGCTGGGATGGATGGATGGATGGATGGATGGACGGAGGGGGAGATATAAGTAAATAGATAGATGGAGGTATGGATCGATGTATGAATAGATGGCCAAGTGGTTGGGTAAACATATGAATGAATGAATGAATGAATGAATGAATGAGTGGGAAAAAACTGAAAGAATAAATATGCCAGCAAACCTTTTGATTAAATGCTGTGTTGTACCATATAATCATCTGCCCAGTCCTTTTCTTCCTCTCCCTTACCATTAACCCTACATTGCTTTGGTTCCTTCTCCCTCAGCTCTTAAATCAATTTTCATTCTTCAATTGTCCTTTCTCTGAGAAACTCTTCTTTCTCATGCCCTCCTCTCTCTTTCCGGAATTTAGACACCCCTCTTTCCTATGCCTCAGTCATCATGGATATAACTGTCTTATATAGTACATACCATACCCTTTGTGATCTGTTTCCTTTAACAAACAGCACAGTCTCCAGAGCTCTTGGTGCTGTCTTGTTCTGGAATTTCCAGTGCCAGACATGGTGTTCTGCACATTGCAATGACAGAATATTGGCATTTACTGAGTTCCTGCTGTTTCCTAAATCATATATAGTTCATGTGTATTGTGTTGTTCAATTTCCATAACACTTAGAGGTCATAGGTCTTGTTGTGGTTCTCATTTTACAGTTAAGAAAGCTAAGGTTCAGAGGGATTTGGCAACTTGTCTAAGATCACAGCGCTGGACAGTGGTAGGATAGATACAGAAACCTGGGCAGTCTGACTCTACAGGATGCATTCTTCCTGGAGTCAATACCATCCCAAGTGGAGTGAAAATTGGTTCTTGGGAGATGACAAAAGTCATACTCGTTTTATGAATAGAGTCCAGAAATACAGTACAGATAAGCCATATATTTGCTAAACTTTCATAGGGGGATAGATTAAGAAAAAAATGTGTGAAAAACCTCCTTGGTGAGCAATAATGAAAAAAATATTGAGAAACACTGAGTTACTTACAATGGTGGTAGCTCATGACCTCTTATTACAGAATGAGGAAATGGGTAAGTGGATGCACAGAGGAATAGAACATCAAATATTTGTTCCTCTTCTTAAGGAGCATGGTGAGCCAATTCAGGTGGTCCCAAAGGACCCCCACCTCCTGGTTTATGCCCCTATTTAGTCCTTTTCATTTGAGTGTGGACTGTCCTAGTGACTTGATTCTAACCAATGGAATACAGCAAAGATGAAGGGAGGACACATCTACGTTAGGTTACCTAAGACCCTGATTTCTGTCTTTCTAGCAGACTCTCTCTTGTTGACTTTCGATGAAATAAACTGCCATATAGAACATCTGTATGGAACCACAAAACACCCCGAATAGCGAAATCAATCTTGAGAAAGAAGAACAAAACTGGAGGTTATCACAATCCCAGATTTCAAGATATAGTGCAAAGGTGTACTAATCAAAACAGTATGGTATGGGCACAAAAATAGACACAAAGATCAGTGGAACAGAAGAGGGAGCCCAGAAGTAAACCCACAATTATATGGTCAATTAATCTTTGACAAAGAAGGCAAGGATACACCATGGGGGAAAGACAGTCTGTTCAACAAATGGCATTAGGAAAAGTGGACAACCGCATGCAAAAAAATGAAATTGGACCACTTTCCCACACCATACACAAAAATTAAGTCAAAATGGATTAAAGACCTAATGTAAGATCTGAAACCATAAAAATCCTACAAGAGAGCACAGGCAGTAACTTTTCTGACATCAGTCCTAGCAACATTTTTCTAGGTGTGTCTTCTGAGGTGAGGGAAACAAAAGGAAAAGTAAACTATTGGGAGCAATCAAAATAAAAAGGTTTTGCACAGTTAACGAAACCATCAACAAAACAAAAAGACAACCTAATGAGTGAGAGGAGATATTTGCAAGTGACATATCAATAAAGGGTTAATATCCAAAACACGTAAAGAACTTATACAACTCAACACTAGAAACACAAACAACTCGATTTAAAAATGGGCAGAGGACCTGAATAGACATTTTTCCAAAGATAACATCCAGCTGGCCAACAGACACATGAAAAGATGATCAATATCTCTAATCATCAGGGAAATGCAAATGAAAACCACAAGGAGATATATCACCTTATACCTGTCAGAATGGCTAGTTTCAAAAGAGAGAGAGAGAGAGAGAGAGAGAGAGAGAGAAAGAAAGAAAAAGAAAAAAAATAAATAACAAGGGTAGGGGAGGATGTGGAGAAAAAGGAACTATTGTGTACTGTTGGTGGGAATGCAAACTGGTGCAGCCACTCTGGAAAACAGTAGAGAGGGTTCCTCAAAAAAGTTAAAAAAAGAAATACCATATGATCCAGCAATTTCACCACTGGGTATTTACTAAGAGAAAGCAAAAACATTGATTTGAAAAGACATATGCACCCTCATGTTTATTTATGAAAAACATTAATTTGAAAAGACATATGCACCCATTATTTACAACTCAACAGTGTTTGTTTTTTTAAAAAAATTTTTTAACGTTTATTCATTATTGAGAGACAGAGAGAGACAGAGCATGAGCATGGGAGGGAGAGACAGAGAGACTAGGAGACACAGAATCTGAAGCAGGCTCCAGGCTCTGAGCTGTCAGCACAGAGCCCTACGTGGGGCTCGAACTCACAAACCGCGAGTACATGACCTGAGCCGAAGTTAGACGCTCAGCCCCCTGAGCCACCCAGGCACCCCTACAACTCAACAGTTTTTTAAGAGCTTATTTTTAAGTAATCTGTACACCCAATGTGGGGCTTGAACTTATAACCCAGAAATCAGGAGCTACATGCTCTACTGAGATATGTCTATGTCCATGTCCATGTCTATGTCTATCTAGATAGATCGGAATATTATGCAGCTATAAAAAAGGATGAGATTTTTGCCATCTGTGACAACACGGATGGACCTAGAGAGTATCATGCTAAAAGAAATAAGTCAGACTGAGAAAGATAAACGCCATGTGATTTCACTCCTATCTGGAATCTAAAAAATGAGTAAACAAACAAAAAGCAGATGCCGACCCATAAACACAGAGAACAAACTGATGGTTGCCAGAGGGGAAGAAGGCAACGTGATGGGCAAAATGAGCGAAGGGGGGAGGGAGATACAGGCTTCCAGTTCTGGAATGAATTAAATGCACTGATCCAAGGCACAGCACAGGGAGTGTAGTCAACAGAATTATAATAGTGATAGATGGTGACAGACAGTAACCACACTAAGGGTGAGCAAAGCATAATGTATCTAGAAGTGAAATCACCATGCTGTATACCTGAAACCAATGTAACATTCTGTGTCACTATACTCAAATTAAAATAAAAATTTTAATGGAGTCATATATCTTATCCTAGAAAACTCTTCCCCTTGAAGATCCAGTTAAAATGTCCCTTCTCTGGTGCACCCAGGTGGAAAGTGAGCTCACAGGGGTCATTCTCTCCCCCTGCCATCCCTGTGGTCTTAATAAAAGTACTTAACCTTGTTGTACTTTTAAAAATGAAAAAGATTTGGGGTGTCTGGGTGGCTCAGTTGGGTGAGCATCAGAGCCTTGATTTCAGCTCAGCTCCGTGTTGGGTTCCTTGCTGAGCATGGAACCTGCCTAAGACTCTCTCTCTCTCTCTGTCTCTCTCTCTCTATCTCTCTCTCTGTCTCTCTCTCTCCCCCTCTCCTCTCCTCTGCCTGTGTGGTCTGGTCTGTCCCTATCTCTAAAAATAAAAAAAAAATTTAATTAAGAAAAAAAAGATTCAGACCCATGAGGCGCCTGGGTGGCTCAGTCAGTTGGGTGTCTGAATTTAGCTCAGGTCACAATCTCATGGTTTGTGGGTTTGAGCCCTGCGTTGGGCTCACTGCTGTCAGTGCAGAGCCCACTTGGGATCCTCTGTCTCCCTTTCTCTCTGCCCCTCCCCCCTAAAAAAATAAATCAACATTAAAAATAAGTAAATAAAAAAGATTCAGACCATTGATTACAGTGGCCCCCTAGGGACTGGATATGTTAAAAGGGCAAGTGTACGAAACAGTATGATGGTTGAGGAAGGAGTGAGGTGATCACGTGTTGATGTAGAGTCAATGGCAGGAGGAGGACTTCACCCCACACAGGCACTCATGGGGTCCCTGGCAAGAGGAGAAGACAAGGCTAGACATGTGAGTGAGGGTGTGGAATGCTCCAGTCTAGATGTGACTGTCATACAGAGAGTTTCCATGTCCTGTCCTTACAGATAAGGTGGCCACACGTCCTGGTGTGTCTAGGAGAGTCTTGAATTAGACCGGTTTTCCCCATGGAATTATTGACGGTGCTTCTTTTCACTCTCCAAAGTGTCTCTGTTTGGTGGACAGATTGTATGCCTTTTCCACCCTCACCTCCACCTCCACAGAAACCTTGTAAGAAACACTGAGTTTGTAAATACTTGAAAGCAGTGGGTTTCTTCCCACTGTTATGGAACTTAGCATCTCCAGCAAAGCAGTCTAGCGTGCACTGTAATTAATATCAGAGGATGGTTTAAATGCAAAGCATGAAAAGCTGTTTCGTTCATGAAAAGTCACTTGGGCACAAAGATGTGAGGGTCTTCAAATGATAAGGGCTTATGGTTGCACAGTGCTCTGTGGTTCATAAAGTGCATTTATCTACTTTTCTCCATTCATACAGAAAAAAAAACATGGTCTCTGAGGTAGAGTAGGTATTATGATACCCAACTGAGAGGCAAAGCCGTTGAGGTACAGAAGGGCAGGCCATGCAATTCATCACATTTGAATAAGTGACGAGGCGGTTGGGATTCTCATCAAGTGGGCTCTCCATTCTCAGATGTGCTTACTCTTCTATCTGAAGAGTCTGATGGAATTCTATCAGGAGAAGGATGGATACTTCACCCTGGATGCAGGATACCAGTGCCAACTTTGGTTGAAAAAATCCTATGAATCCCTTAGACGACTCATATGAGGATTCGTTACATGAAGTTCTGAGAACACAGACCACTTGCAAATGTGACTTCCCTCTTCCATTACATAGATCCTCAAGGAAGAAGAGTGAATGCTCTTACCTTTGGCCGTCCTCAATGGCCCCAAACAATTGCCCTTGAATGTCATTATTATTTCCCCAATGTCCACAAGGGTGGCAAGGTCTGATGAGAGGCGTAGTGTGCTTTCACCTTGCTTTCCAAATCTCAACGATCAGCTATTAGAAATGCTGAAACCATTGCTCTCTTCAAAGAGATAGGCCTGACTGGGATAAGATGAGACATTTCTCTTGTTCCAGTTATAGGGCTTTAGCATGGGAAGTGTACTATGGAGGGGGGTAAAAGCAGAAAGTGGAGGTGTTACTTGTGATACTTGTGCATCCTTTGGTCTAGGTAAGATATCCAAATGTTCCCTCTCTTGTTGTACCTCAAAATGGACAGTGCCCGTTTCCCATGGCATACTGGACCCTGTGGCTGGAACAAAGTCACCTACGATTTTGCCACCCAAATAGTCTTTCTTAACATACTTTATTGTACTGTTGTTATTGTGATGTGCAGGATCCTGGAGAGTCCCTTGAGTACAGAAATAGGGAAAAGAGGCACAGATTTCTGGTAGCCATAAAGTACTCAGAGATGCTCCAAGTGTTCTTGAATCACCTAACCATGACCTCCTTCATCCTGATCTCTCAGACATGGAATGTGTATAAATAACTGCTCGCACCAAATATAGTAACGGTTGTCCCACAGACACAAACTCCCAGGAAAACCCAGTAGACCGCAGAAAAGGGAAAGGGGGTCTAATACGTTTATTTGCAGCTAATTGCTTGAGTTACTCGAGGGCTGGCCAGCTGCAAAAATCTGCAGAGCAGTTTTGAAAGCATTTGCTGAACTTTTAATCTTTACTTAGGGAAACCCCATGATTCCCTGGGAATTTTGCCTGTGTAAAGACCATAACATATGGACCATTTGTGGAGACATATGTTTGAGTACTGAGCCCTCGAGCAAAACTTTCACAAACTCTTCTCTTGGTCCTCTTTAAATTTCCAGAGAACAGATATGTAGTGGAAAGCCACATGCCCCCTTCTCTCCCTGGCACCTCATGGGAGGATCTCAAGGGTATTATCAAGACCTTTGTCTCTGATGATCTGTTTGAGTCAGAAAGAGGAAGGAAAGATACTTAATCAAGGGACATGATTCTTACTGCGGAGAATGCTTTCTCCTTTAATCTATAAAATGCATGAACAACTTCCTGTCTTGCCTTTGGCTCTAGAAGATCAACCATCTGTCCTGCGAGGTCCCAGGTGTCCATGGTCCTCAGGCAGAATGGTGAGTCTGGATGGGCTTAGGCAAGAAACGGACATCGCCTCAAATAGGCAAGTAAAACATCTGGACCCAAACCGGCTTCTTGCCTCTCTTCTCTCAAAGTGGGGAGTGATGAATGAACATGCCATTTCCTACTGGCGACGAGAGCCCTTCCAGCTCTCTATTAGTGTGCTGTCACAGCATTGGTTAACTCCGTTCACCCCAAACCCACTAGGAGCTTAAGCCTCCCGGGGCGTCACTAATAGAGCATGGGGAAGACAGGGGTCTCCCAAGCTTGTAGCCTGTCTGTAGGGTTTATGAACCAAGCAGGTGAGGTGGCACTGGGAGAGAAGGCACCAGTATGCATGGAAGCCATGTGCACACCCCACATGGCCCAGGATGCTCCCACACTTAGAGCAACTGAACTGCCTCTCTCGCATTAGCGGGGAGTCCTGTTTCTTGCCTCCTCACAATGTGACAATGTGGCCCCCAAAGGAGCCATTGATATAATTAAAACACAATACTTCTCTTAGCATTGATTTCTCCTTTAAAACAGAAAATATCTATATAGTATCTACCACATGTGTGAGACACTGAAGAAATCAGAGCCGGCAGGACAGATAACGTCCCTGCCATCCGGGAGTGGAAATGCAAATGCGGGAGACTCGAGGAAGGAGACTGAGAGGCACCACAGGACAACAAGACTGTGCCTCACTGTGCTGCGTATGACAGGGGCATGGCTTCTGCATTATTGCACACACGCCTTCTGGAGAAATCCCAAGTGGGGCATTGAGCAAACCATTCTGCCCTCTTTATTCTCTCCGTTGAATCACAGCTTCTACTTTCTAACAGAGTCAACAGCATCTTATGAAGACATCTGTCTAACGTCAACAATCCAGCCGCCCAGAAACGCAACTGCAAATCCTTCCACCAACAAAATGAATGCGTATGAAGAGCAGGCAGACAGCCTGGCAAAAAGAAATAAAATAAAATAAAATAAAAATAAAAAGAAGTGGGTCACACACAACAACACCGAGGGATTGAAAGTAATTTCTGAGTTAGTCCCAGGAGGGTCTACATTCACACGAGCGTCTGAATCTGGTAAATGGGTTGTGGTCTGTCAACGCACATATGCATTTATTAACGGAAGGAAATAAAGAGGTGTTAGTGATGGAGGCATGCTGTGGCGTGGCACACACACACATTTTCATCCTCACACTTGGCATTTTTGTGGTCATGAAGCCTTGTTTTCTGGAGCAAGATTCCTTTCCTCGACTGCAATGCCCTACGTTCTGCACCTCATTTATTTCACTTCTGAAATGCTCTCTCTTGGCACTTAACTTCCTTCCTTTAGCCCTGTGATGCCAATGCCAACAGCAGCCGCCTACGCCTCTTACAAATCCCTTGATAAGACTCACATATTACACGGAGCCTGGCAGGACTGTTAGCACTGCTCATATCTGCTCCCTTCAGCATTTCCCCAAACTGTCATGCAGTGTAGGAAAAGTGTTTGCTGCTGGCAGTGAGGATGTTGCCTTGTTATGTCGGGTAAAGGACTCACGCAGCTACACTAGGTGACACACAGCGATCATTTTTGGCAGCTCACCTGCTCAGAGTGCACGGGGAAAGGTGTGGTTGCTCTGGAAGCAAAACTCAACTGGCGGATGGCAAGACCCATCATCTCCAAGCTACTGGCTACAAGGGGGTGTTAAGAAAATTCTCCCCCCCCCCTCAGTGAATTCAGAATGAACCATTTGTGAGGTTCCATAGCCACACACTGAATGACCCAGAAAGATGAGAAAGCCACACTGTGCGTTGCAATGGTGCATAACTAGAGAGACTCACAGTGAGTTGTAACTGAGGGTAAGGAAAGCCAACTCGGACCCTCTCACCAAATCCCCTCTTCCTCCATGGCCTCTGGACACTGGGCAAGGGAAGAGAAGACAGAGGGGTGACCCTAGAACCAGACCCACCATTTGGAGGGTTTTTTTCCCTTAAAAAAAGGTGGGAATTTTCCATCTTTCTATATTTCATATAAAAGAAAGAGGAAATGCTCTTTCAAGAGACCAGCATCTGGAGATTGGATAAACAGTAAGGACCGGTGTTTCCCTTGGAACTTAAGGGCAATAATAGAAAGCTTATGGTTTTAAAATATTTTCCTCTCCTTGTGATGTTTCCCTCTAGTGATGAAGCACCCGATGCATGTAGCAGTCTACAAATTATTGACAAGAACCAATGCAAAAATACACAGAACAGCAATTTAACACATACTGTTAATTGTTAAATGGTGACCGGTCAGTAAACTTCTTACACAGCTCGTCTGTGCTACACACAGTTATAATTCTTTGTGTGCATGGGTTCAGCCTCTGCAGCAGAGGGTAGGAAATGTTGGCATGTAGGATCGGCAGTGGCCTTTCAAACCCCACTCATTTCTGTTGATCATGTGCAAGGATAACATTTCTCCAGGGGTCCTAGGGGCTTTGCAACAAGGAAAGCAATCAAATGACACACATCACAGCAGAAGCAGCACGACAAGGTCCATATTTAGGAGGCAATGGTAGGGTGGCCAAGATAGTGGTAGGCACAAGAGAAGTCCCGTCTTTCCCTAGCAATTGCAGACAGATAAGCCATTGGAGTAGAGGATGTTTCATTTCAATTAATTCGCATCGCAGTCCATGCCTGTGAGTGTGGTACCTCTATTCTACAGACAAGCACACGGAGCTTCACAGGATATGTGACTCTCCAGGATGAACAGGTGCCAATGCTTTTATGTGCAACTTAATCCAGAAGAGAGATGCTCTTTCCTACAGACGATTGAGTTTTGCTGGTTAAAAATGTTGACCCATTGTTTCCCTTATCAAATGATTCTTAGCATGTGGATTTCACAATGCCTTAACGAGTGAGACAGCCATCAACGCTTTTTTAAAAATATAATTATTTGGCGGCACCTGGGGGGCTCGGTCAGTTAAGTATCTGACTTCAGCTCAGGTCATGATCTCACAGTCCGTGAGTTCGAGCCCTGCGTTGGGCTCTGTGCTGACAGCTCAGAGGCTGGAGCCTGCTTCAGATTCTGAGTCTCCCTCTCTCTCTGCCCCTCCCCGATTCATGCTCTGTCTCTCCCTCTCAAAAATAAATAAACATTAAAAAATTAAAAAAAATCTAACTATCTAGGGGTGCCTGGGTGACTCAGTGGGTTAAGCATCCGACTCTCAGTTTCAGCTCAGGTCGTGATCTTGGAGTTTCATGAGTTGGAGCCCCATATCAGGCTCTGTGCTGACCGTGTGAAGCCTGCTTGGCATTCTCTCTCTCTCCCTCTATGTCTGCCCCTCCCCTGCTCATGCTGTCTCTGTCTCTCCCAAAATAAATAAATAAACTTAAAAAAATTATTTAATCTAATTATTTAGCAGTCACTGGACGGTCTCTTGCAGCAGAAACATCGCTAACATCCCTCAAAATGGTAGTTTTAGGGAGTTGAAGAAAATATCCCATCTCTTCTAAATCCTCAATGCCAATTTCTAATCAGTTGGCTCTTTCAGAGATAGTCTCTTGTTGTCTTTTACAAAATTGTTTCTCATAATTTCTCCCATGATGGTGGAAACTATAAATGTTCACTATTGATCTTATTATTGAAAAATGGCATTATACATGTCACTTGAGAGGCTCTACTAAATCAAGAGAAAAGCAGGGGCAGAATTCAAATTATAGAAAGCTGAAGAAAGATGATTGATTTGTCTTTAGTTGTTTTTTTAAACTTAGTCATACTGACAGTTTTTCAAAGTCTTTCATGTTATGTGGGTTCTAATCCGTTGTGAAAATATGGGTTAATTCTAAGCTATGTCTGGGAAGAAACAGAGAATGAGACAATGGGCTTTGGCATGAAAAACCATTTCAATAACAAATAATCCAGTGAGGCAGGAGGGAGAACTTTTGGAAGGTGGCCTCACAGAGTCCTGTAATCAGTCCATTTAGTGATAAACGTCAACATCAGGTCTTTTTTTAAAAATTTTTTTTAACGTTTTATTTATTTTTGAGACAGGGAGAGACAGAGCATGAACAGGGGAGGGTCAGAGAGAGGGAGACACAGAATCTGAAACAGGCTCCAGGCTCTGAGCTGTCAGCACAGAGCCCGACGCGGGGCTTGAACTCACAGACCGCGAGGTCATGACCTGAGCCGAAGTCGGCCGCTTAACCGACTGAGCCACCCAGGCGTCCCAACATCAGCTCTTATATTGACACTGCAGAGGGAAATTATTGAATGAGTCACTTGAATAGATATTAAATACCAGCCTTTCTAGGATTTTTTTTTCTTCAGTGGTCATACTAAGACAAGGTTAGTGAGTTTCAGCGATTCCATTCAATTAAGAGTCCAAAAAAAATGTATCAAATCATAAACGAATGTCTTCATTACTGCAACCCGCCTGGGAAAAACAGGGAAGTCTGAGTTCCCCTTCAGACTCACCCCACTAGTCAGAAATCACCTGGCATGCCAAGTTTCACAAATATTTTTTTAATGTTTACTTTTGAGAGAGAGAGAGAGAATCCCATGTAGGCTCTGCACCCCTACATAGAACCCAACATGGGGCTCAAACTCAATAACCATGAGATCATGAGCTGAGCCGAAATCAAGAGCAGGATGCTTAACGGACGGAGCCACCCAGGTGCCCCCAAGTTTCACAAATCTTGATGGGGATTGCAGTGAGTTGAAAATCAGGCCACATGCAAAATAGTGTTGGAAAACCATAACCTGCATTTGTGTAACTTTAGCCAAAGCCAAAAGGGGAAGAGGAAACCTCAGTTGGGCACGGAGGTGAGAGACGGTGGAATTTAAGTTAATAGAAATCTCCTAAAAATTTCCATTTGCATTTGGTTTGAGATCAAAGAGAGTTCATAGGTAATTGGCTCAATTAAGTAACATTAAAAAGTTAACAAGTGTTGTGCATGTATACCATGCTGAAAGAAAGGTACGTGGGTCATTCCTGCAGTAAAATGAATGGTCATAAAGGGAATGTATGTAACCAGCATCCAGGTTAAAAAAAAAATCAATCATTACCTGCATCTAAGGAGAATCTTCCAGACCTCTCCTGAAAACTACCATTCTGATGTCAAAAATAACTACTTTTCTAAATTCTAACGCCATAGATTAGATTTGCCTATTTTTAAACTCTCTATAAGTGGGATGATTTATTAAGTATTATTATTCTGGCCACCTTATTTCACTTCACATTATAAGATTGGCCCAGGCTGTTGCATGCGGTAGTGTTTTATTCATTTTCATTTCTATAGAGGATGCTGTTGTAGACATACGGTTGCGCCCATTTCTACCCCCACCAGCAATATGAGGAGTCACGGTTACAACTATCTTGTCTGCACCTTTGCTAACCCGTAGCGATGTCAGTCCATCCTTGTAGCCATTCTGGTGGTTGGGTAGAGGGCGCCCACTGTGGTTTCCACGTGCATTTGGAAGTCCAAAGTCTGAAGTGCTAATTTAAAATGCTGTAAATATCTCCTAATCTCCTACTTCGCGCCTTCCCCCTTTTTCCTGTCTTACTGGTGCCTTTTGCGATGAGAACATCTTACCCATTTATCAATGTTTTCTTTTACAACTCATGGTTTTGTGTATGTGCGTCCAGTCAAATATATCTGGGAAAATTCTGACTTTCTTGATGGCTCTCTGACATCTGCAACCTTTCTGTTTATTTCTCTCTGTTGTCAGCAGGACGCATTGTCGGAAACAACTAGGCCAACGTTGGAGGCAGAAGTCTACTCAGATAGTACTTTGATTATACTGCAGTGGTTCTTTTTCTGTGATGATTATTAAATGAATCTTGTTTTCCTTTTGTATTTAGGTAAACCAGCTAAACGTAACTCCTTTCTTTTAAGCCTTCACCCTCGAATACACCAGGAGGAACCAATTATCAGTCATCTACAATTTGGTATAACTGAAATAGGAAATTCATCTCAATTTTCAGAGTATTAGGAACACAAATGCAAGGCAATAGATAGTGTTCATTGTTAAATACTGGCCGGTGAGTTTACCCCTGCCCTTCAGAATCGCCTCTCTATGGCTTAGTAACATTCTTTCCACAGATGAACCAACCCTGCTGAAGTCTGACGGGAACACACATGGTTCTTTTATAAAATCAGAGTCGCGTTCTAAAGTGATGTGTATAAAGGTAACTGGTCGGATTTATTTTAAACTGTAAAATCGCCCTCACTGGTTTACAGCAGCCTTACAGAAAATGAATCATGATTCTATATAAATCTACTGGTTGTACTGAATTTGAGCCTCTATTCCCACCATTATCACTTTTTTCTTAGGCCTATTATTCTCATAGATTTATATTCAAATAAAATATGATTCTGTAATGAAGGAAATAGGAGGGGAAGTATTACCGCCTTCATTTAACCAAAATGAATAAAGTGAAATTTATAAATTCTTTTCAACAGCAGTCCTGAGCTCCATTCATGGAAGCAGGAAGTCTTTCAAAATGTGTTTTTTTAATTATTTTTTTTATGATGCTGCAAACAAACAAACAAACAAAACCCTTGGGGTTTGAAATAATTTGTAGGTCAGGTCAAAGCTGTAGCAAGTCTAAAAAAATTGATTTGTAGTGATTATTAGATAAAATGAACATAGAGATGGGGTAAAAGATTTTTCTTCCTTCATTTCTATTCAAAGATGCCCTTTACGTGAAAGTTTAATAAGGTCCATTAGTATGTTTATAGACGCCAGGCCATGTATGAATTATACATGCCTGACAAGAATTTCCCACTTCAGGCTTGCATTTATACTGGCAGACTTCATTCTCTGTGCCCAAAATGGACTTTAATAAAGTGGACCTCACCAGTGAATGTTATTAAAAGACAGAGGAAGGGAGAGAGAGAGAGAGAGAGAGAGAGAGAGAGAGAGAGAGAGAGAGAGAGAGGTGGGTCGGGGGGAGGGAGATATCAGCAGAATAGCCAGAAATCCCAGTGAGGGAGTGGAATAAAGAAAGAAATAGACAGAAAATAGTAATGTGAGAGAAATACAGGTACATATCTTACCCAGTGCATCCTACTCTGGAGAAATTCCTTTGCTATCAATAATGTTTAGCTTCAAAAGAATCTTACAGACTTAAATTTCAAAGGGTTTTTGTGCAACCACCAATGTGAAATCTCTTTCAAGGGAGCTGGCAGACAGAGGCAATTTTCCAGGCAATCAGTTGGCATTTCCCACTTTCATCTGAAGGAGAGAATAAAAATACTTGGAATCCATTATGTCATGCTCAAATGGGTGATCAAAGGCCTCTCCCTGGAAATTCTAGTTCATCTCGTTCATTTCTTCTCACTTTGGGAATTTCAGCCCCAATGGATACATTAAGCCACATTATTGGAAATAAATAGATTAAGAAGCATGCACGTTTGGGGAAGGAATCAGGAATGAGGCGGGTCATGAATGAGAGACTTTGCGGGTTCGCCTTGGAGACTGGGAACAGGATGCCACGAAGCCCTGTTCTCTGGAGGGAACGTGCAGCCACGTGTGGACATGCACGGGCTGTCGTGTGTGGGGCTGGCTGGTGTGCCCTACTGAAGAAGGTGTCCCGTGATCTGGCTATCACAGACGGGCGGCCAATAATAGCGCTCTTTTTTTAATGAGCTGGGTAGAGCCAGTAAAGAGAAGGTAAACCCAATTGTGTCTTTTAGAGTAGGGCGGAGGGGTGGGGGGCATGCTTAGTCCTGGGAGATGAGGGCAATGATTCCTAGTCATAAAATAAGACGCCAAAAAAATAAATTAATTAAAATGAATAAAATACAATAGAACAATAAAATAAAATAAAAGGACACTGAACAAGAAGTTGGAAGACTGGATTAAGAAAACGATGGATCTTGCAACACAGAGGCAACGGTTAATGATAGGTGTACGGTTCACTCAACAGAGCGTGACTGAAAACCTGGGGGACACCTGTGCCTTCTTTGATGGAACTACCGATGAGGGCTTTCGTACGGTCCGTCACAACCCAGGTCTCTAAAACTTAATTTTCCTCCAGTCCTGCATAGGAGTTTTGAAGGAAAGTAATGATGGCGGCCGAAAAGGAATGCAGACTTTTTCTCCATGTGCTGGTCCTCTTCTAAATGTATAACACTGTGGGAATATTGTTTTTCAGGCCTAGACACAGTCTTGATGGATCAGGTCCTCGTATTTCCCTTCCCCTCTCCTAGTACCTCTGCCTCGTGAAGACAGTCTTAAAACTCAAATGATAATTCTGGTTCTGATACACCTGCTATGCGCCTGAAAGTTTGTCATGCACGTCATATGCAATCTCATGTATTTCTTCCACCTGCAGAATGATCCTGCCTTGTGTGGATTGTTTGTTCTCTTTACAGGAACAGGAATCCAAATGATTTCAAGTGTCTAAACTTCCAGGAAACGGATTGAGAATCTCAACTCCATCTACATTATTGAAAACCCAAAGCTCTTTCTACTTATCTGGCTGAAATGGATTCAGAAAGACATGCTTGGTGAGCGCACAGAATATCTTCTCCAGGGGCTTCCTCCCTTCTCCTTGTCGACGTAAGCACGGGATTAGGTTTCCGTGATGGTGGCTGAAAAGCTCAATCTGCAATCAGATATCTGTGTTCTCAAACTTGGAACACACAACCATACTGGGCCCACACGGCGTTGGTAGGAAGAGCCAGAGAGTGAACATTTCCGATCTTGCGGTCCGCACAGCCTCCTCATGGCTGGTGAACCGTGCTGTTGTAACACGAAAGCAGCCACAAATAACATGACCCAGAGGGGCATGGCTGTGTCCCAATAAAACCATATTCATGGACACTGAATCTCAGTTCCCAGGTGTTTGTGGCAAATCTGATTCTCCTTTTTCGGTTTGTTTCTTTGCTGCCATTTAAACATGTAAAGAGTGCTATGGTGGCTATGAAAAGGCAGATGGTGGGTCACATCTGGCAGCCTGGGCTGAGTTTTGCAAGCCCACCTCCAGAGAGTCTGTTAAGACACAGATGCTGGCTGCCCCTTTCTAGTTTCCCATTCTGTTGGGTGCAGGGGCGACTGGAGAATTGCATTTCTAGTAAGTCCGGTTGTGGGTTCCACGCCTTGAGGAAAACATGAAGTCAAATCGAGGAGCTTGTCCTGAAACCCTGGTTCAAAGGACTGCTGTTGTTTCTGTTGTCAATTTCCCCTGTGCCTGTCTGAGCGAATCCACTTGCCAACATTTGAAAATGTGGATACTTTGCAGAAAAATTCTACAGCGTTTGATTGTCCTAGAACACTGCAGAAAACAGGCAACAGAGAGCCTGCATTTCTGCACGCCCATGCTTACAGTCAGGGGACTGAGGCCGCCATGGAAACACCCCTTACTGTCTCCCCAAGGCAGGGATGTGAGCAGACACTCATATTCTCTGTTCACCTGCCCCTGACAGCATGTGCCTTCACAATTCCTAAACTACATGGAGAGACAATATTCTACCTTATGTCAGAAACTGTAGAGTTTCAAAATTCCTGGGGCACCAGGGTGGCCCAGTCAGTTGAGCGTCTGACTCGCGATTTTCGCTCAAGTCATGATCCCAGGGTCATGGGATGGAACCCCACGTGGGGCTCTGTGCCTCTTTAAGATTCTCTCCTTCTTGGGGCGCCTGGGTGGCTCAGTTGGTTGAACGTCCGACTTCAGCTCAGGTCATGATCTCACAGTTTGTGAGTTCAAGCCCCGTGTTGGGCTTTGTGCTGACAGCTCGGAGCCTTGAGCCTGCTTTGGATTCTGTGTTTCCCTCTCTGTCTGCCCTCCTCGGCTCACACTCTGTCTCTTTCTCTCTCTGTCTCTCTCTCTCTAATAAAATTTAAAAAGTCAACACCTAACTTGTGTGGTGCATACTGTTTATATATTTATGATAAACCACATATATATGAGCACACACATATCTATGATTAATATATATAAAATACTATATATAAAAATTTACAGGATTTCCTTAGTTTACACATTAACCATTGAGGTAGGCATTGCTGCCTGATTTCTATGCACAAAAAGGTCCCATAAATTGCGTAAGATTGCACGACAAACAAGTGAGAAAGACAATTGAATACCAGACCTCTCTGACCCTAAATTACATGGCCTCTTGTGTATATATTAAACCTCTCTCCCCTCAAGCACAAACCAAAAGAAAAATTTTCAGTAACAACTGCTATATGAACATAAAAACCTTCTCTCCCCCCTCTTCCGTGTGTTCAATAAAATATACAGCAGCAGATTATTTACCAGGAAGAAGTATCAAATTTTACAAATTTTGTATCACTGATAGGCTCATGGTTTTTTTAAAAAATGCAGCAATGGCTTTTGTAAAAAATGCTTTCCTTTGCAAATCTACCATAATGTTTTATTCTCCAATGCATAATTGCATACCAATCAATTTTGATTCTCTGTTCTTCAACAAGCAATATTTGTTTAAAACATCTCTGATTTGGTTCTTCAAGGAACAAGCGATGTGTTGAATAGGAGAATAAAAATTGCCGTTTTTAATGAAGATCGGTCATGCTATTTTGGATTGCCACTGGAGACAGGTTCAAATGTTAGGTGTCAAAGTCATTCCAGAAACTCATTTGCTTCAGCAGTGGTAGGAAAAAAGAACTTGCAGAAATCAGGGGTTTAAAAGGGTATATTAAGCTTATAGAAAATCAGCATGATGCACAATTATTTTAATCTATATGATGTTATAAAAGTGCACCTAACATATACTGCTTTATGATAGAAAGAAATTACAAAGCGGATATATTAGGTGCAGTGTGTTTGTGCACATGTATACAAACATATGTCCCTATATATATTCACATATAGCAGTTATAGTCTGTTAGTCCATATATATAACATGTGTATTAAAGTAATTGTGATATCTATCAACGCATATATTATACGATATGTAATATAATATCACAATTATCTTACTGTGCATGTTATAAAAGTGCACTAAAATATCCTCTTTGTAATATATATAAATATAGTATTTTGTCACAGATATAAATATATATTACAAAGACTACATATTATATAATTTAGATAAGAAAGACTATAACTTAGGTATATATATTCTTTTTTTTTTTAATTTTTTCTCAACGTTTTTTATTTATTTTTGGGACAGAGAGAGACAGAGCATGAACGGGGGAGGGGCAGAGAGAGAAGGAGACACAGAATCGGAAACAGGCTCCAGGCTCCGAGCCATCAGCCCAGAGCCTGACGCGGGGCTCGAACTCACGGACCGCGAGATCGTGACCTGGCTGAAGTCGGAGGCTTAACCGACTGCGCCACCCAGGCGCCCCAATATTCTTATTCATATATAATAGTTAAACTGTTTTATATGTATGTTACAAAGAGCATATTTTAAATGTACTTACATAACTAAGATTAAAACAATGTGATACATATTATGTTATATATTATACGCTAACATTTTATATATAAATATCAATTTTTTAAATCCATGTAATGTTATAAAAGTGCATCTAAAATATATTCTTTGTAGTATATATAAATATACAACAGGCTACAGCTGTTATGTATGAATACATACTTATGTATACATATATGTATATATACACATATACACAAAAGCACACTAACATATACTGTTCTGATATATTACAGTGTAATATGCATTAGTAATATGTGTTAATATATACTCCTCTGATATATTACAAAGTAATATGTGTTTTATAACATCATATTGGGGCACCTGGGTGGCTAGGTCGGCAGAGCATCCGACTTTGGCTCAGGTCATGATCTCACAGTTTGTGAGTTCAAGCCCCATGTCGGGCTCATACTCTGTCTCTGTGTCTCTCTCTCTCAAAAACAAATAAACTTTAAAAAAATGATAATATGAATTAAAACAATGGCTAATCATGCTGAGATTTCTCTTTCTATATATATTTACACATACATACACACATATATATACACACCTATATAATATGTATACATATACACACGTATAGAATATATACCTATACACACGTACATATATATATATGTATATATATATACATATACACAAACACAGAGACACATACACGTGTCTATATAAAACATTCCTATCAAGATTTATATAGATTTAAAAAAACTTAATTCCAAGAAGTTACTCTATATTTAGAGGTATTGCATAAGTTATGTAGATTTGTATTTCTTCTCTTCATGATCTCACTGTGTGTCTGTGTGTGTGTGAGAGAGTGTGTGTGCACATATGCACTGTTTCCTCGCAACCCTCAGCGCTGGTTTTGCAAACTTGCGGTGGATGTCGTGCTCTCTGCCCCTCGGTATTTCACAGCCCCCAGCAGTCGTGAGACGCCGAGCTCCCTGAACGCATCAACACTGAGGTTGCACAGAGGAGGCCAAGTAGAAGTTAATGCAGCTACAACGGGCAACGAGCTGAAATTTGCAACAAAGCCTCTTAATCCTGACAATCTGTCACTCCGATTAGAAACAAAAAAGAAAAAAAATCATCTACCTAAATATCTTGATTCTTTAAAGTGAAGTTCATCATCTGGAGGAAAACTGGAGATGTGAATCACAATGTAACAAAATTCTCCAGCATAATTTACTTGTCTATTTAATATGAACATTTCAATTTGTACCAAACTTTTACGTTTTATCAGCTTTTCCCCATTTCAAGCAGAGTGCTTATTAGGACCACATTCTCGGAGGTGGATTTCTTTATGGAGTTGACAGATCAAAAGACATAGGAATTTTTTCCAAGAAACCTAGGGGCTGCCTCACGTCTTGTTAACTATACTCCGGCTTGTCATGCTGGTCCTTAAGAGATCAGGAGAGGGCTTTCACAAGATACAAAAGAAGGTCAATGTGATAGCGTTAACACTTAAGGGGAATGAAAGAAAATAAAATAAAATAAAATAAAATAAAATAAAATAAAATAAAATAAAATGAAATAAAATAAAATAGAATAAAATAAAATAACATAAAATAGGGAATGGAAAGCAGACAGTGAATCATGGAGATGATTACTTTCTTTGCGGGTTCAGTTAAGGACACCGCCCACAGCATTTCTGCAATTTGATGTAATTTCTCATTTATCTCATCTTTGGAGGGATATCTGTTTGTCTATGTGTGCAGAGTACAAATTCTCCCTTTAGTTTTCAGGGCAGTAGATGTTCTGAGGACACAGCAGCAAATGATTGCCAATAGATTCTTTGTAGGTACCATATTATTATACTGATGCTCCAGAAGTGGTGAAAACAAATAACTTTTTTAAGTTCAAATAGTCTGAGGTGGAGAAAAATCACACTTAACTCACACTAAGTAATATAGAACAACGCCGTATTTGTCGGGGACAAAAGCACTGTCTTGAAAAGGTGATTTTAAATTTTGTGTGAAACACGTAAATCCCGAAAATAACCACGTTTTGCTTTCATGCAAAGCTCAGTAAGCACGGGCCAGATATCTAAGTTCATGAGAAGCCCAAGGCCTCTACTGGAAATGCTGTGGTATTTTTTTTCCCTCTTGGTGCATTTAAACCTGCTTGACAATGTTTACTTCAGTCGCGGACCTCCCCTCTAGAGTTCCAACAGCTCACTTCATGTTGCCAGTTTGGATGGTATTACACGACACTAACAAACTGTGCAATTCCCCATGCAAATCATCACCTTGCTTCCTTGACCCTGAGACAGCCAGAACAAAGCCGCTTGTTTCGTGGAATTTATTACATTGAAACTCATTATATTGGGTTAACGTTTAATATTCTTTTGCCAAGAACAGAGAGCAGAGAGATAGACCAGAGTATGACGCTGAACCCTTGGAAAATATTGACACTTCTTTTATAGTCTAGGGCATTGGTAATTTCTGCAAATGTATCCTGTGTTCCTAAAAAAAACCCCAAACAAACAGATTCTTTGTGGCTAGAAAATTCAGTGTACCCCTCATGACACATCCTTGTTGTTTCATTTTCTTAACATCCTTTCCAAGAAATATTTTCTCTGGAATAGCAATTTTATTGTCTGGATAAAACTGTCCAAACAACATTTAGTTTGCATAATCTATTATAATAAAGACAACACTTCTTTGTTATAATATGTTATATATTACAATGCAATATAACAAAATAAAGACAACACTTCCCAGAAGAAATGTTTCCTTTTAGTCCATAAAAAGATTTGGACAAGAATATTCATACAAACTGTATTTATAATAAGCAAAGTCGATAAATAATCCAAATGTCCATCCACAGAAAGAGTGAATTGTGGTATATTCATACAACAGACTATTAGTCAGCATTGAAAAATAGCAAACCACAGACACATGAAATAATATGGAACACTAGAAACCATACCATTGGATGCATGTGAAGTTCAAGAAAATGGAAAAACTAATCTGTGATGGAAATGAGAAAACTGGCTGTCTGTAACCCATGGTGGAGACTGATTGGCAGAAAGAGAGCTTTTTAGGGTATTGAAAACCTCCTACATCTTATTTAGGAAGTTGGTTCATGAGTCTATATATTATCAAAGCATATCACATTGCTTATCACACACTTAAGATGGGTGCATTTCACAGTATGTAAATTTAAATATATTTAGACATTTAAAAATATGTCAAAGGTAGGGAAAGCATAGGCCACTTGCACAAAAAAAATGATTTCTCAAATGCATGAAAGCTAATCACCTCAATCAAGTTATTAGAGATTTATTATAAGAATAAAGAATAAGATCTAATTGTATTCCATTTCAAAATCTCTTAGGTAATTAAAAGTCTGGAAAGATAAGAATGAGACAAGATCTTCATTATCACCATTATTATTTGATATCACTTTGGACATGTTTTCATAAAACAACGAAACAAGAAAAGGAAGTAATACATATTATGATCAGATATGAGATTAATTGATGTTACATGTAAATAAAATTAGTATCCACTTACAAGAACCAAGACAAAAAAATGTGAGCAGCAGTGTTAATGGTCACTTAGAAGAAAAATAATTTTTAAAAGCCTTCTATAAATAAGTAATTTAAAAAACTTTTAAAATATGATGAAAACAATATTTTGTCTATAGCAACAAAACCATACAATAGTTTAAAATAAACTCACCAGGCTGTAATTACATATGCAAAAGAAAAAAATAGAAAATCTCACTTAATATTAAAGAAGGAAAGGGACACCTTGGTGGCTCAATCAGTTAAGCATCTGACTTTTGATTTCGGCTCAGGTCATGATCTCACTGTCATGAGATTGAGCCCTGCATGGGGCTCTGCACTGAGCATAGAGCCTCCTTGGGATTCTCTCTCCCTCTTTCTCTGCCCCTTCCTGGCTCATGCATGCTCTCTCTCTCTCTCTCTATCAAAATAAATAAATAAATAAACTTAAAAAAAAAGAAGGAAAGCAGATGACAAATATGTCACAATCTCTCAAAAAATGCATTAATTTAATTTAGTTCTAATCAACCATCTCATTTTCTAGAAATCTGACAAAACTATATTATGTGTATAGGAAAAACTAATTTGACAAACATTTTCTTTGTTAGAAGATAATTGTGATAAAATCACCAGAGCAGAACTTAAATCTTCTTGTTAAGCTACAGTTACATTAAGATGAATGTAACCAGCTCAGGAATAGATATGTCGACAATGATGGATAAGACTATACAGACAGACTCGAGTGTTCAGTACCTAATGTTTCTGATGTGGCATGTGAGCCATTTAAATTCATAGAAACTGAATAGCAAATTTCACTACGCTGAAATAGTAGCTTAGCAATTCTAAAATAATTAAAATTAGTTCTCTTCTCATGCTGCAATGAAGCCAACTGCAC
The DNA here is from genome assembly GCF_028018385.1 of Neofelis nebulosa. NCBI lineage: Eukaryota > Metazoa > Chordata > Mammalia > Carnivora > Felidae > Neofelis > Neofelis nebulosa. The sequence continues at coordinate 4,207,692 of NC_080800.1, forward strand.
AATATATCTTGTTTTACCAGAACACAGGACATTACAAAATTTCATATATATCATGCAATATATATGCAATATATATGTTTTGTATATATAAATATACTTTGCCTGCTACCACACAAATTACCATTTTTAAGGAAAATTACAGAATCCAAACTCTATCACCTATGTTCCCTAATGTCCAGTATAAAATTAAAAAAAAAAAAAACAAAAAACAAAAAACTTAATGGTTGAAGAAACAGGAAAATAAATTTCATAGCCAGAAGAACAAACAGTCAACACAAACAGACACTGAGTGAAATTGCCAGGCAAGGAGTTTAAATCAGCTTATATAATTACATTCAAGGAATTAAAGGAAAAGGGTGGTTGTGAAGGTTGAGCAGTTGTGAATTCCCACCAGAGAAATGGTAATTATAAAGAAGAACCTAACAGAAATTCAAGGCATACAGTGTATCATATGTGAAAATAAATTTCCCTTGATGGTTTAAGGAAAGACTGACAATGGCAGATGAACGTAACACAGATATTTAGAAATTAAATAATCAGAAGAAGTGAGAGGGAAAAAGAATGAAGGTAATGAATAGAATCTCAGTGACCTTAGAGAAAGTCCCACATATCCAGACTTGGAATCACGAAACAAAGGCAAAAATAGTGCTGCAGGAAAAGGAAATTATTTGAAGAATCAATGGTAAAAAAAAAAATCATAAAATTACTTAAGAATATCAAATGTATGATATGTTTGAATATGGTTTTCTTTGTATTTATCCTGTTTAGGGTTAACAAACTTAGCCTAAGTGGGATATTCACAAAGAAAAATTATGCTTAGGCACATAGAATCAAAATACTGAAAACAAAACAAAACACAAAATGGAAAGAAAAGAAAAAAAGACAAGGCAAGGAAAGAAAAGAAAAAATCTTGAGGTCAGGCAAATTAGAAAGGCCTTATGTCTACAAAGACAAGTATGTTGACTGAATTTTCAGCATGCCAGCCAACAATTATGTAGCTTTATAGGGGCTGAAAGAAAAGAAATGGTCTCCCCTAATTATATATCTAGTGAGAATAGCCTTCAAAAATGAAAGGGTTTTTAATTTTTTTTTTTCAACGTTTTTTATTTATTTTTGGACAGAGAGAGACACAGCATGAACGGGGGAGGGGCAGAGAGAGAGGGAGACACAGAATCGGAAACAGGCTCCAGGCTCCGAGCCATCAGCCCAGAGCCTGACGCGGGGCTCGAACTCACCGACCGCGAGATCGTGACCTGGCTGAAGTCGGATGCTTAACCGACTGCGCCACCCAGGCGCCCCATGAAAGGGTTTTTAAATAAAAGAAAGCTGAGAAAATTTCTACCAGCGCTCTTTCTTGTATGAAAAGACATGGTACTGGATGGGGCGCCTGGGTGGCTCAGTCGGGTGAGCGTCCGACTTTGGCTCAGGTCATGATCTCACGATCCATGAGTTTGAGCCCCGTGAGTTCAAGCCCCGCGGCGGGCTCTGTGCTGACAGCTCAGAGCCTGGAGCCTGCTTCAGATTCTGTGTCGCCTTCTCTCTCTGCACCTCCCCTGCTCACACTCTGTCTCTCTCTCTCAAAAATAAAAATTAATATTAAAAAAAAAAAAGACATCGTAGTGGATATCCATCAGGCTGAAGAAAATGACACCAGATAGAAACTTGGATTTTTTTTTTTAAACAGTATTGTTTTTAAACAGTATTGCTATGGGATCAATTGTGTCCCTCCGACCCCCAAATTTGTGCAGTGAAGTACAAAGGACCTCAGAGTAGGACTGTATTAGGAAATACGGTATTTAAAGATACAAATAAGGCAAAATGAGATCACTAGAGTGAGCTGTAAGCCAAAAGGCTTGGTATCCTTGGAAGAAGAGGAGATCAGGACACAGACACACACAGAGGGACGACCACATGAGGACACAGAGAGAACACGGTGTCTATCCTCCAAGGAGAGAGGCCTCAGGAGTAACCAGCCTTGGCCCTGCCTGGATCTCAGACTCCCAGCCTCCAGGAATATGGGGAACAGATGTCTGCTAAGCGCCCCAGATTGTGGTCCTTTGTTACGGCAGCTCGAGAGCATCAGACAACTGTTGATACATTAAACAACATGTCTGAATCTCAAAATCATTACATTAAGTAAACAAAAATCCACAAACAAACACACCTTAGGTTTCCACTTATGTGAATTTCAAGAACAGGCAACATTAGTCAATGGTGAAGATGTGAACTCTGCAGATAGGGCATGAGGATGAGCTAAAAATGGGGTAACAGAAACACGCTATACCTTGATTTCACTTGTGGTTTTTAACTTCCAAAATTCATGCAGCTTAAAACGTATGATCTCTTATATAGCTTGATAAAAAAGAAATCAAGTAGAGAACACAAGATAAACTCTTCTCTCTAAATGCTAATAATGTTAACAGTCTTTTTCGGGCAGACGGATGACAGCCATTGGGACACTAGCAGCACGCAACATAAGGACATTTGGTCAACCCACCTTCCATCAAATCTTCACCTCCAGGATCTTATGAGGCCCCTTACAGCAGACCGTCTCCTTACTAAGCGTGAAAGCACACGTTTGGCTCCAACAAATAACAACGACAACAAGAAAACAAAAACAAAAAACAAAAAGCAAAACAAAACCCCAAGAAAGAAGAATAACAACAAATGAAATCCACTAATTCACAGAACAATCTCAAATTTTAACCCTGAAGAATAACTTCCAAATCCTATTTGCATAGCACATTCCTATAACTATTATAAAAAAAATTCTTCGGAATTAATAGCACTTGTAAAACATCATCACCATAATTCACTTGACTCTACCCATGGGAAATCATGTGTCTGCATCTCAACAGGCTACTTGCTGGGATGAATACTGGGCGATGTACGTGAGTGATGAATCACTGAATTCTATTCTGAAACCAATACATTAACTAAAAACAAAACAACAAGACAAAACAAAATAAGAAACAGGCTACAGAAGATAGGCTTTCTCCCTAACTTCTCTTGCACTGCTAACTTTTCTCAACGCTTTGACCCAAAACGGTAAAAGTGTCTCTTCATCATCTAAGAGAGAAACTGTGTCCCAGTTGGTGAGACAAGGCTCAGATTTAGCAGTAGAACATTTTGCATCCATTTACTTATTCATGTACGCATACAATTACTCATTCTCTCCTCCGAGTGACCATTCAGAGGCCAGTAATTTAACAAATTGAGTGCCATTTTGTGTCAATCACTGTGTTAGGGGGTAAGGCATACAGCTGGGGGAAAATGCAAAATTCCTTTCCCTAAAATGAGCTTGAATTTTAGTTAGAGAGAAGACAAGGAGGGGGAGGGGGCAGAGGAGGGGGAGGAGGGGGGAGGAGGGAGGAGGAGAAGGAGAAGGAGAAAAAGAAGGCAAGTTTCTAAAGTCACTAGGCAAAATATATTGCATATCGCATAGTGATATATGGGAAATACTGAATGGGGTGGGAAGGCATTGCAGTTTTGGATGTGATTATAAGGAAAGCACTACACTTATACCCATTTATAGTTGGTAAACACTATGGTAAGCACCTTTAAAAACATCAGTGTATTTGCTCCTCATAGAACCATATGAGATAGACACCGTGCTATGATTATCCTATGACCTTAATGATATAACATTGCTGTGTTCATGAGCATAACTATGGGGGTTCCCCTGACGTGCAACATTCAGCCATAGTTGGATTCAGGGCATCTGGCATGGCAAACGGGGACTTAAGACTACTGATCAAAACTGCAGGGCCCGCTTTTGGAGGACACGCAGTCAGCCCAGTCACAAGGGCAAGCCGAGTGGTGCACACGCCCGGCCGCCAGCGGTATATATACCCCGTGCATTGTTTGTGAGGACCTGCCTGCCTCCGATCATCTCATTCTGTCTGGCAAGTACACAGAGCTTACTTTCTTCAACACCACCGGTCAGGTGTCCTGGCCTTTATTTTAAGGTATAAAGTGCTCTTAATATTACCGTACAAAGCTTTTTCTATATTCCGTATCCCATTTCCATATTCCTTATTTTGTTTATAAGGTCACTTGTAACCAGTAAAAACCATCCTGATTTTACTGCTGGTAAAACAGAGAACTACAGAAGTCTAAGGCATATACCTTGTCAGACAGGTGCAGAGTGTGGGAGTGGGACACAGTCCCATGTCTTCAGATCCCACATTCCAGCCTTGCTCTCCTGCACACCACACCTCTAACATAGTTAAGAAGCATATGTCTCATGGTGCCTGGGGGGCTCAGTCAGTTAAGCGTCCGACTTTGGCTCAGGTCATGATCTGATGGTTCATGGGTTTGAGCCCCACACCAGGCTGTAGGCTGACAGCTCAGAGCCTGGAGTCTGCCTCGGATTTTGTGTCTCCCCCTCTCTCTGCCTCTCCCCTCCCCTGCTCATGCTCTGTCTCTCAAAAATAAATACACATAAAATTAAAAAAAAAAAAAAACATGATATAGTGGGGCTCCTGGGTGGCTCAGTTGGTTGAGCGCCCGACTTCGGCTCAGGTCATGATCTCACGGTTCATGGATTCAAGCCCTGAGTCAGGGTCTGTGCTGACAGCTCAGATCCTGGAGCCTGCTTCAGATTCTATGTCTCCTTTTCTCTGCTCCTCCCACACTCATGCTGTCTGTCTCTCTCAAAAATAAATTTAAAAAAAACATTTAAAACTAAAACAAAAACAAAAAACATGATGTATCAATTTCACTGCCCAGTAAATGTCTTTGTGTTGCTCCTTCCTTACATCAAACTGTGCCAATTTTGGGTTGAACCTCAGGCTCTATTCCTCATGAGCTGATTTAACAGTCACCAGAAGGAAGTTCACCTAACAGAAGAGACAAACCTACAGTTTCCAGATGTCCACTTACTTTACTGTGATCGTTTGCACAGTGCGCAACAGATTGCCGCGGACAAACTTCCATTTTTTCTTACTTTTAATGCTGCACTTTTTTTTTAAGTTCCTAATAACTTTTTTTAGTTTATTTATTTATTTATTTTGAGAGAGAGAGAGAGAGAGAGAGAGAGAGAGAGCAAGAGCAGGGAAAGGGCAGAGAGAGACAGGGAGAGACAGAATCCCAAGCAGGCTCCACACTGTCAGCGTAGAGCCCGACACGGGGCTTGAACTCATGAACTGTGAAGTCATGACCTGAGCCCAAGTTGGACGCTTAAACGACTGAGCCACCCAGGCACCCCAATGCTGCACGTTTTAATGCTACGTGCCCTGCTCTGATATCCTCAGGGGACTGGGCAATCTTGGAAGTCCCCACATGGGTACCACGAGGCCCTAACAAGGCGAGGTGGGAATCTGCCACCTGAGATCTCTCCAGAACAGCTAATGGGGGTGGGGTGGGAAGATCACGAAAGGATGAAACACACATTGAATCCTACAAACACCCAGGCTCAACACATCTTTGGAGGAATATTCTCCAGTTCATCGTAGTGCACAAGAAGTTGAAGAATTCATTACGTGGAGATGTTGACATCAGTGGCTCTCACGCTTCCGTGCACATCGAATGTCTTGGAGGTCTTGGCACAAGGAAGTCAGGTTCAGTAGGTCTTAGGCGGTCCGAGCCCGAAGTTCTGCATTTCCAGTGAGCTCTCTGGTGACTCCACTAACTGTTGATCTCTGGGGCACAGTTTGTGTAGCTTGACGGTCCTAAGTGACCCACAGTTGTGAAGTCTGGACGGATATGCACGTCGAGTGAAATCCAAATGCTGAAATGCCTGAAGGCTTTCAGAGCATCCAGAATCATGTGTTAAGAATATGATTGAATGTGGCTGAGAATTATTGCAAAACGCTTTCATATTCAACGCTTATGTCAAGCTCAAAATGTCTTTGTGAAATTAATTAAGAAGACAGACATTATTTCCTCTTATATTTATTTACAAAAATACCTACAGACAGGTCGAGTAAATAGAGAAAAAGAATAGTGTCTCCTGCCCTTTAAGCTTTAATTTTAGAATTTTTAATAACATCTAGATGCCTGGGATGGCTTTCTGTCCCCATAAGTGAGTCAAAAATTTCCTCTAACTTTAAATCTATTGTCACCAAAATAAACATAATGGACACTGATGAGGCACATTGACTTGTTAATGCAAACCTGAGAATATGGCCTTGACTAAAAACTTTCCCTGGGTGGGGGGAGGGGGAAGCAGTTTTCCCAATGAAGAGTGACGACTCTTTTAGTTTGAGGACGTCAGCAAGTCACATCACAGAGGAAACCTCAGCGTCCCATCACAGAGCAGTTACATGCTATAGATGTGACACATGAAGCCGTTACTGTGCTCTCGTCACTGCAGGACTGGCCGAGAAAGAACTCGAAAATTCCCTTTACTGCCAAGCCTGTTCCTCTTCAGGACTAGCGACAACTTCTTTCTTCTGCATCAAAGAGGCACGGCTATTTTCAACTTCAGTAGGAAGGAATGGCTCACGAGGAGCAAAGCTAAGAAGAAAAAGTTGGAATAATGATCCACGGTGCCCTCCCGACTTACATAATCTGCCAAAAGGGAACTCAGCAGGAGCAGAGACAGCGAGTGCAAGCAAAGTTGGTAAACGTAGGTTTCCAAGAATCAGGACTTTCAAACGTATAGGCCCTCGTAGGTCTTCCCCGAGCTACTTCTAAAGTGCATGCTTTACAAGTTCGCTGCTTTCCATGGTCTACAAAGTTGTAGTAAGGAGTATGTGTTCCATATCACATACATATGAGTCTCCTCTCTCTCCACACATATACACATATATATAAATATGAATATATATATAATCTTTCTCTCACTCTCTCTCCGTTCTTCTCTTTGAGAAAGGGGAGATTCTGGTCTAGGACAAAATTAAACATCTAAATTGATTCCTTACCATTAATGGGAGCCTGACAAAGCAAGTCATTATTTTTTAAACTCTAAAAATATAATGTAGTAAAGAAAATGGATATAATGAAAACAAAAGTTCTTCATTTTTTTTTTTTTTTTACTTATTCGCTATGGGGTAAGGTCTTAACGTTGTACACACTCATGCTAGTAATAAGTTTTACCACATGCATTGAGGGTAATGCCTAGAGCATTCCCATAATAATTTTACATATTGATTATTGTGGGGACCCTGTATTGTGGGGACCCTGAGTTTTGGAATGATAGATAGATAGATAGATAGATAGATAATACACAAATACATTATAGATAGATAGATAGATAGATAGATAGATAGATAGATAATACACAAATACATTATAGATAGATAGATCGATAGATAGATAGATAGATAATACACAAATACATTATAGATAGATAGATAGATAGATAGATAGATAGATAGATAGATAGATAATACATAGATAGATAATAATGGATAGATGATAGATAGATACATAGATACATAGATAGATGGATAGATGATGGATCAGATTATGCCACCTCAATATATGACACTTTGCCATTAAGATTATTCTGAGTTGAAGGCAATGGAGAAGCAGCAGATTCAGGAAGGACTCTGCCCTCCCCCTTCCTGGCCAAAAGTAGGACATAAATTTCCCTTTGTGAAGATGCTCCTAGAGGCCAAACACTTTTTCCTTTGTCTGGTCACTTCTCCATAATTTATTGCCTTTTGTTAAAATGGTATATAAAGCACCCGAGTCTAACTGCTTCTCTGGGTTTTCACTTCTTTTTTGTGAAGCTCCCATAGACAAAGATATTAGTATCAATAAAGAAACATCTGCCTTTTATTCTGTTGATCTGTGTTTTGTCAGTTTAATTCAAACACCCCAGATACAGGTCCTAAAAAGGTAGAGGGAAAAAGGGCTTTTTTTTCCCTCCCATATAGTTCAGAAAGAGAGATAAACATACATGGATGGATGGATGGATGGATGGATGGATGGATGGACAGATGGATGGATTCAGCAAAGTTGTTATTTTAATGACTAAATAAGATAGTCTGTGTCAACATGTAGTATTATCTACCATATAAATTTTGTTACTATTTTTAAAAAATTTTTAAATGTTTATTTTTTGAGAGAGAGACAGAGTGTGAGTGGAAGAGGGGAATACAGAGAGGGAGACACAGAATCAGAAGCAGGCTCTGGGCTCTGAGCTGTCAGCACAGAGCCCGACGTGGGGCTTGAACCCATGAACCTCTACATCATGACTTGAGTCAGACACTTAACCAACTCAGCCACCCAGACACCCCTTAAAACAAAATCTTTATTTTTATTATTTATTTTAAATCTTTTTTTTTAACATTTATTTATTTTTGAGAGAGACAGAGACAGGGTGTGAGCAGGGTAGGGACAGAGACAGAGGGAGACACAAAATGTGAAGCAGGCTCTAGGCTATGAGCTGTCCGCACAGAGCCCGATGTGGGGCTCTAACTCACGAACTGTGAGATCATGACCTGAACTGAACTCGGATGCTTAACCAACTGAGCCCCCAGGCACCCTTGTTACTATTTTTAATGTTGCATACATGATTATTTCTGAATGAAGATCTTTACTTAATTAAACTTATTCTTTTAGGCAAAATGTTTTGTGTAGTGAATACAGTAAAAAAGGCACTGGGAAGTGAAGGTGTTTTTCTATGGTTTTTAACACTCAGCTAGAAATGTAACTTCGAATTCCTGTTAATTGTTATAAATGAAAGTTCCCTTTGGGGGCTTTGGTCCAAAATTCTGCTTCCTATATAGTTTAGATACAAATGCCTATTACCTTTAAGAATACTCTCAGTTCAACCAACTCCAAGAATCCTGAATCCAGCACTGCAGAGGTAACACAACACAACTGGCTCTAACAATGCTCATGGATTAGTAGATCCAATATTGCTAAAATGTCCATACTACCTAAAGCAATCGACAGATTCAATGCAATCCCCATCAAAATACCAACAGCATTGTTCACAGAACTAGAAAAACAATCCTAAAATGTATGTGGAACCAAGAAAGGCCCTGAATAGCCAAAGCAATCTTGAAAAAGAAGTACGGTACTGACACAAAAGTAGACACACAGGTCATTGGAACAGAATAGGAGATCTAGAAATAAACCTGTGACTAGATGGTCAATTAATCTTCGACAACGGAAGCAAGGATATACAATGGGAAAAAGACAGTCTCTGCAACGAAGGGTGCTGGGAGAAATGGACAGCAACATGCAAAAGAATGAAATGGGATCACTTTCTTACACCATACACAAAAGTAAACTCAAAAAAGGTTAAAGCCCTAAGTGTGAGATCGGACACCATTAAAACTCCTAGAAGAAAACATAGGCAGTAGTTTGTCGCACATCAGCCATAGAAACATCTTTCTAGATACGTCTCCCAAGGCAAGGGAAACAAAAGCAGAATTCAGCTGTTTGGACTACACCAAAATAAAAGGCTTGTGCACAGTGAAGGAAACAAAACTAAAAGACAGTGTTCAGAATGGGAGATGTTTGCAAATGACATATCTGATAAAGGGTTAGTATCCAAAATATGTAAAAAACTTACAACTCAACACCAAGAAAAAAACCACACAAATTAGCCAATTAAAAAGTGGGCATAGGACATGAATAGACATTTTTCCAAAGAATATATATTGATGGTCTACAGACACGTGAAAAGATGCTCAACATCACTCATCATCACAGAAATATAAATCAAAACTACAATGAGATACCACCTCACACCAGTTACAAGGGCTAAAATCAACAACAGAAGAAACAACTCGTGTTGAGGGGGATGTGGAGAAAAAGGAACCCTCTTACGCTGTTGGTGGGAATGCAAACTGGTGCAGCCACTGTGGAAAACAGTATGAGCTTTCTCAAAAAGTTAAAAACAGAATTACCATATGATCCAATAATTCCACTACTGGGTATTTATCCAAAGAATAGGAAAACATTAATTCAAAACTATATATATATATATATATGTATATATATATGCACTCGATGTTTATAGCAGCATTATTATGGAAGCAGGCAAACTGTCCAACAATAAATGAATGGATAAGGAAGATGTGGTGTATATATATATGTGTATATATACATATATATATGTATATATATGTATATATATATGTATATATATGTATATATACACACACATATACATACACACATATATATATGGCATATACATATGTAATATTCTATATATATATGAGCCAAGAAAAAAAGAGACATATAAAAAACCAGACTCAAATATACAGAATAAACTGTGGTTGCCAGAGGAGAGATGAGTAGGGGGACGAATGAAACAGATAAGCAAGATGGAGACTACATGTAACATGATGAGCACTGAACAATGTATAGACTTGATGAATCATACTGTATACCTGAAACTAATATAACAATGTATGTTAATTATACTTGAATTAAAAAAAAAAATACTATCTGGGGCACCTGCGTGGCTCAGTCAGTTAAGCATCCAAGTTCGGCTCAAGTCACAATCTCACAATTTGTGAGTTTGAGCCCCGTGTTGGGCTCTGTGCTGACAGCTCGGAGCCTGGAGCCTGCTTGGGATTCTGTGTCTCCTCCTCTCTCTCTGCCCCTTCCCTGCTTGTGCTATTTCTTTCTTTCTCTCTCAAAAATAAACAAATATTTTAAAAATTAAAAAAAAAAAACTATCTGGCAATCCCAGACCCACCATGGATGATAATCACTTTGGGAACTCTATACATTCTTTGTACCTCACACTTTGCTATGCCAAATCTTGCTACATTGCTACCACCCCAGACTGAGATATTATGACTGCAAGGAGATTCTATTATAGCGTGTTATTTTCTAAAAGAAAAAGAGGGAAGAGTCAGCCTGGGGGTTATATAGCAGCACCTCCCAGAGTATCATCATGGACCACCACTGGTCATTCCCAATCCCTTGCGCCAAGAATGGGTCCACATTGAACGGATGAGTTACAGAAAGAGATCTGCCGGATGGGGTTGCTGGGAAACAGAGGCCAGTCACTGTCCCTCCATGAGGATGTGGATGAAGATGCTCTGATTGCTACTGGCAACCACCCGCAGCCAATGATGAAGCCGCTGCCTTAGAAGGACCAGGGAGGTGGAAGGATCTTGATGGTGCAGTTGAGCTGGTGAAGCCATCAATCTCTTTTAAAAAAATTTTTTTTTGAACGTTTTTTTAATTTATTTTTGGGACAGAGAGAGACAGAGCATGAACGGGGGAGGGGCAGAGAGCGAGGGAGACACAGAATCGGAAACAGGCTCCAGGCTCCGAGCCGTCAGCCCAGAGCCTGACGCGGGGCTCGAACTCACGGACCGCGAGATCGTGACCTGGCTGAAGTCGGACGCTTAACCGACTGCGCCACCCAGGCGCCCCATGAAGTCATCAATCTCTTTGGAGGCTGGCTCTCCCCGCTGCACTTGCATCAATGAAATAATGGCCCTCAGTGTTTCAACTAGTTTGAGTGAGGTCGGCCTGCTCTTTGCAGCCTGTCTTCCTCCCCCGTGGATGTTTCTTACGAAAGCATCTTCGTTTACTGAACTAACACCTCCCGACCATCTACTATATGGCTGGAGCCGTGGGTCAGAAGGTGTACTACGTGCACCGTCTCCTTTCTAAGACCTTTCGATATTCTACATCCAAAGCTCATCTATTGGAACTGCACACGGTTCATTAAAAAAGTTGATCCTTTACAATTTAAACTTCTTCCCGAAGAGGCAGAATATGTTTCTTCTTCACTAAAATGAAAAGGCCCATGCCATTTTACATCCAAAGGAGCTAACTTGCAATTATCCAAGGTAGTTTCCCAAGTTTCTTTTTATTTTTTATTTTTTTAAATTTTTTTTCAACGTTTTTTATTTATTTTTGGGACAGAGAGAGGCAGAGCATGAACGGGGGAGGGGCAGAGAGAGAGGGAGACACAGAATCGGAAGCAGGCTCCAGGCTCCGAGCCATCGGCCCAGAACCTGACGTGGGGCTCGAACTCACGGACCGCGAGATCGTGACCTGGCTGAAGTCGGACGCTTAACCGACTGCGCCACCCAGGCGCCCCCCCCAAGTTTCTTTTTAAAAGGTTCTCATTTGTATCCTTTTCCCCCCTTTCATCTCAAGATGAACCCAGAAAGGATAAGATCTAAGTGTCAATATGTATAAATATCTATGTTGTATTCCTAATGAAACCAGGAAATTGTAATACACACAGAAGGAACCTATCTGTTTTTTAATGTTTATTTATTTTTGAAAGAGAGAGAGAGAGACAGAGCGTGAGCGGGGGAGGAGCAGAGAGAGAGGGAGACACAGAATCTGAAGCAGGCTCCAGGCTCTGAGCTGTCAGCAAAGAGCCCCATGCCGGGCTCAAACCCACGAACCTTGAGATCATGACCTGAACCGAAGTGCGACGCTTAGCCGACTCGGCCACCGAGGCGCCCCACAATGTATATCTATTTTTTTTAACTTTATTTATTTATTGTGAGAGAGAGATAGACAGTGAGCAGAGGAGAGGCAGACAGAGAGAGAGAGAGAAAGAGAGAATCCTAAGCAGGCTCCACACTGTCAGCACAGAGCCCAAGGCGGGGCTCAAACCCAGGAGCAGAGAGCAGCGAGATCATGACCCGAGCCAAAGTCAGAACGCATAACCGACTAAGCCTCCCAGGAGCCCCTGGAACCTATCTTTTTAATATATGTATCACATATGGAAACATCCATTGTTATGTGCATGTATATAAATATATAGTTGTACATGTTTCCATTTGCTGTAGTCTATACAAAAACAGACTGTTTGCAGGTTTGTTTAGGTTGCAGAATTATCTGGCAATTAAATTGGGAGCTTTAAGCTTTAAGCAAACCTGTATCATTTGATTTGGTTTTTCACAGAAGCATATTTAACATTTTAAATCACTTTTGATTGCTTAGGTCTGATTACCATGCCTCCAACTCCACAGATTTACCAAGTTCCATATAGCCAATATTACAGATTAGAGAGGAGAGGTAGGTCATTTTGATAGATAAATATACTTTTAGCACTAATCTCACTTGAGAATGTTTCTGGAGCAAGCAGGCCAAAATGAAGCCAATTCCATAATTGATTGATTTGGGTCAAGCAGTGGGAGCGATTGTTCCCACCACGATTTTCCCCTTAAGAAATACTTTATAAAGCTGATTGATCCTTTAAAACATCACGAAAGACATTTCTATAATTGCTTTAGAATCGGTCACCTATGCAAACACACTCTTTATTTCATTTGGATTTACAGCTTTTCCTTTGTTTTCCCTAGCATTAGTCTATCTCTTGGTGGTACTGAGACTAATAAATGGTTTTTCATTTTTTCTACAAGGAGATGAGAACACCTTTGTTTATATCCTTTGTTTAATGACATATTCTCAACCGAGAGCACAACAGAATCACCTGGGAACTTATGAAATCGAGGCCTGGGTCATGCCTGCCATTTTATGCCATCAGTGATCTTACCACACGGTATGTTTGTTTTCAGGTATAAATTCCCCCCTCAGCTCAACAACCTACATGTTCAACCCCAAAAATGCATGACGTAGACTGTGTCTGCTTGGGCATTCAGCATGGATAACCTTGTCCTAAGTGTTGTCAGTGTTCTTATCCCTAATCACAAAGAGACGGCTCTTGTAATCATCCAATAATTTCGTTTTCTGCTTCAGTTTTCTGAAGGATACTTCATTAAGCAATGTGTACTGAACTACTGGAAAATTATTGACAAAGACAGTATGGGGAGGAGAAGAAACTCTCACTGGGTCTTTGAAAGGAGAAAGGATGTCAGCATGTGGAGAGGGGTTCACTCAATACCACACTGCCCTACGTTAGCACCTGCAGATGTGAGGCTCTTACAGATCAGACACATGTGCAACAACTGAGTTATAAGACTGTAGTTATATGATGGTAAGATATAGTTACATGGGTGCCTGGGTGGCTCAGTCGTTTAGGTGTCTGACTCTTGCTCTCGGCTCAGGTCATGATCTCACAGTTTCATGAGTTCAAGCCCTACATTGGGCTCTGTGCTGGAGGGCCATAGACTGCTTGAGATTCTCTCTCTCTCTCTCTCTCTCTCTCTCTCTGTCCCTCCCCCACTCACACTGTCTCCCTCAAAAATAAATAAAATTCAAAAAATTTAATAAAGATACAGGTATAAAATTATAAGTTATAAGATTCTGAAGGTAAAAATGGATGGGCTTTGTCTTTTTCTGTAATTCCCTTAAATTCAGTGAAACAGATGTCTGCCTCTGCAGAAGAATAAAACAACGTAAAGTAGAAATCACTGAGTATATAGGATTTCCAAGCAATCTGCCTGTCCACATATAAAATATTGGTTAAAAAAGGATGTGTGCCTTCATAACCTCATCTCCTTAATTGCCAGAGGACTAACATATTGGCACAGAAACTTGAGAATCAAAAAATAATTCAAGATGACTTCAATAAGCAACAGAATGTGGCTTATGTAAACAATGGAATATTATTCAATCTTGAAAAGGGATGAAATTCTGACACATGATACAATATGGATGTATCGTGAGGACGCTGTAGGGAGGCAGAAAAAGGGTCCCTCTCCCCTTCTGAGTTGTTGGTGGGGATCTCTGTAATGAAAGACAGATGAGGGCCACCTGGGGGCTCAGTTGGTTAAGCGTCCGACTTCGGCTCAGGTCATGATCTCACAGTTCATGGGTTCGAGCCCCGCGTCGGGCTCTGTGCCGACAGCTCGGAGCCTAGAGCCTGCTTCGGATTCTCTGTCCCCCTCTCTCTCTGCCTCTTCCCCTGCTTGTGTTCTCTCTCTCTCTCTCTCTCTCTCTCTCTCTCAAATCCATAAAAGTTAAAAATTTCTTTAATTAAAAAAAAAAGATGAACGAGAGAAAAGCAAACAGAAGTTTGTTAACATGTTTATCTCTTGTCTGTATTGGAGATACTCAGGTAAACTCGGAACTCTGGCTTTTATGGCAACTTCAGCAAAGAACAATAAACTCATTGAGAAATAATAGGAAATGGGGCGCCTGGGTGGCGCAGTCGGTTAAGCGTCCAACTTCAGCCAGGTCACGATCTCGCGGTCCGTGAGTTCGAGCCCCGCGTCAGGCTCTGGGCTGATGGCTCGGAGCCTGGAGCCTGTTTCTGATTCTGTGTCTCCCTCTCTCTCTGCCCCTCCCCCGTTCATGCTCTGTCTCTCTCTGTCCCAAAAATAAATTAAAAAAGCGTTGAAAAAAAAATTTAAAAAAAAAAAAAAAAAAAAAGAGAGAAATAATAGGAAATAAGGACGTGGTTTGGGGCTTCCAACCCCAATCTATGGGAAGATAGACTAATGGGAGATGAAGTCTAGTTAGTAAGGTTTTTGATGTAGATTCCTCCAGTGTGTCCTCCAAGATGATGGGGTCTAAAGTTGTCTCGGGGTGACCATTTGTCCTTCTAGATGGGGGAAGGGGAGGGACACCTTTGTTAATTTATGTCCTGCTTTTAGGCAAACGGGGGGAGCTCAGGGAGCTTGACTTATATATGCTTCTTCTCAATTGCTGTCAACTCCAAATAATCCCTGTGCCAAAGTAGCATATTTTGGGGTAGCGTATTCTGCTGTCCTGCAACATTATGGAAGTTAAATGAGACAGATACAAAAGGAGAACTACTACTTGACTCTGCTTACATGTGGTACCCAGAACACAGCCAAAATCATAGAGACAAAGTAGATTAGTGGTTTCCAGGAGCTGCAGGGCAGTGGGAGGAAGGAAGGGGGAATTGTTGTGTAGTAAAATACCGAGTTCTAGTTCGGAAAGAGGAGAACAGTTCTAGATATGGATGGTGGTGATTGTTGGGCAACAATGTGGACATACTTAATGGCATTTGATCTAGACACTTTCACAAAAGGTTAAAATGTAACATTTATGTCACATGTATTGTGTCACGCATTTTATAAGATTAGGTAAGTAAACATCAGTAACAGCATACAAATTGCACTGCTGGTGGGAATGCAAACTGGTGCAGCTATTCTGGAAAACAGTATGGAAGTTCCTCCAAAAGTTAAAAATCAAACTATCCTATGATCCAGCAGTCTCACTAGAGGGTATTTATCCAAAGGATACAAAAATGCTGATTTGAAGGGGTATATGCACCCCAATGTTTATAGCCCTGTTATCAACAATAGCCAAACTATGGAAAGAGCCTAAACGTCAACTGACTGGTGAATGGATAAATATGACATAGTATATATACACAATAGAATACTACTCAGCCATCAAAAAGAATAAAATCTTGCCATTTGCAATGATATGGATGGAGCTAGAGTGTATGACACTAAGCAAAGTAAGTCAGAGAAAGAGAAATACCACATGACTTCAATCACATGGAATTTAAGAAACAAAACAGATGAACATAAGGGAAGGGGGGAAAAAGAGAAAAAGAGACAGGGAAAGAAACCATAAGAGACTCTTAAATACAGAGAACAAACTGAGGGTTTATGAAAGGGAGGTGGGTGGGGGGATGGGATAGATGGGGATGGGCATTAAGGAGAACACTAGTTGGTATGAGAACTTCGGGTTATATGTGAGATGAATCACTGAATTCTACTCCTAAAACCAATACTACACTGTATGTTAGCTAACTAGAACTTAGACAAAATTTTGTAAAAAAAAAACAAACAAACAAAAAAAAACCAAAAAAAAAGTAATAACATACAATGAATTCTTTAAAAAGGGTTGGAGTTCACTAAGAAAGGAACAATTAAGTTTTATGAATGCTTAGAGGGCTCCATGAAATGCATCTTCTAGAAGCAGGACTGGGTCAGTCTTTCTCAACCACTGGATGGTTTGCCAGAGTAACAAGAAGCATGGTTTCTTGTAAAACAACAACAACAACAACAACAACAACAACAACAACAACAAAACAAACAACAACAACAACATCGTGTTTTTACACAATCTGATACCCACCAATGGCATTGGCACTTTATTTTACAACTGTGTACGGACTCTGGAGAAACACCTACCCCCATCTAACAATCTATCGTATCTTCTCTGTTTAAGTAGAACTTCAATACCTCACTGTTAATTTTTGACAATGTCTCCTCTAAAGCAAAAACAAACAAAAAGTCTCCAATGGGATTTCCTTCGATCATGGCTGCATTCCCCCGAAAACACACTTCCCGCCCTCCAAAACAAGTTGAATTCCTAAAATAGTTGAGTCGATCAACCATGGCCAAACATGGACAGATGCCCTAAGGAAAGAATGGTCTATCTGTTTCTACATTCCTGAATGGAGAGTCAACAAGTTTTGGTCAGTCTCTTGGAAAGAATTCATGTGAAATGCCAACTGCCCATGGTAGCATTCCGGAAGCCTCTATCCCCCCACACAGTGTGACAACGATGGCTTGTGGGCAGAACCCTCCAGAATAAGAGTTGTCTCTGCCAGGATAGAAATAGACCCTGTAGCCTGAAGTAAGACACTCCCTGTCTCCCTCTGGTTTCCCTAATGTAACCCATGGCCCCAGGGCTGTCTTGCGGCTCCTAAAAGTGCCAGGGAGATTAATGAGATGACATCTGTGGGGCCCTCGGGGGCTTTAAGAGAATGGGATGCATATATAAATGAACTGCACTGGGGTATTAACCTGTATGGTGTTAGTGCACATAACGACTAGATTCTTTAATAGGGGAGGAGACACTAAGTTCTTCTCATGAGTCTTTACCATTGCATCAAACGGCCTTTGCAAGTCAACAGTCATCATTCTGGTCATGGTCAGTTTATGGCCAATGTCTCCATGATCAGGATTCCCATACAAGGCTTGGAGGATGAAGAGGAGTATCAAGGAGCAAGTCAGGGCCAGGGTCCCATGGGTCCCTCGTCTGTATAACAGCATTACCTGTCGATGCTGGCTTCCTGCCACATCCTCAAAAGTGTGCAGGAGTGAGTGAGCAGGGGCCAGTTAACTCAGTTTAAAATCCAACAGAGATCCAGAGGCAAATGCTGTCCCCAAGGCAGCCAACCCTTTGCCCTCTGTCCTACGCATAGGTATCTACATGGTATGTATGTATACTCTTAGCACCTTAGTCTGTAGGTATCTATACTCTTGTACATAATCCCTGGACGTAGAGTCATTCTCAAGATGACTGTAGCCCAAGGGACCTGAATCTCTGAAAAGGAGCACATCATCCCCAAGCCCTTTGGCAAGCCCACTAGACTCACCCCCTTGAAAGATTAGGATTAGGGAATGCCAACTCCCTACTCAAATCCCCAGGTGACACTGCACAGCCTGACATAAAACCACATTGCTCAACACAGCACACTGCATCTTCCGGGGTCTGTCTCTACTTGCCCCCCAATCTCACCTGCCACCATATTGCCTGATTGTGCCTTATGCCCCTACCCCACCTCTCACCCATTCGTGATGCCCTGGGGACACCACACAATTGTGCAGGCCCCTCTGCCTGGGTTCCAGTTTCAAATGGACCTTCCTCCCCTTCTTTCTGTCTCTCCAAGTGCTACTAACCCATCAAGACCCAGTTTATGGGCCATTTGGAAACTCCTTCCTGATTCCCCAGGCAAAAGGAATCTGTGCTTGAGTCACCGAAAGCATCGTGGGTGGCTTTTATCTGTGGCTCAGTAGAAGGGCTATTCACAGACCCCCAACCCTAAATGACATTAGCCACAGGTGTTTTGCTCCCCAGGCACAGCTCAACAAATGCTGCTTGAGTGGAGCTGGGCAGCCCTGTGCAGTCCTTAAAATGATGGGACCCTCAGCTCAGAGCATGAGCCGACATATGTCTATCATCTTTTGGACAATTGTCTTTTATGGCAGGCTCTTAGATACATTTCACTCATAAAGTTCTCTGATTTTGTCAAACCCAAGGCACAAAGAAACTAAACTTGTTGTTTTCTTTTCTTTTCTTTTCTTTTCTTTTCTTTTCTTTTCTTTTCTTTTCTTTTCTTCTTTTCTTTTCTTTTCTTTTCTTTTCTTTTCTTTTCTTTTCTTTTCTTTTCTTTTCTTTTCCTTCCTTCCTTCCTTCCTTCCTTCCTTCCTTCCTTCCTTGAAAGAAAGGAGTTGGGATCCAGGCAAACAGGATACACAGAATCTGGCTAAGCAACTTCACCCTTTGTCCACACTGATGATGGAATCGTCACCACCACTTGAGCTAACTGTGCTCCATCTGGAGGCACTAAACCCTCGGAACCAGAGCCACTGACGTTGACACACACAGGACACCACTGCTCACACGTGTGCTGGAAATGATAGAAGATTCAAGCTGGTTGAGGGACCCCTGGTGCGCCCAGGATTGAGTCAGTGGGTCTTTACAGCGAGGCTCATGCAGCCTTCTTTTCGTGCACTGCTGTTGTTACCCCCTCGGTCTCTCATGCCCTAAAGTGGCCTCCGTTCCCCTTTGTCTGGACCCAGTAGCAACTCTTGGTGTTAAGTGTTCCACAGGCACCCCCTTGCCATTGTCCTTACTATTAAGCGCGGCAAAATGAAGTGTTAGCACCATCTGTTCGTTGGGCTGGATGTGCGGTATGCAGTTCCAAGTGATGCAGGAGGTGGCTGCTGCTGTGCGTGGCCGCCAGAAACCCCCCTTCGGCCCACCCCATCCAGGAGCAGGTGCTCACGCCTCTGGACAAAAGGTCTTGCTTTCTTTGTCTGGTTTATAATCATTTTTAGTGACCTGGTTTCCTGTGGAGCCAATAAGAGGGAGTGTGTGTGTGTTCCAGTGTCTCCCCGTAGCCAGGGGTCATCGCTGTGCCTTGCTCGTCTGCCCCAAAGTGCATGCTGTCAACCTCTCCCGAGCACCTGGCTTGTCCATCATAGCCCGAGTTTCCCGTTAAGGCAAATAAAAGGATGCCATGTGTAGGGTTGAACGTAGCACCTTTTGGTGCAGCGTCCCTGGAGGGAGAAAGGTCACCCAGAGGACTAAGGGAGGGTCCAAGGTTGCTGTGCATGTTAAGCGCGAGGTCCATTTGGGATGGCACAAAGCCGTTCATCTGCCCAGTTCACCACAGCTTATCAGTGCTTCCCCGGCTGTGCTCTGAGGCCGTGAAGTGGTTTCTTCTCTGGGTGCCCTGCTCTTGGGGCCCAAGTGACTCACACAGAGCAAATATCCTGTTTGTCCGTCTGATCCCCCAGACTATGAACCCACAGTATTACCAGCAATGAATGCTTTCCCGGAGTCAGCACCCTGCCTGGCAGGCTGGTGGTGCCTCCCGTCTACAGAGCCTTCCAGACTCGGAAAGTAAGCATTCGCTGCCGATTGCAGCAGTGGGCAGCCCGACTCGGGAGGCCGGGGAATTGGTGCACCAAGCTCTAGTGATCATAGTGGAAACCATTCTTTAGAATATATAAATCGTTCTAGTTTACATCTGAGCAAGGATATGGAGTTCACGTCTCTGCAACAGGCAGTGACAGGGAGACACTGAATGGTTTTTGCTAGAGGAACAGGACCTGGGCCCCCATCATGCCATCAACGATATCTCAGGAGCTCTGAGAAATGGATGAGTTCCAGAGGGTTGGGAACCCCCCAAGAGCCTTTTCAGAGGCAGTGGCCCCAAAGTGGTGACTCTTCACTGGGTCTTTGCAATCCTGTGAAAGAAACACCGAGGAAAGGTGGGTCTGTGCAAGAATGCAAGCTCGTCTAAGCCAGGAATAGTGTCTGTCCATCTCTGCATCTGTCCATCTTTATGTCCCTGAAGTGAGCACCATGGCGGGCCCTTTGAGATTCACAACTTAGTGGAAATATTGTTACTTATTTGGCTTTGTCTTTTCCACGGGAAGCCGAGCATCTGCAATCAAGACGCTGTTTCAAAAAGCTTACATTTAATGTTATCTCCCAGGAAAGATCAAAAGGAATCTGTCTCCCATCAGGTTATACACACACACACACACACACACACACACACACACACACACACATCTCCCCTTCTCCCCGTGCCTGCACAGCCAGCTGGGCGTGGGGGGGTGGCCAGGTGTGAACTAACAGCTAGATGGGGGTGCATTGTCTGCTGGGCACTCTAGGTCCAGGGAAATATGCAGCAAATGAGTCTTCAGAAGAGAAAGGGACGAAGAAGGGCTCAACAGGGAACAAGTCATGACTTCAAACTAATAATGCTGCTACCAGAGTCTCAAAGGGCTGATGATTGTAGACGAAGCTTATTCTATGTAAATTATACAAAATGCAAAAATCTGCATTGTCAACAGTTCAACCATTCAGTGCTACCCATGGAAAATGTATACATACAGGCATATGGACAGTAGTTAGATAGATAGATAGATAGATAGATAGACAGATACATAGATAGATAGATAGATATGATGGGTGGGTGGATAGATAGATAGATAGATTGGATGGATGGATGGATGGATGGATGGATGGATGGATGGATGGATGTTTGAGTAGATAAGTCTGTGGGTGGGTAGACGGGTAGATGGATGGATGTTTGAGTTGCTACATGTTTGAGTGGATGGATGGATGGATGGATGGATGGATGTTTGAGACTGGCTGGAGAGCTGGATGGGTTGGTGAATACATGGAGAGATGGATGGATAGATAGATAGATAGATAGATAGATAGATAGATAGACATGATGGATGGATGGGTAGATGGATGGATAGATAGATAGATAGATAGATAGATAGATAGATAGATAGATATGATGAATGGATGGATGGATAGATAGATAGATAGATAGATGATAGATAGATAGATAGATAGATAGATAGATAGATAGATAGATAGACATGGTGGATGGATGGGTAGATGGATGGATGGATAGATAGATAGATAGATAGATAGATAGATAGATAGATAGATAGATAGATAGATAGATAGAATGGATGGATAGATAGATAGATGATAGATAGATAGATAGATAGATAGATAGATAGATAGATAGATGTGATGGATGGGTGGATGGGTGGATGGGTGGATGGATGGATGGATGGATGGATACATACATACATACATACATCGAGATACACAGAGATAGGTAGAGAGGTAGATAAGCAGACAGATATGGAAGGAGATATAAACAGAAGTTATCTTTGGCCGATATGTTGCTGACCATGCACTGCAAACCATATAAAAGTAAAGCTAAAATAGAGACATCTAAGAATAAAATTTAGGTGAGACTTCAAAGCAAGCTTCATTCATTCTTCTTTCAACATACCACTGTTATGACACAGATCTTAGATGTTCTAAATTGGCTGCCTGCCTGTTGCAGTCATACACATACTCAACGGGAGTGTATATGTCTGACTGTGCATATAGATATCCTTACAGAAATATGCTTATGTATTACAGTTATACATGCATTCTATATACATTATAATATGACATTACATTAGACATGCATATATATATTTATTTATGGAAAATGACTTCATGCTGACTATTAAAAAGGTTTTTTTAATGTTTATTTTTGAGAGAGAGCGAGCATAAGCAAGGGAGGGGCACAGAGAGGGGGACAGAGGACCCAAAGTGGGCTCTGTGCTGACAGCAGAGAGCTGGATGCGGGGCTTGAACTCCTGAACTGTGAGGTCATGACCCGAGCCAAAGTCAAACGCTCAGCTGACTGAGCCAACCAGGCGCCCCAATGATGATCATATTTTAAATTTAACAACAGGTCATAATCACCTTCCATCTCTATAAATGCTTGCACATCATTTCTATGGACCACACGGCATTCAATGGTCTGGCTGTTCTAAGGGAGGAAAACCACTCCCTGTACCCTCAGGGTCTGGGATAGGGCCTAAACTCTAAGCTGACATAAGAGCCATGAACAGGACAGAAGCATCGACATTTTACCTACTATTTCTGCATGCACGCAGGTGATTTCAAAACCAAAAGTGACCCAAACCACACTGAGATACCACCTCACGCTGGTCAGAGTGGCTAAAATGAACAAATCAGGAGACTATAGATGCTGGCGAGGATGTGGAGAAACGGGAACCCTCTTGCACTGTTGGTGGGAGTGCAAACTGGTGCAGCCGCTCTGGAAAACTGTGCAGGTTCCTCAAAAAATTAAAAATAGATCTACCCTATGACCCAGCAACAGCACTGTTAGGAATTTACCCAAGGGATACAGGAGTGCTGATGCATAGGGACACTTGTACCCCAATGTTTAGAGCAGCACTTTCAACAATAGCCAAATCATGGAAACAGCCTAAATGTTCATCAACTAACGAATGGGTAAAGAAGATGTGGTTTATATATATATAATGGAATATGACTTGGCATTGAGAAAGAATAAAATCTGGCCATTTGTAGCAACATGGACTGAACTGGAGGGTATTATGCTGAGTGAAATAAGTCAGTCAGAGAAAGACAGATACCATATGTTTTCACTCATATGTGGATCCTGAGAAACCGAACAGAAGCCATGGGGGAGGGGAAGGGGGGAAAGTTACAGAGAGAGAGGGAGGTAAACCATAAGAGAATCTTAAGGACTGAGAACAAATTGAGGGTTGATAGGGAGTGGGGGAGAGAGGAAAGTGGGTGATGGGTATTGAAGGGGGCACCTGTTGAGATGAGCACTGGGTGTTGTATGGAAACCAATTTGACAATAAATTATATTTAATATTAAAAAAAGCAAAAATGAAGACCCAAACAAGTGGTTTGTACAGAGAGCTTATATACATCTTTTTTTTTAAATGTTTTATTTATTTTTGAGAGAGAGACAGAGTGTGAGTGGGGGGGGGGGGTGGGTAGAGAGAGAGAAGGAGACACAGAATCCCAAGCAGGCTCCAGGCTCTGAGCTGTCAGCACAGAGCCCGACGTGGGACTCGAACCCACTAACTGTGAGATCATGACCTGAGCTGAAGTTGGCCACTTAACCCACTGAGCCACCCAGGCGCCCTTATATACCATCTTTCTTAACAAAAGATGATAAATTTGGGAAGAACTGACGAGAGCAGAAAAAGGGTTCGTGCTCTCAGGACAATAAACTGTATGAACTTAGCGGGAAATACCGGAGGAAAACTAATGGAAGATAAACATGGGTTTTTGTTGGGTTCTTTCTACAGGTCCATTTTGGACCGACTCCCAGGCTCTGGTGATAAGAACATTCTTTTCTTCGTGGTGCAGAGGACACCTTGCTCGTGGGAAGCCTGTGCCCTGGTTTTCCCTGGAAACGGGGGGTCTTGGTGCTTCTGCTGTTTCTCAAGTACCTTCAGCTCAAAACAACCAACACGTCAGAGCGGTGTAGACAGGGTAGCATGTTCTGAGCCCCTTTAGTACCCTTTCACTTACTTGGACGTATTCTACACGTTTCTCAGTTGTGCTAGGTGGCCTTAATTTGGTACAATGTTGCCACTGGTTCCTCCCCCACAATGATTTCGAGGGACATGGCAAGATTTTCTGCATACTGGAGTAAGAGGGAAATACGAGATTCGTAATACTCCTCAGTCAGACTCTGCTCAGACATGGTTGAATCATGGCTGATGATAGATTCCTGTCAACTGTCTCGCTCATGGAATGCCTTCGATAAATGGCTGCTTGATCAATGACCTGATGTCCCTGCAGAAAGCTAGAGTTCCCTGGACTGGACGACAGAGGCAGGCTGGCTTGCCCGTGCAGCTGTGGGATGCCCAGAGCACCTGGCATTCCTCTCCGTGTGGCCAAGAGTGCATTGAAAAGTAGAATGTGGGACAAGCCGGGCTGGGCCACCTGTGACAGAGGACCCCGGGCAGAGAGAGGCCCGAAGTGCCAGTGTCCACAGACATGTATCCCTACGAAACCCAAGGAAGGAAGCAAGGCCCACACTAAAAGCGATCAAGGTCCGGGGTCTCTCTGCTATTCGCTTATTGCCGCAAAAATAAAGACTCACATGCTCCTACAAAGCAATGAGTCTAGTACTCAGCCTTAATCGTTATGGGTGGGTCCAAAGTGCTTAACAGAAAGCTGCTAGCCTGCTTCTGGAGCAGTCCTCACCACGTCTGAGCACAGGTGCATTATTTTACTGGGAAGAGTGACCTATCCGCCGCATCAGTGGCATGGCTCCCTACCGCACTTATTCAGACTGGGAATTAGCTCACTCATAGAGACAAGGTGTCAGCAGCACCCATATCTGTTCCTGTTATTTACTTTAATGCTGAGGACAAGGGAAATGCGCTGTTTGAGAGAACACACATGGAAGACAAGCGCGGTGACGGCGGACGGCTCGTGTGCCCAGAGAGGAAATGCAGCGACTCACGGACTGTCTAATTAGGCAGGAGGGTAAGGATGTGCACCCGTAGGAAAGTCCAGACACGGGTACCCCTGGGATGGTACTGCCTGTGACCTTGGTTTCCTTCTTTCCACCTTCCCCAATCCGTTTATACTCCGAGAAGGCGCAGGTTGTTTCCAGAACAGGAGCGAGTGGTTTACCCTCACCTTCTGTAGGAGAAAAAGTCGGTGCTGTGTCCTTGGGTCACTTTGCACCATTCCTGGGACCAGGGAGAAGCCCCCAGATGAGAGCCAACAAGGAAACAGGGGCTCCAGTCCTGTGACCGCAGGCGAGGAAGTCTGCCGACAGCCTGAGGGAGAAAGGAAGCGGACCTTCCCCTGGTTAAGCTTCTGATAGGAACCTAGCCTTGTGGACACCTGGCTTGCAGCGTCCAGGAGACACTGGGCTACGTCCAGCTATGTTAGTCTGCTAGGGCCACCATATAAAGAAGCACTGCCCAGGTGGCTAAAACAGCAGGAATTCTGGTCTCCCAGCTCTGCAGGCTGGAAGTCCAAGGCTGCCGTCCCCCAAGGTCACTCTCCTTGGCACAAGGATGGCCGTCTTGCCCTGAATATTCTACTTTAAATTGTTACATGGTTAATCGTGTAACTGGGAACATTCAGACGGTCAGGAAGACTCAAAGGGAGAAACTCTCACAGGACAGAAGACCATGTTGGTAATAATGTCTGAATGTCACAGGATATGATTCTCAATTGCTAATAAAGAGCGGAATGATGAGGCCGCGTTGAAGGTTCTTGTGGGCAAAAACATCCACCTAAATGCTCATCTTAAAAAAAGTAACGATTGGGGGTGCCTGGGTGGCACAGTCGGTTGAGCATCCGACTTCGACTCAGGTCATGATCTCACAGTCTGTGAGTCTGAGCCCCCCGTCGGGTTCTATTCTGATGGTGTGGAGCCTGCTTGGGATTCTGTCTTTTCTTCTCTCTGCTCCTCCCCCACTTATGTTCTCTCTCTCTCTCTCTCTCTCTCTCTCAAAATAAATCAAAAATTTAAAAAAAAAAAAAGAAAACTAAAGAAAAGATTCAATCCTGGCTCTGGCAGGCGCCTAACACAGGTTAACTCACGTTGTTTAGAAAACAACACTCCTGGGGCGCCTGGGTGGCGCAGTCGGTTAAGCGTCCGACTTCAGCCAGGTCACGATCTCGCGGTCCGTGAGTTCGAGCCCCGCGTCAGGCTCTGGGCTGATGGCTCGGAGCCTGGAGCCTGTTTCCGATTCTGTGTCTCCCTCTCTCTCTGCCCCTCCCCCGTTCATGCTCTGTCTCTCTCTGTCCCAAAAAATAAATAAAAAAAAAATGTTGAAAAAAAAAAAAAAAAAAAAGAAAGAAAACAACACTCCTTCAAGCGTCAGCTGTGTGTGGGGACAGGGGGAGGGCACGGTTCTTGGTACAGCACATACCAGAAAAGGATGGCCCCTCCTTTCATGGAACGTGAATTCTGGAGGAGAAAGCAGACCATAATCGAACAGTCCCATCAACAAAGGAGCGAGGCAGTAACAGAAGGCGATCCGTGCCATGAGGAAAACGTAACAGAGGCTGGACAGGGCCAGCCGGGCCTGAGAGCAGGTGAGACCTGTCAGGTGGCCACTGGGCTCCCTGAGGCAGAAGCCAGTGGAAAAAACCCATCTTGAGAATAAGATGCTTAGAATAGACTGAAGAGCTTTCTCTCCGAGGGCAGATGGGAACTCGGGGGCATATGCGTTCTTTACATAAAAATACAGTGTGTAGTTAAATTTATTAATGTGGTTGAAGGGATTCAGGATATCCTGCCATGACACAGAAGTTATTTTGAGCTGAAGACATTTGAGAATCAACGAATGTGGGAAAAGGCATTGTCTGAACTATCCTTTTCTGCCTAAGACCAGGGCCTTCCCAAACATTTCGACTGCCGTAAACTGCCCTTCCCAAGAGGCATCTTGGATCTGGGAAAATGGGCTCCTAATAGTGAGGTACCACGATGAGAAATCATGGAAGCAAACATTGTCCCAAATCTATACAACCTACGATATATACGATATATTCTCCTAAAGACTCACTTGTATTTCCTAAGTTATTTGCATTTCCATGACTGCCTTTCTCCACCACCTCCACGAAGACAGTATATAACATAAACTGTAAACCCCAGAGCCACTTTCTCTGCGAGCTCCTACACCTGTAGGCCTGTGAATAAACTCTGTCTTTTCCCCCATTGCTCCATCTTTTGTCTGTTAAATTGGTACCACCTCCGTACGGAACCTAAGTGGGTAGTGGAGACGTCTTCTCCTCCCTGACACGATTAACCATGTAACAATTTAAAGTAGAATATTCAATAAATTACTGAATCCCACCATAAACTACATTCAGCAATGTCAATATTGTTTGATAAAAGTTAAGACACAGTGAAACCAACATGGCAAGGCCAAGCCAGGCAATTAGAGAAAAATGTTTCAAAGGGTGTGAAAAGAGTAGGGGACAGAAGAAAAGTTATCATTATGCACAAAGAGTATGATTATCTACAAAGAAAATCCAAGAGAATCTTCAGGGAATCTATTAAGCAAAGAGTTCCTCCAATCTGCTGAATACAAGAGCAATATGCAAAAAGGAATTTGCATTCCTTTATACCAGCAACAAATAATTTAAAAACACCACTTGACAAGCTCTATATTAAAAATACACAAAAATTCAACTCTAAACTGCCTAAAATATACGAATACATGAAAGCCCATGATAGAGAGAAACAAACAGGTTTATGAACAGCATGAAAGAGGATGTAACAAATGAGTAGATTTATTTTGTCCACTAAAGGGAAAGATTCAGTATCTTTAAAGATGTTTATTATCCTCCAACAGAGGATTTCTTTACCCTGGAGAAGCTGGAATCACGGAAGGTAAGTGTCCGAGAATTACCAATAATATCTGGAAGAAGGATAATAAAGATGAAGAAATTCTAATTCTAAATAGCTAGAGGAGAATCATGTTAGAATATATGACATTAGAGGGGCGCCTGGGTGGCTCAGTCGGTTGAACGTCTGACTTCGGCTCAGGTCATGATCTCGCGGTTGACGAGTTCGAACCCCACATCGGGCTCTGTGCTGACAGCTCAGAGCCTGGAGCCTGCTTCAGGTCCTGTGTCTTCCTCTCTCTGCCCCTCCCCACTCATGCTCTCTCTCTTTCTCAAAAATAAAATAAACATTAAAGAATTTTTAAATAAAGAATATATGACATTAGAAAGTTTGTAGTGATTAAAAGAGGGTGACACCAGTTGGTCAAACTGACTAAAGGAACAAAGTGGAGGGATAGGCAATAGATAAAGCATATAAAGAATCTCACACTATGGCAACCATTCATTGCAGAATGATGGGCGTGGTGGGGCAGAAATGGACAGCCTATTCGGTGCATGGTGCCAGCATGCAGACGGGTGGAGAAAAATAACAGATTCCCTCCATTCCACTACTTTTTAAAAAATCAGGTGCAGGAAGGGACGCCTGGGTGGCACAGCTGGTTAAGCATCGGACTTTGGCTCAGGTCATGATATCTCGGTTCGTGCATTCAAGCCCCGTGTCGGGCTCTGTGCTGACTGACAGCTGGGAGCCTGGAGCCTGCTTCAGATTCTGTGTCTGTCTTTCTCTCTGCTCCTCCCCTGCTCACGCGCTGTCTCTCTCTGTTTCTCAAAAATAAATAAATGTTATTTAAAAAATTAAAAAAAATAACTCAGGTGAAGGAAAAGTTTCCAAATGTCCCAACAACTGGTCAAAAGCGTACTAAAATATGTTTCAGAGGTCAGATGATGAAAAGTTTTGTGAGGACCCCAAACACACAAACCGCCCTTGAGAAAAATGTCAACATGCCAAGTCACTTCATAAAGCCAAAAGTTTTGGTAGGTTAGGCAAGACACTGTAAGCCACTTTAAAACATAAGCCATAGACAGAGAGGGGATTTACAAGGGATAAAACCCAAAATGGATTAGTTCCCGCCTGGGTTCAGAAGTGCTCCACGTCAGGAAGAAAAAGAACCCTCAAGAGCACCGTGATGAAATCATATGAAAAGCTAATTCATAGCAAAAGAGACTGAATAACTGAAAACATTAGGAAACTCTGCTCCAACCCTAAAAATTACGAAAGCAAGCCTTTAGGCAATAGGCAGCTACCACTTAATAGCAATTAGATTGGCTTAAAAAACGTCAAGATAAGGCAGCACCCGGTGGAAAACGGAATTTTCCATAGTCTCCTGATAAGTCTGCAAAACTTCCTATTTTTTCGTAATTGAAGAAGCTATGTGGATTGGGTTTAACAAAACATGCTGAAGGCAGATTTAATTGAAAACTGAAAGAAATCTGTTGCTTTCTTCCCTCCCAGAGCAGCCTTGTTTTTTTTTTTCTTGTATTTTAATCTCTTCCCATATACTTCGTACTTCCATTAAGTCACACTATCTAAACATAACAACCTCAAATAAAAGCAACGTCACATGTAATGTAATTTAATGTGCAAAAATGTCAGAAGCTACTCCCCGTGGTGAAGACTAAAAAAGGCACCGTTTTAGCATTCTCTCCAAAAAGACATTTCCTGAGTTACAATATCTCAGAGAACAAAGTAGATACATTCAAGCCTTGAAAGGTCAAGGAATAATAAAACCATCTCATTAATGCATTTACGAAAATGAATAAACTTATCCTGCACAAAACTTACGAATATCTGCTGTTTGCAAATGTGTGCTCTATTGGCTTCATTTCCCTTTTCGATTTTTCATGACATTTTCATGATATTTGAGGGGGATAAAAAAGAATAAAAACATGCATAAGAAACCATCCGTCTGCCAAACACACACACACACACACACACACACGCACACGCACATACACACAAAATAACTAAAGTAGATCTGGAAATCCTGCCAGGCTGAGGTAAATATGTGACTTCAGGACTTATCTTTAATAAACTCGATTTGATCTTGTACTTGCTATATTATAATGATTGATTCATTAAACAATGTTCTAAATGAAAGTAAGAATCAGTGTTTTATGCAGAATTGCCTAAGCAGGTGACTTCTAGATCTCACTCGGTGAAATCTTGGGGGAGCGTCTGTAACATTAAAGATCTCCTACCATCCACGACCACAAACACCTCTCCTCTACATGGATCACAGCTGTGAAAGGGACTTCAAAAAGTCTATGTTAATTGACACAATTCTGTGATCTGATAAAGTGGGGAATTCTCAACAGCAGGCACTTGAAAAGGGGGAAAGTCTTATTTTATTTTTAAAAATTTTAAATGTTTTTCATTTATTTTTGAGAGAGAGAGAGAGAGAGAGAGAGCAAGCAGGGGAGGGGCAGAGAAAGACAGAGACACAGAATCTGAAGCAGGCTCCAGGCTCTGAGTTGTCAGCACAGAGCCTGATGCGGCACTCGAACTCATGACCTGTGAGATCATGACCTGAGCCAAAG
Source organism: Neofelis nebulosa (assembly GCF_028018385.1). Taxonomy (NCBI): domain Eukaryota; kingdom Metazoa; phylum Chordata; class Mammalia; order Carnivora; family Felidae; genus Neofelis; species Neofelis nebulosa. Next base: position 4,238,232 of record NC_080800.1, read on the forward strand.
CCAGACACTTGCCCTACTGAGCCACTCAGGTGCCCCAGGGAAAGTTTTATTTTAAAATGAGTAAATGGATGGTAAAAGAAATGGGACAAGCTGTCCTTGTCCCTAATTTTCATGCCATGCCCGTGATCTGCAGGTGCTTCTTGCTGGGTTCGCTGTGGTCGGTCCCCAATGACGTGGTCATGGATGGCGATGGACCACAGCACCAGTGTGTTCCCCCACCGAGGATGCCATCCAGTGATAGCTGAGAAAATGGGGACATGGCACCCTAAGGAGTGATGAAGCCCAGACACTTCCAAATCCTGCTTCTGGCATCTGAACAAAAAAAGCAGAGGACTGTCTTCCTTTCCCCTTCTGCCCACCACAGATGAGGGTTCATCTCTCACTGGCTCATTTTCCCCCTTTCTTCCTTCTGAGAAGGAAGGAAGGATTCTTGAGCATTGTGCTCAATGAGACAGATTTCAACAACACTTAGGAATTTAGATATGGATGGCCACGTGTCACAACATTAACTCAGGTACCTATGTTAACACACATATTCTAGAGTAGATCTTAGCCTGATTTACACTTCCTTCTACTCACATGGAGATGGTCATAAAACACCTTAGGGAAATGTCACCCCCATACGAAACCTGTTGAGAGAGATTTTCCTTGATGTGCAAGAACATCAGAAAGATATCACTCATAAGTTTTCCTGGAAATAAATAAGCATTTGGGCATGTATTCCAACAAAATGATAGATTAATAAAAATAAAATACCACTGGAGGCAGTAAGCCATGAAAGAAGCAAATAGGGGATCATTTTAACTACAGAACTAAGTCTAAGTGATAGTGACAAATACCAATGTAAGAGTGAATGTAAATGTTAAAAGTTTTGGAGAACTTATACTTGTGTGATAAAGGATGAGGACCAAATTTTTTTAAAGGTAGGGGAATAATCCTTTTGAAATCAAAAGAAATAATGTTAACACATTCAGGAAGTGGATTACAAAATGAAAAACTAGTTGAACTGATAAGTAAGTTCAAAATATAAATTTCTGATTCCCCTTAAGAGAAGGTCAAGGAGAGAAAGAGAAGATGGAAGGGAGGAAGGAAGAAAGGAAGGGAAGGACAGGGGAAGGAAGCAAGGAAGGGAAGAAGGAAGGAAGGAAGGAAGGAAGGAAGGAAGGAAGGAAGGAAGGAAGGAAGGAAAGAAGGAAGGAAGGAAAGAAAGAAGGAAGAAGGGGAAGAAAAGGAAGGAAGGAAGGGAATGAAGGGAAGAAAGGGAATGAAGGGAAGGAAGGGAAGGAAGGGAAGGAAGGAAGGAAGGGAAGGAAGGGAAAGAGGGAAGGAAGGAGGGAAGGGAAGAAGGAAGGAAGAGAAGTGAGAGGAAGGAAGGAGGGGAGGAAGGGAAGGAAGGAAGGAAAGGAAGGGAAGGAAGGAAGGGAAGAAGGAAGGAAGGAAGGAAGGAAGGGAAGAAGGAAGAAAGGGAAGCAAGGGGGGAAAGAAGGAAGGAAGGAAAGAAGGAAGGAAGGAAGGAAGGAAGGAAGGAAGGAAGGAAAGAAAGGGAAGGAAGGAAGGAAGGAAGGAAGGAAGGAAGGAAGGAAGGGAAGGAAGGGAAGGAAGGAAGGGAAGGAAGGGAAAGAGGGAAGGAAGGAGGGAAGGGAAGAAGGAAGGAAGAGAAGTGAGAGGAAGGAAGGAGGGGAGGAAGGGAAGGAAGGAAGGAAGGAAAGGAAGGGAAGGAAGGAAGGGAAGAAGGAAGGAAGGAAGGAAGGGAAGAAGGAAGAAAGGGAAGCAAGGGGGGAAAGAAGGAAGGAAAGAAGGAAGGAAGGAAGGAAGGAAGGAAGGAAGGAAGGAAGGGAAGGAAGGAAGGAAGGAAGGAAGGGAAGGAAGGAAGGGAAGGAAGGGAAAGAGGGAAGGAAGGAGGGAAGGGAAGAAGGAAGGAAGAGAAGTGAGAGGAAGGAAGGAGGGGAGGAAGGGAAGGAAGGAAGGAAAGGAAGGGAAGGAAGGAAGGGAAGAAGGAAGGAAGGAAGGGAAGAAGGAAGAAAGGGAAACAAGGGGGGAAAGAAGGAAGGAAAGAAGGAAGGAAGGAAGGAAGGAAGGAAGGAAGGAAGGAAGGAAAGAAAGAAAGAAGGAAGAAGGGGAAGAAAAGGAAGGAAGGAAGGAAGGGAAGAAAGGGAAGAAAGGGAAAGAAGGAAAGGAAGGAAAGGAAGGGAAGGAAGGGAAGGAGGGAAGGGAAGAAGGAAGGAAGGAAGAGAAGTGAGAGGAAGGAAGGAGGGGAGGAAGGAGGGAAGGAAGGAAGGGAAGGAGGGAAGGAGGGGAGGAGGGAAGGAGAGAAGGAGAGAAGGGAGAGGATGGGAGGAGGGAAGGAAGGAAGGAAAGAAGGAAGGAAGGGAGGAAGAAAGAGGAAGGAAGGAATGAACAAATGAAGGAAGGAAAGAAGGAAGAGAAGGGAGAGGAAAGCAGGAAGGCAGGCAGGAAGGAAGGAATGAAGGAAGGGAAGGAAGAGGAGGGGAGCAAGGAAGGTGGAAGGAGGGAGGGAGGGAGGAGAAAAGGAAGGAAGGAGGAAAGGAGAAAAGAGCAAATGAATAACTGAACAAAGGAACTAAGGAAGGAAGAGAAGGGAGAGGAAAGGCGGAAGGGAGAGAGGGAGGGGTGGGGAGGGAGGGAGAAAAGCTTCTACATAAGATGTCTGAGAATGTAACTGAACAAATGAATTAATAAAGCTGTAATGTGAGGACTCTGGCAAATGTTTGTTGCCCACGCCGCAGGCTGCTTTCAAAGATGCATTAGCGGTCCACAGCCAGGACAGGGTGCTATCGACAGCCGGCACTGACCGTAACGAGTCACTTTCCAGGACAGCGATGGCATCAGCATCGGGTAGGGCGGCATCCCTGATGGTGAGTGAAGAGCAAACTCCAGGGGACAGGTAGCAGGCTAATGACAAGTGCTATGGACTGAACCACATGTCCAGCGTTACAGCTTTGCGATCGAAGCCTCTCATCCCACCTCTGTACGGGGCTGATGCCCTCACGCATGGGGGTTCCTAGCAGCAGGGAGAGGAGGGAAAGAGGGCTGGGAATGCCGGGTGTGGGGAAGCAGGCACCAGGAGGCATGATTGAGTGGGGCTGCTGGAAGAGAACAGGCAGATTTGAGACCAGAGGGGTGGAGGTGCACAGCCTGGGGAGGCCACGGGGACTGGTTTTGGCTCGAGAGACATGGTGGCCACTCGGGACTTGGAGCAGAAGGTGGGGACGGGCTCCCGTGGCTGCTGTGTGGACCCTGCTGAGTCTGGGTGAGGCGGGTCAGGTGGCTCCCGCTGTCTTCAGAGGAAAGACGGTCCCGAGTGCTGCACACCAGGCGCCCGATGGAGACGGCCGGATTCTGGATCTGTTTTGAAGCCTCTGGCCATCGGAAAGACGATCTGTCTCACCAAATATATGTAGCAAGTGGGGAACCCACAGTTTAAAATGGGATCTGACCTGCAGCGAAGCCCTGGGGCCATTTGTCAACAAGGAGAAAATGTTCCCGGTGTTGGGAACAGGCTTTCAGAGCGCAGGTGAGTTCTCCTGTCCGCCTCCCCCCCCCCCCCCCCCCCCCCCCCCGCCCGGGCCGTTGCTCCTATCACTGAAATTGGATCGGCTTCCGTCCTTGCAAAGCTGAGCTTAGAAACACCGCCTGAAGAATGCTGCCCGCGATGTCGCCGCAGCCAGGTGCCCGCCAACACCACGTGCTTGGGGGCCACTCCAGAGCTACCCTGAGCTCACCCGCATCGATGACACTCAGGTGCACGAACAGGAAACAAAAATAGGAAACTCAGTGCTCGGGGTTTATAAATACAGAGCTGAAATGTGCAATTGCAAAGTTCATTCCAGAGGAATTAATCATATTAATACGGGACACCTGGGGGGCCAGATTTGCTGTGTAACGTTCAAGGGCCAGGACGGCCCTCGTTCTACATCAAGACGTGGATGTAGGCTCTCACTTCGGATCCTCTTTGCCCTGGGAGCCACTGATGTCCAGGGATGGCCTGCATTTTGTGAACTCCCCCTGCCTCTTCACAGCATCTGAGGTTTCTCAGAGTGCCAACTACACTCAGAGCCGGCTGGCTTCTTTCCAACTAAATTCAAGTTGCAATCGGCTAAGAAATAGTATCTTGACGGTTCAGGCAGCCTTCACGGAGAACCATCCATACGTGGACACGAGTTCTAACCACGCTGGTCTGCTGTGCGGATGATTTCTGTCATCCATGACCCCAGACATTGCAAAGTGAGGGGAACTAGTTTGTTTAAGATTAAAAAAATAGTAATAACACGGGCTCATTTAAAAATGTTGAAAGGAGAAAAGGTAAAAACTCCATAAAAGTAAAAAATATTTTTGCATGTTTTCTCCTGTTCTTTGTATATTTACTTATTTTGGCACAGATCCTGCATATAAATAAGTTCAGACATAAAAACCACACTGTTCAATGTAGTGATCAACCTACCATACAAAGAGACAAAATACAACAAATACAAGGGAAGGGCCCTGTGCCTGCTTCTGTGGTCCATCTCTGTACTCTCCTGGGCGTCATTAACCTCTCTCTGGGTTTTGGTTTTTCATCTGTTCCCAGCATTGTTCTACAGTTTTGGGGTACCGGGTTATTCACACTGCCCTTACGAATCTGAGGCGTACCACCGGTATATCCTGTATATGGAATCCTTTCTTCTCCAGCTGTGTCCTGTTTGCATTCCATCCCACGGTTTCCAGAATGCTTCAATCAGCACAGTATCTGTGAAGGTCATCATGCTGATAGGTGAGTTCCTCTTAATGCACTTTCCACTGCTGTGTGATAATTCATGCATGACTCTACCACAATTAATTTCCACACTTCAAATTGAGTATTTAACTTGATTTGCAATAAACATCCTTGTACACATATCCCAGTGCAAATAGGCAAGGAGCAAAATGCTGAGTGAGCTCTCCTGGATGTCCCCCCCCGCCCCCACCTTGCTCTCCAGCAGCAATTAAAGCTCCAGCCACAGCCTCTGAGTTGTTGCTTGCTTCAAACTGTCCCCAACACTCGATCTTCTTTTTATAAGAAATGGCCGTTTCTACCGCTTTCTGGCTTGCTCTTTGGATGGACTGAAATTCCTCCCTTTGAATGCCTGCCTTCAGTGGCTGGGAATGATACCCTCTTTTTTTTCTCCAAATACTTGTTCCTTCATCTGTTGTCTTTAAAGTCCTGGTCGTCAAGACGGTTTTACAATAAAATGTTGAGTCAGTCTCAATATTCCAAGACAGCTGGAACTTGGGCTAGAATTGATTACCTAGCCATCTCTGAGAAGGATTTTCGCCTTCTCAGTAGTATGGAGCACCCAATATCTTCTTTTTGGCCTTTTCTTCCTCTTTGTCATCGGTGTGTTCAAGTTTGAATGCATAGGTCTGGCGTAGATTTCTTTGTATCGATCTACATGGGAGTTGTATTCTTTTCTCAAGTCTATAAAATTCTCAGCTGCTATTTGTTCCCTTCTCGTATTCTCCTATAGCAGGCATTATTTACTGACTGTTTGTGATAGTCTAGATGGGCAATACAGCAATGGAGTAAGACATCTAAAAATAAAAACCTTTTGACCCCAGTGCATTTTATATCTCAGTGGTGGAAGCTATAATAAACACATAGTATGAAAAACAAATAAGGGGTAGAGTGGTCTGAATAACACCCATCCCCTCAAGAAACCAGGTCCTAATTCTAGGAATATGTAAACATCACTTTCTATGGATATAGGGTCTCTCAAAATGTGATGAAATTAAGGGCTAAATTGAGACGGAGAGATTGTCCTGGATGATAATATCCAGGTGTGCCCCAAATATATCACATGTATCCTTAAAAGAGGGAGGCAGAAGGCGATTTACAACACATAGGAAAAAAGATAAGGTGAATACACAGGAAAGAGAGATTTGGAGACACTGATCTTGAAAATTAGGGTGATGTGGCCACAAGCCCAGGGATGTCTGGAGCTCCAGAAGCTAGCAGAGGCAGCAAGGACCCTCTGGAGGGAATTCGGCCCTGCCCCTCCTGGATCTCAAACTCCTAGTCTTCTCGAGCGGGAGAGAATAAATTTCTGCTGCTCATAACACATTCCTATCACTGCCCCAGTTTGTAGTGAATTGTTACTGAGGTCCTAAGAAACAAATAGACGTGGCAAGAAATACAATGAAGAAAATTAAAGGGGACGTAAGGAATGCTTGTGGGTGGCAACTTCACTTAAAATGGTGAGGCAAGGTAACATCTACTTAAAATGGGAAAGTAGCATTTAAGCAAAGACCTGCGGAAGGAGAGGAGAGCCTTACAAAGAACTTTCCAGGGAGAGCAAGCACCAGGTGAGGGAGGAACTTGCCTGGAATGCTCCAGAAATATCTAGAAGCCCAGGGTGTAGAAGAACATGGGACCATGGAGGTGGTGATGGGGACCCATCAGTCGGGACCTTGCACATCACTGTGAGGTTCTCAGATTTTATGAGAAGAATCTGTTGGGGGGGGGTGTGTGTGACACAATTTATCCTCTGTTTTAGAAAGATGATTCTTCCACCTACATGTAGCCTCCAAGACTAGGGAACTGGGGTAGTGACATTATATTATTGTGTTATATTATTATTATTTTATTATTATTACTATCCTGAGAGAGACAATGGTACAAGCTTCTAGAAGGGCATTAGTGGGGATCATGAGACAGGGTTATACTCTGGACATATTTTGAAGGTTCACTAGATAGGACGTTGGGTGGGACAGACACCTAGAAAATCTTGGAAAATTCTAGAAACTGAAGGTGCAGAGAATGGCTGATGAGTCTCGCTTTCTGACTGTCCAGCACACATCCTACCCTTTAGCCGGTGCACAAAACAGTTCTTAGACATTCAGAAATGTGCACAATTTCTAGAACTGATATCTGCCCAATGGGACATGCTTGTGCCCTGTGTATTGATTTCTGAGAAGTTTTGTGAAGCCTCATTTGAACACCAGTCATGACTGTCTTTTTCTGGACGGGTAGTGCTCAACCTTGTCTGCACATCAGAAATACCTAGGATACTTTTTTTAAAAAAAATTCCTGCGCTCAAGCTGAACCCCACACCCATGACTTCCAAACCTCCAAGGATAGAACCTGGCACATGTACTTTTAACGTTCTCTTTAGAGTCTCTCCTAAACATCTCACAACACTGCCCTTCATTTTCTGTTCATCTTTATCCCCTAAACCAGTGGTACTCTACTGTTCCTGGTGTCCCAGGGACATTTAGTAATGTCAGGAGACACTTGGGGTTCTAGCAAAACAATTATCATGTACTGGGATGGTCTAAATATCCTACAACACACGGGAGAGTCCCCACAACAGGGAATTATCCAACCGCAAATATGAGATTGATAAACCTCATCCCAAACCCAGGGAATCTTATTATTGCATTAATGAGTCCAGGAATAATTGCCAAATTTTTAAATGTGTGTGTGTGTGTGTGTGTGTGTGTGTGTGTGTGTGTGTGTGTGTACCACTTTGGGTTTGGGTTTTAATCAACAAACTGAAAATCGTGAGAGGGCAAAATGGAAGCAGGGGACGAGAAGGATAAAGTGTGGGAACACCTGGCTTGAACATCATCTCTCACACACCTAAGTGCCTCTAGGAGCTAGTCTGGGGGACAATTAGCAGCTTTTGAGAGCAAACGGAACAACGATTTGCATGTTCTTTTCCTTCCTGAACTGCGTCTGTGAGAGCTGAGTTAATTATCTGATAGAGTCCTATCAACACGGCAGGTGTTGGGTCGAGCACCGATGTCTGTTCCTTCAAGGTTCTGAACACAGCGCATCAGCCAGAGGGCCTGCTCTTCACTGAAATGGTGTGCATGGATGATGGGAGGGCCCCCACTTTCAAAGACTGCATTGCATCCTTCAGGAAGCTGTCAATGACTGAGTGGGGACCAAGCAAATCCTAGAGTTTGCTTTCCTGTGCACTTCCTGACTGTGTTACTGTTTCTGGACAGTATTTTACTATTTTTTAGAGGGGCCAAATAGATGATCAATTATAATTGATGGTGAGTGTGCGACTTTGGGGGCATTTGGCTAAGCCTGAGGACATTTTTGATTGTCACAAACAACGTGGGGGTGCAACTGGCATCTAGTCAAGAATGGCCAGGAATACTGTTCAATATCCCCTAATGCATAGGACAACCCTCCCCGCGATCAAGAGTGACTCAGCCCGAGTCTCTCTTGGAAAGAGAACAGCAGAATAAAGAAAAAGATGCATGCCTTTACAAATAATCTTAGCATGTGGTTTCGTTAGATGTATTGATATACTCTCTTTTTTTTCTCCAAATACTTGTTCCTTCATCTGTTGTCTTTAAAGTCCTGGTCGTCAAGAGGGTTTTACAATAAAATGTTGAGTCAGTCTCAATATTCCAAGACAGCCGGAACTTGCACTAGAATTGACTACCTAGCCATCTCTGAGAAGGATTTTCGCCTTCTCAGTAGTATGGAGCACCCAATAAACATCTTGTTTCTTACTGAGCCTGCTGTGACTTTGCGAGTGCTTAAGTGGAAAACAAAGGTTGGACTGCATCTATGCCACAATTTCTCTGAAGTGTCTGACTATTTTTTTTTATTTAAAAAAAAATTTTTTTTCTTAATGTTTTTATTTATTTTTGAGACAGAGAGAGACAGAGCATGAGCAGGGAAGGGGCAGAGAGAGAGGGAGACCCAGAATCGGAAGCAGGCTCCAGGCTCTGAGCCATCAGCACAGAGCCCGATGCGGGGCTCGAACTCACAGACTGCGAGATCATGACCTGAGCTGAAGTCGGACACTCAACCGACGGAGCCACCCAGGCGCTCCTGAAGTGTCTGACTATTAAAACCTACATAGAGTAATACTCCTCTTCCCGATTCCATTATTGTGTTCAACTCATCCCGGTTTGTGAAGTCCTGCCCCAATGTTAGAAATAAAAGTCCCATGTCCTGGGAACTTCCTCATCCTGGGATCGCTGGTGATCCACATTCCATGAAAATGATTTTAAGTCTGCTTGGTGAAATGTTGCATTGGTACAGCCTCCCAAAGCATAACTCGCTATTTAGCATTCCCCCCAACTGGGAAAGAAATGATTAAATCTCTCTTGTCATGCGATGGACACTTCTTATACACACAGTAGATCTTTTTCACTAGGGAGAGAAAGGATCCTATCCCTAACAGTTAATTCACTTGTTTTGGAGAGTTGTTTCTAAAATATTCCAGCTTCCTCATTCCATGATTAAATTTTATTTGTATCCAGTTTGATAAAACTCAAGGACCACTGAATATGTCACTAAGGGTAAGATTTTTAACACTTTAAAGAATTGTGTATGCATGCCTATTAGTATTGTAATTCACTCTTTTCCTCACAAATGTAAAGTCATGCACCACATTTAAATAATAGCCCTGTTAATAACAGGGACCCACTTTAGAGAGCCCTGAGAAGTCTTCCGGTCCCCACAGTGGCCCCAAATGAGTTCATTCAGTTAGGCGTCACCTCAGCAATACCAAGGGGGCTGATAAAGATCAGGCTGGAGTGCCCATTAGCTCACACTTAAAAAACATCTTCTCAGAGTGTTCTAATAAAATATCCTTGTGCACTTGGTAGAGGGGTTGACATTTTAATTTAGAAAACTCATCAGTGCCTTTTTTCCAGAAACCGAAGTCATTTGTACTTCCTACTATGTTTGCCTCTGCAGCTCTGAGACAATAAAAAAGCTGAGAAATCCCAACATACTTCTTGATAATTATCTCTGTGATGTCAAATGTGTCCTACTATACACCCAAAACATAGTCATATGTGAATATATAGGAACATGGTTACAAATTCAATAAAGATTCCATATACGTGCATATGGATATGTATATATGTATGTGTACACACAGACACACAGCCATGAAAAGATTAGATATACATATATATGAAAACAGATGATAAATTAATAAAGTAGATGTCAATATATAGAGACAGAGATAAGATTCCATGATCCATCCTGGAATTTTTATATACAAGTAAATTTCTGATATCATCTTGTTTCATGCTATTTAAAACAAAATTTCATGCTGATAGAAAGACTTCGTGTTTTTTTTCTCCCAATGTTTGTGTTTGGAAGATTCTGTATAAATAATAGGGAAACAATATAACTGGATTTACTGAGTTAAGTCAAAATTCTTGTCTGGATTCAGATATTAGGTTAATTTAGGGCAGGGTCAGCAAACTGCAGCCCCAGGCCAAATCTGGCCCTCTGCTTGTTTTTATAAATAAAGTTTTATTGGTATACAGTCATATCCATTATTTAGGTACTGCATGAGGCTGCGTTTTGTTCTGCAGTGGAAGGATAGTGTGTCTGTGCAGAGACTGTGTGGCCTCTAATGCCAAAATATTTACTACTCACCCCTTCACAGAAAACTCCTGCCTACCCTGAAGTGAGACTAAAGAGAATCAAGTTCTATTATTTTTAGGAATACTAAATCGCTGGTGAAATATTTTAAAGCCCAGGTAGATTGAAACAATAATAACAATAAAAATCTGAATAGCAACAAAATACAACAAAACAAAACAACTAAACAACAATATTAGCAAACCAACAGTAAAAAGACAACATATTAGCTGAGCTGATTTGCCAAAACACTCCAGAAAATAATAATGATAACAATAATAGTATTTATCATATGTAATTGTTATATTTTACAATATAATTATATAACATTATGTATTATATAATACTACAATCATTATTATATTATATAATAATATATGTAATAATAGTCAGAATAATAATGATTATTATCATTATTATGACGTTGTGCTACCAGGGAGCAAGCAGGTACCATGTTACCCGTTGGCCCACTTACTCATCCTTCATTACACAGGCCTCAGTTACAGGCTAAAGGTTTGTGTCTCCCCCAAAATTCGTACGTTGAAATCTTCACCCCCAGGGTGATGGTATTTGGAGATTATGACTTTGCGAGGGGATTAGGTACCGAAGGTGTAAACCCTTCATGATGGGATCAGCGTCTTTATAAAAGAGACCCAAGAGAGCTCCCTTGCCCCTTCTGCCATTTGAGGACACAGTGAGAAGACATCAGATGTTCTGCCAGCATCTTGACCTAGGACTTACAGCCTCCCGAACTGTGAGAGACAAAGTCTGTGAGACATAAACGTCTGTTGTTTTAGCCACGCAGTCTGTAGGATGTTTGTTATGGTGGCCCAAATGGGCAAAGGCACTCTCCCTTCTCCTTTTCCTTTGTTGGGACAGTTCTGAAGAACAAACAGTGTGACTCCCATTGAAGGCTGTTTCCAACTTCAGTAAAGAGGATGAGTGGAACGAAGCGAGAAGGAAAATGTGACTGTGGTTGGGTGAAATTAAAGCTGTACCATGCGCCTGAGCACTGAGTTCTGTCTGGTATTTACCTCCCTTCTCCTTGTTGCTGATCCAGAGATTTCCATGAACGAACAAACTCTTTATCTTCACATTCAGCGTCCTTTGTCTGCTGAATGCATGCAGGAAACCCTGAATCCATTTGATGATGGTGCCTCCCCAACACCTTCTTGTTTGAGGTAAACTGGGTAGGAATCTCAGTGTCGGCCACCATCCGTCCAGATGGCAATGAATCACGGTGCAAAGAGCAGGCTACGAGGGGGACACTGATGAAAGTCTCATTGCGGCAATTTTCAGGACTGGTACTACACCTCCCTGGAAGCCAGTTAGAGGGTTTTCTTTCCACAAATGGCCAGTGGGTTTTTTTTCTAGATATGTGGCATATAGCTTCTGGGGTGCCTCCCTCAAACTAAGGTTGAATAATGACATTTTAGCCATTATTACTGACAGGAAAAAAAAAACAACCGATGGTTACTCTGATGGTTTCGTTTTCATGTGACCATTTCCCCACATGTGGCGTGTCTGTGTTGTATTTGCTCAGCAGTATTCAGACACTTCCTTTCTACGACATGGAAATATGACTCTCATTGCTTAGACTTTCTACACCTTAGGGATGTATTGATACTTGGTGATAAAAAGTCACTCAGTGTTAATGAGCCCACCTCTTTCAGTTAACCAGGAGAGAGTGTGAAGAGCTGCAGCGTCTACGGCTGGTTACCTTTGCTCCATAGTGTCTCTAGACCCACAGCTTATGTCCCTAGATTCTACCGCTTATGCCACTGGGCATAGCTGGTGTTCCACTGGATTACCTACCACGTCTTGTCACTCTAACATCCACTGCTCACCATCACTTACGCCTCTAGGCTCCATTGCTCACCTGTCCAGGGTCCCCTGCTCACCACTCTAGCCTCCACAGTCCAGGTTCTAGTCTCCACTGTTCACCGCCTAGTCTCCACTGCTCACCATTCTAGTCTCCACTGCTCACCACTCTAGGCTCCACAGCTCACCTCTCTAGGCTCCACAGCTCACCGCTCTAGCCTCCACTGCTCACCGCTCTAGGCTCCACTGCTCTACACTCTAGCCTCCACTGCTCACCACTCTAGCCTCCACTGCTCACCATTCTAGGCTCCACAGCTCACCTCTCTAGGCTCCACTGCTCAGCATTCTAGGCTCCACTGCTCACCTGTCCAGGCTCCACTGCTCACCACTCTAGCCTCCACAGCTCAGGTTCTAGGCTCCACTGCTCACCACTCTAGTCTCCAGTGCTCAACACTCTAGGCTGCTTTGGTTACCACTCTAGGCTCCACTGCTTAGCCTCTGGTCTCCATTATTTAGTACTCTAGGTTCCAGTGTTTACTGGAATGTACAACTGTAGACCTTTAGTATTTAGTACTCTAGGTTCCATTGTTTCCTGGAATGGACAACTGTAGACACCCTATAGATATGAGTATCTTTTTCCTTAGGATGGAGTGAGAAACATAACAAGAGAAGATTTAGATTGAATCCGTTTGTTACTAATTAATAGGTATATCTTTTACACGTAGATCTTCACACACCAAGCTACCTCTTTGCATAAACTCTTGGAATTTCTCACACCTGTCAGTGCCCTTTGGCCAACGACCACCAGGGACAGACCAGCAGTTGGACAATTTTAACTTATTACTTGTTGCAAAAACAACAAAACTGCACTCTCTGGGGCACCTCAAGAAGAAAAAAAAATTATATGGTAGTGTTTGGACTTTGGTTGGATGATTTGGGTAGGAATCAAGGCACAACTAGTTAGGGTTTCATTCTGCATTGGGTTTTCCCAGGAAGATGAGAAACTGTATGACTGAATATCTCAATAAGTCCTACCAATGGAGAAGGTAAGGTAAAGCTGTAATTGGCAAAGATACAGCAGTCACTTCTGGATCCTAAGAGTGTTTCATATTTTCTGATTTGGACACGGTTCCTGTTTTATCTGGACACAGATATGATTACAGAAGTTGTGTGTTTTTTTTTGCTTTCAGTCCACCAAGTACAGAATTGATGCTGATATTGTGTGAAATCGTCATGATTAGCAGGAGATAGCACAGCCAGCTGTGTGTGGCAGGCCAGCTCCTGATTCTGTGTCCGAGGCTGTTTTGCTGTTCCATGACCCTGTAGCTGGTGGATACAATTATCTCATGCCTGGAAAGCAGGGTTAAATTTACTTGGACCAAACTTCTTAAGCAATTTTTTTTACAGAATAAAACACCATGGATAGCTTTCCTTAGAAAGGAGGAGTCAGGTAGACAGATACTTTGGAGTTGGATGGGGAGTGCAGAATACCAGCTCTGGTGGATGGAGCTGGTAAGTGTTAGAATGACCCTTGGATCTTTGTTAGTATCTTTGTCAGATATCTCCATTCCTTCACGTCGATTGTGTCTCTTTGGTCCTGGGCCCTTCAGAGTAGGAAATATGAGGACTTCCAGTCCATCTCTGAAACTGCAGTCTTTTTTTTTTTTTTGCTCCAGGTACTTACTGCCAACTAGCTAGCGGACATGTTATCTCATGGGCTACATAATGGACAAGTGTCTTTCTGGCACATCAGACTCCACCTGCTGAAATGTAACGAACCATCTGCCTTTTACTCAGTGTCCCTCTGCCATATCTGGACATTCCAGAATGCCTTAGGGATGGTCTATTTGAAAAGTGAGTATCCACCCACATGAGACAAGTGAATTAAGCAAGCAACATGAAGCAGCTAAAATGAATGAATGAATGAATGAATAAATGGTGGCCTTTTATTCAATGTAGTAGACCTGATAAAGAAGAAAGAATGTGAGACAAATGGTCTGTCCCATCATTTGCCCCACATCTGGTACCAGGAGCCATATCTCTGTGATATGGGCATCTTTGCAATGATGATACTTCATGACAGGGAGCTGCTCTGGCCAATACGTGAGATGAGATAATCCCTGCTCAAATTTTGGTGCTGGGAGGATGGAGATCACGCCACCATCTGAACACAAATGTTGGCCAACCACAGCCAGCGACCTCTTATCCCTGGCAGAACTCAGTTCTTTGATAGCACCCTGACCCTTACTCCTAACTGTCTTTACTGACCCTGTGTGTGAGATAATCCTAAGCCCTCCACTGACACATTTCCTTTAAGGCTGTTATTTTGCAAGTGAGGATCAATTTCTAATATGACTCTTTCCTCTTAAGACCAGGCCAGAGAAGTTGACTTGGTAGGCTGGGTTAAGTGGTGGGGAGGGTATGGAAACAGAGAATCTTAATTCATCATTAACTTCATCATGCTATCTTGCTGAAGTTGGTAAAATAATTCATAGGCATGAAAAGACTTTTGTAGGCAGGTCATGCTGAGCACATTGAAATTATTTCCAGTGTTAATATACATCATGAATAAAGAGATACACTTACAATATGTCTTATGGTGGGTTCTAGTATGAGATATAGTTTCTGAGATAAGAATTTGAGTGCAAATAGTTTATTGTGCTCAAGAGGACCAGAGGAAGAGTGGGATGTGAGACACAGCAGGAAAGGAAAGCAGTAAGTGGTGAGTTATCCTTGTGGGCAAAAAGGCCAAGTTCTATTTAGGGACTTTGAGAGCCACAATACAGAATTATCCCACCTGATGGGTGAGGAAGCTAGAGTAGATCCACCTACTGACCATCTGTCATTGCTTTAGGGGTGCTTACAAGGTCAACAACTCCTTAGAACTTTTTGTCTTCTCCTATATTTGGTCCATTGTGTGTTTCCATAGCAAGAAAACCACCCCAAGCAGGGCATCAGGGGCGTGAGCAATGA
The DNA here is from genome assembly GCF_028018385.1 of Neofelis nebulosa. NCBI lineage: Eukaryota > Metazoa > Chordata > Mammalia > Carnivora > Felidae > Neofelis > Neofelis nebulosa. The sequence continues at coordinate 4,253,410 of NC_080800.1, forward strand.
GAACCTTTGGCAGGTAGAGGTCTCTGTCAAGGCAACACGGGTGGGTCAGGGACTGAATCCACCACAATCTTAGAAGGGATTCAAATTATGATTCTCAAAGCTGCAGCAGTCAGACAGTATTCAAGACAATCCAGGTAACTGGAAGATGATGATGCCATTTGCCAATACACGAGATTATTCTGGGACTATTCTAGACTCTTTTTTTTTTCTCTCACTTGTTGCCTCCTTCCATGCTGTCACTGCCCACACTCTAAGTCTCCTTTTCTCTAACTGGGATGACTGCAACAGCTCCCTAATTCCATGTGGTTTTTCTCCTCAGTGCTTTGTTCACACAGCCACCCAGGTGAGCCTCCCAATATGCACACTTTCTCAAATGCACGCATTTCCCTGCTGAGAATTTTTCAATGGCTTCCAACTGGCACAGAATAAAATCCAAATTCTTGATATGGCATGTAAGCCTCTCTGTCATCTGCAATCCGCCTTTCTAGCTCAGCATGCCCACCTTCTCAGATGTAGCTCAGAGGTCAGCAAACATTTTCTCTAAGACATTTTAGGTTTTGTGAGCCTTGTGGTTACTATCCCAACAACTCTGAATGAATGTAGCCATAGGCGTTAAGAAATAGTGCCTAAGTGGTGGGCGGGGCTATGTTCTAATAAAACCTCATTTATGGAGACTGAAATTTGAATTTGATGTAATTTTCATGTGTCACAAAACATTACCCTCCTTTTGATTTTTTTTCCAATCATTTAGAAATGTGAGAACTATTCTAAGCTCAGTGGCCCCTAATTTGATGACTCCTATCTAGCCCAACAAATGACACTAGGCTGCTCCCTCAGGATTCCATGCCTTGACATTGCGGTTGGCTCCCCTGCCAGGCACAACTCTTTCAAGCCTTGCTCATCAGGTGGCTTCCTACTCATTGTTTAAGAATCATCTCACACTCCCACCACATTGGATCTAAATAGCTCTCAAGTATCTCCAAGAAACAGGGTTATGCTATAATTGTTTAAGCTCCACCATAAATGGTATCACCAATGGACAAGAGATTCCATACTGAACTCCAACACTTGAAAGAAGAGGGTGGGGGTGGACACTCATGTCCTCTCCGGTGAGCCAACTTTGAATCCTCTGCACATTTCCACAGAGAGGGGCAGGGCACTCGCTCATGACAAACCCCTGGGACAGTGGCATCAGAAGTTACATGGCTAACAAGATGTACTATATCCTGTTAGACTTACCAGTGCCTACACTTTCTTCCAATCCAACTCAAAAGGCACTGTTTTAAGTCACCTCCAAATCTGACCTCCCTCAGCCCTCTCCGATCATCATCTATCGTTACACTAGGGAACAGGAGGACCTCTCTTGCTCCTGCCTCTCTAAAATAGCTTATCTGATTTTGCTTCATGCCAAACCTTTATTTCTCTGTTTCTCCTTTGAGGTGATAAGTGGCTTGGGATGGGGAACTGTGTATTTCATGTGTCATCCTTTAGCACAGTGCCTTCATCTTCGTAATTTTTTTGTAATGCATGCATGAAGAAATAAACAAATTAATGACATCCAAAGTAGGGTAGAACGTTTCCTCTCGGGTCCAGTATGTACGTTGAATCTTGCTTGAGTTTATCTGCTAGGCTTTGGGCTGGAGAAGGGCATTACACATATTTCTTCAAGCTTATTCTCAAGAAGTACAGTGCGACACCATGACTCATCTTGACCTTTTCAGGTGCATACATATGCATGAGGCCCTTGTCAATATTTAAATACTCTTTAGATATGAATAGATATGACTCTGTTGTTGCCCAATTATCTACATGCATTATTTCAGAAAATTTTCCAAATTAATGATGAGCATATTGATCATTGGCTAATGTTAATTAGACAACCATAATCGTCTTTGAACATATAGGAAATAATATCTACTTTAGAAAGGTATATTTAAATATCAATTTAATCTCTGAGGTACTTCGGAAAATGCCCTGATGGGAATAATTTTACAGGATCATAATACTCAGTAAAAATCCTAACTATTCTCTGACTCATTATTAAAATTCAAGATCACAAAACGCCATATACCAAATGATGCATTGTACATAATGACTTTCTTATTCGATTTTTCTAATCTCTATTTTTCATCCCCTGGGGTTTTTTTTCTCAGTAATTGTCCAGAGCTTTAAATAAAAGAATAGTAGTGATTGAATCTCCGTGCGTCTTTATTTTTAGACTCACGTCTTGAAGTCTGCAGAATGTGCAGCAGAGAATATAAGAGAAAAATGTGTGTGTAGATGGTCTATGAAAATCATTTCAAGTTATTATGTGTCCTTCAGTTCACCATCCTAAGAAAGGTGGGGGGAAAAACCTTGTAGGGTGAAATAGCTCTCTCCCCTTTTTGTGAAAGTTTATGTTTAAGATTTTAGTATTTACCTATTTGACCCCTTGAGGGCCTCATCAATAACAGCTTCCATCTTAATGTGTCTGCAGTTCAAGGGTCATGACCCAGTAGGAACTCTGTGAATGTGTGAATCACTCTGCCTTTACTTTACCACATTAATTTTCATTTGTCTCCATGAACACCTTCAGGCCCTGGATCTGAGTAATTCTTGGGTTTCCTGCAAGCTTCTTTTATGTTCAACCATAAAGGTTTGACACAGAGCCTTATTATACAACTATATTGTTGCTGACAAAATAATTTCTCTGACCACAATCAGTCATATCCTATGCACCTACTCCTTAAATACAGTGTAAGATGAGATTGTGGTAAACACCCTGAATAGACTCACTGTTCAGTCTCTCTCAGAGGCATGAATTACCAGAGGTTCAAGAAATACAGAAGTCCTAAAGCATGCTGTTTGAACAACTGAGGTTTAGTTTAAAACTCTTAACTCCTTTAAAAAAGGGAAGGCGAGATTTTTTTTAAAGGTGCCCATTCTGCGATAATACATGCACTGAGACCAAGTAGAAATATGACCGCAGAGATGTTATTAAAGTGTGTTTAGAAGGTCACTGAGGACTGACCTTGAAAGTACCCGGAACTGAAGAGTAGCGAATTCTGAAAGCAGGTGGCAGTGGCTTTAAGGAATAAGTAGGAGGCAACATCGTGAATACGGAGCAAAGACAATTTTGTGAGTGTTTGCCCAGCAATGGACGTGCTAAAATTGGAACCATACTGATTGATGATATTTGGCAAGTATGTTGAAAAGCACAGAGCACTCATTCGGTATAGGTGGTCTATTCTTGGAAAGGTTGGTGATAAGGGAGGGAAAGAGGATGAAGGCTGGAGATCGTCCTGAGATGTGATGGAGTTTCAAGAGCAGATGGGGGAGATTCTTCTTTCTGTTCCTGTGCTCCCCACAGACTGGAGGTAAGTAAGAAAGCATGCAACTATAGATCATTTTGCAGGAGATGTGCGGAAACAAGGGAGATTATTCTGGAAAATGACTACTTTCTCTTTGCATTAGAGAGGGAGGTAGATCCAGGCATAAGGATTGGTGGGGCAGAGCTGATGTGAGGCAAGGGTGTGGTGGTGGGAACAGCGATGCTCTAGCTAGGAGAGGACGGCAAGTGAAGTTGCACAAGGGGCAGGCACAAGCTAGGTGCACATTAAATATTTTTGCTTCTATGATGCCTTTGCTCATGATACGGGAAGTGGTCGTTTTTGTAAGATATTTCTGCAGCCATGTCTCATGTGTGTAACAAGCCCCTGCAAAGTCCGTTTCCTGTGTGCTAGAAGGAAATGAACTCGCTGAGTTGCTAGCATCATCTCTTGCATGGGTATCCGCTCACAACACGGTGAAAATTGCCCTTAATATCTGGCCATGGGACACAGAGATGTAGTGCATTAATTTTTTTCTTCCCTGCCAGCAATGATTTTTGCCCCAAGGCATGACAGTTGATTATGAAATGGCTATTGGCTGTGTGGACAGGTGACAGCAAGTTGAGTCAAGTATAAAAGAAGTAAGGTTAAGTGGGATGTACTCCCCACGGTGAGGATATGCAAAGGCAATGGCCAGAGTCTTTGCTGGATGTTCTCTACATACAGGAAATTGTGGCAGGTGTTGGGCCACTCACGTGCACAAGGCTCGGTCTGTGCTTCCCAAATGTTAAGTATGTCAAGGAGCCATGCTGCAGAGAACAATTTCATTAGACTGAAGACTCTGTTTCAGAGATTCAGTCTCACAGGGGGCATGGACCAGTCCCTGCCACTATGCACCCTTAGCACACAGGCATTTTGTTTTTACTATAAGATGTTTGCTTATTGAGTTGTGCCTTTGGAAACAGTGCTTTGGGTAGAAGGTGTGTGTGTGTGTGTGTGTGTGTGTGTGTGTGTGTGTGTGTTGCTCCCAAAGACGGCCAACATCTGAGGTCCCCATTCACCGTTTCCCTTAAAGAGCCCAACACACAGACGTGGTATTTTCCACACAGTGAGTGCCCCATCCCATGACTGTTGCTGCCTGGCTGTCTTCAGGCAGATGGAATTGTCTGTTGGAATCACTGACTACCAGTCCCTTTGCTGAATATGGTGAGGTTTTGTGTTTCCCTCAAAGAAACAATTAAATTAAAAATGTCAAGGAAATCATTGGAGGTTTCTATCCCAATGATACGATGTGCTGTAGGCGTCACATGGGTACTTGTTTAAATCAATTGTGGTTTGGTAATTAACTCAGTAACTACTTCAGCTGAGAGACCTAAAGGGGACTTGGTGTCTGAACAGTCGCCAGAGTCAACAACACCCTGGGAATTTTTTGGTGTAGTGCCCAAATTGCCATGGTGCCATGACTGCTGAAAACCCTCAAGAAAGAATCTGATGTCCTTCACACACTGAGAGAAAAGGGGAAAAAGAGAAGCCACTTCTGGCTTTCTTCATCATTTCTGTCTGTGGATTCCCTTATGCAAGTCACTTGGCAAATCCCTAGGCAAAGTCTCTGGCTTCCAATAAAGAAATCACAGCTAGCGATACAGGAATATTTTGGTCCCCGATCTGTTTTCATAATTACCTCCTCCAGCCCCACATTCTATGAGTTTATTTAGTAAACAGCCCGCTCACCAATACTTCAGCAATGAAAACATCGAATGCTTTCTTTTTGGAGAAGGGATGGAAAGAAAATAGCATTGAGCCCAAATCCTTATTAGCTAAGGAGAATCTCTTTGCGGGCCTTGTGATCATTTTTCAAGATATAAATACAACCTTTCATCACACTTTGAGAGATGTCAGAAATATAAAACTCATTATCAACCATGCTTAGGTGAGTATTTCTTCTTGCGTCTCACCTCACAAATCTCCATGTTTGTATGAATTATATTTTAAGTGTGAAAACCTATAAATTATGCAAGATATTTTTTTTACAGCAGGAGGAATTTAGCTGAGCAGTTAAGCCGAATGACTGGTGCTTTCGCAGCCTCACTAGAAGTGTGGAAAATAAGAATTACAGTACAGGATCATCCGTACACCTTGCACACTCTCCCCAGCCTACATCCTCTCTAGCTGGTTCAGTCTTTCTCGCCCATCAACATTCCCAGGATGGTAATCAGTACTTTGTCTTCCAGTTTCCTCCCCACCCCTCCTTCAGACCTGCCATTCAGATTTTCTTCTCTCTCTACTCAAGCCATTTCACCAAAAGACAGATCATACATCCATGGGATCAGAGGGAAGACGGAAAGTGAGAACAGTAGGTCATAGAACAAGGACAATGCATAGTAGCAGAGCACTAAGCAGCTTATCCCTATAGAGTCTCTAAGGACAGGTGTAGTGGTCAAGCACTCACTGGATCATCCCAATACATTTCCTATTCCCTCTGAAGTAGGGATACATTCTACTGGGGTAAAGGAAGGGACACAAAGAAGGCCTTGAGTGCCCTGAACAATGTGATAAGGATTTGGAACCACTCCTTGGAGGAACACAGAAGGGCCCCCCATCTGTCAGGATTGCTGATGGCATTGGGGTACATGTAAGTTAGAGGCAAATAAAGTGGTATGATACCAATCCCCCCAAATACTCAGCAGTTAGTACTGGAGAAACAAACTAGGTTTTCAGCCCAGGTTCAAGAAGTGATGCAGCAGAGGAAACAGAAACATGAGAGTTATAGGAGTCCATGCATCAAGGAGAAATCTGCTGAAATGAAAATCTTGGAGTCCGGCCTGAATGGCCAGGAAGGGACTTCCGAATGGACAGGAATGGACAGGAAGTGAGAAATGGGAGGTAGGGATGCACAGTGGGTCCAGCCTGGATGAAGGGACCAGTCAGAGAGTAGATATACTGAGGAAGCCAACACTCATCAACAACAGAGATGAACCATTTTTACCAGAACAACGCTCAAGGAGAAATGATGAGACATAAGTATCTTTGCAAGAGATGCAAGGGGTTATAACTTCTGCTTTGATTTACAAATTATAAAACCTTTGAACAAGGCTACACAGGCGATGACAGCTCCCCAAAGTCAGACACATACATCAGAACGTGAACGACAGGCACCTGTGTGAATCCTCAGGAAAAGAACAGGTGATTCGTCCCCAAATTCTAAATGTTAGGTGGTAATAAGCAGTAACTTCTTTTTTTTTAATTTTTTATTTAAAAATATTTTTTTAATGTTTATTTATTTTTGAGACAGAGAGAGACGGAGCATGAACGGGGGAGGGTCAGAGAGAGAGGGAGACACAGAATCCGAAACAGCTCCAGGCTCTGAGCGGTCAGCACAGAGCCTGACGCGGGGCTTGAGCTCACGGACCGCGAGATCGTGACCTGAGCCGAAGTTGGCTGCTTAACCAACTGAGCCACCCAGGCGCCCCTTTTAATTTTTTTCAACGTTTATGTATTTTTGAGACAGAGAGAGACAGAGCATGAACGGGGGAGGGTCAGAGAGAGAGGGAGACACAGAATCTGAAACAGGCTCCAGGCTCTGAGCGGTCAGCACAGAGCCCGACGCGGGGCTCGAACTCACAGACTGTGAGATCATGACCCGAGCTGAAGTCAGAGGCTCAACCGACGGAGCCACCCAGGCGCCCCAAGCAGTAACTTCTGAAACGATACTAGGCAGGGCGGGTTTTGAACGAGTAAGGTTGTACTACCACCTTTCTGCATTCCATGGAGGAGCACTCGACTCAGTGAAATTGCTCTCCAATGACAACGAATGCTTACACCATTGAGTCATCTCCCTTGGATAAGACCCTGTCAAACTCCCGAGATGGACACCACTTTTATGTTCTACGACACTCATGTTGTGGATAATCAAGAGCTATTTCCTCTGTTCCCGAGAGGGATTTATGGAAAGGCACATTTTCACATCAACTGGTTTGGTAAATAAGTGTGTCACCTTAAAGATGGTGGAGGCCATACACTGACTCCTCAGAGAAATATCTGTCTTTAAAACACACACACACACACACACACACACACACACACACATACAACACACACACACACACACACACACACACACACACACACACAGAGTCAACCAGCCTTGGTTAAATAGTAATAAGATGAGAGCAAACACCAAAAACAAGCTCATCCTTTGGCCAGCAGCCAAAGCAGAGATTCAGCACAGCATTCTTCATCCAACCAAGGTGATATGCAATGATGTGTCGTGTGATAGTAAGAGAAAACCTGCCATGGACTTTCTAGCACGCTTCTCCTGAGTTCTCACAGAGGAAAGGACAGTTGCACATGACGTTGTAGAGTAGTGTTCATGTACCTTTATGAAAGACAAGCTCCTGGGAACCAACAGTCTCTCACTCAAAGGATAGTTGGGAAGGCACCCAAATGATGACATTGGGTCTCTGCAAAGTCAAAGACAAGCTGCCCCATCAAAGCGAGCATGGAGATCGTGACAAGGGCATCTGGCTGTGTGACATAGACACTGGCCATCATGAAGACATAGCTACGGATGAGTCATGCTGCAGGTTTCTGATTCCCAGGCCAAGTGGCTGGTTTGCAACAGAAGCATCACACAGTGATGGTGAGTGCACACATCAGCCCTGCAGAAGGTGTGGACAGCTGCTAACCAGAGAGCAGATTACCTGCACTGTCAGCCTGGCTCTTGTCTGTGAGCGTCCCTACTCGGACACAAGCTTGACACACACGTGTTCCTTCCCAGACTCTGCAGGCGGACTTCAGAGATTCACATATCTTATCAATTGATTGGAGCCCACAGATATGCCTGTTTTCTTCTCAGCTGGGTCATTAAGTGGATTCCATAGTTTGGGGCTTTGTATGTCTTCTGTCTAACAGAACCCTTCAAGAGCATTATATACTATACTGGGAGTTGATGTCAGTGCAACATTTTCTTTAATTTTTTATCTGTTTTCTTCACTTCCCGCCCCCCCCCCCCAGCCAAAAGTCTGTTGTTTTGGCCATTGTGGCATGGATTGGCAGAGAACAGATTTTTTTTTTTCAACGTTTTTTTAATTTATTTTTGGGACAGAGAGAGACAGAGCATGAACGGGGGAGGGGCAGAGAGAGAGGGAGACACAGAATCGGAAACAGGCTCCAGGCTCCGAGCCATCAGCCCAGAGCCCGACGCGGGGCTCGAACTCACCGACCACGAGATCGTGACCTGGCTGAAGTCGGACGCTTAACCGACTGAGCCACCCAGGCGCCCCTAGTATTAATTTTTTTTTCAACGTTTTTTTTAAATTTATTTTTGGGACAGAGAGAGACAGAGCATGAACGGGGGAGGGGCAGAGAGAGAGGGAGACACAGAATCGGAAACAGGCTCCAGGCTCCGAGCCATCAGCCCAGAGCCTGACGCGGGGCTCAAACTCACGGACCGCGAGATCGTGACCTGGCTGAAGTCGGACGCTTAACCGACTGCGCCACCCAGGCGCCCCGGTAGGGCACAGATTTTTAACAGATCAGGCTTCCTACGGACGGTCTTATGAAAAGTTCTTCCTTGAAGAGAGCAGGGTTTTTCAACCTCAGCATTAGTGACATACAGGGCTGGATCGTCAGGGTTTTTGTTTTTTGTTTCTTTGTACGCAGCTGTCTCGTGCATTCTACTGTTACCCTTTAGGACCAGGTGGTAGTACGATCATCACCCTCTCTGCAGCTATGACAACCAAAAATGACTCCCAGCATTGCCAAATGTCCACTGAGGGTAAAACTGCACCCCGGTTAAGAACCAAAGGCACGGACTACGTTGACACTTAAATCCATAAGCAGTGTTCTCATTGGTTTTTATCCTTTTTATTTTCCGGTCAATTTCTTTCATATGCTTCAGGACACAGCCCTCGGCTTTAAGACGTCTGACTCCACAACACGCACACATGACTTCTGTTGCCAAAAACACTGGCCTTAACTGCTTTGTTTACCACAGTGCTGCCAATGAGCTCTGTGACGTTGCGGACGCTTCCCGTTTTGCCATGGCAACGCAGGGCACTTCTTGTTGAACAGTTTGCGTGCCCTTGATGTCCACAAAACAGCCTGGGCATCGGTTCAGAAGGAAGTGGCCAAAAGAACAATGCGAGGTTGACCGAAAGTTCCCTCTCCTTGTCCCTCTTGTGTTGTTGGGTTTTCTTTATCGATCTAGGTTTCATTTAGGTTTTTCAGGTGAATTACTGGAGACTGGCGGATCCAACTGCAAAGCCGTGTGACAGTTCTGCAGAGTGTTTATGGAGCACAGTCAAGAAGGGTTTCACATCACGCAACTTATTACATAAGGGGAGAGAATGCTCACACTTTCAGAGCTGTCCTTCTGGTCACCCAGTGGGAGTGAACACATTCCACACCCAGCTGTCCCCCAGCTTCTGTGGTGGGCACAGAGATTTGATTTTCTTTCTTCAGAGTCTTGGAGCTTTTGTGCAATGCCAGCCCACTAAGGTTTTTTATTGTCTTGAAAGCTCATAAGCACGAAGGCTGAAGGGAAGAAAGATGCCTTTCATGGGTTCATTGGGCCTTGATGGGCAAGCCTCAGCTCTTGAACATGGAAAATTCAGCCATGGCCAGTTTGCTAAGACTCCAGAGAAACAAATCCCTCCTGTTTAATGAGAGACCATGCAAACGTTCCTCAGGACAGGAGTCATGAGAAGCGACACTGGCAGATAAGGAATCCATCCCAATTGCGGTCTGCTGGGAGTTTAACATTCATGACTGCGGGTTCATGTCAATTCTGATATCAACTTAAACTTCTATCAAGGCAAAATCGCCAAGGTCAGGGAAGACCCATTCTCCAAAGCTGTATGTTGGGAATCAGTGTTCATTTAAAAAGTCCAGGAAGGGAGCGCTGGGTGGCTCAGTCGGTTGAGCATCCAACTTCAGCTCAGGTTCACAATTCACAATTTCAAGCCTGACATGAAGGTCTGCTCTGACATCTCAGAACCTGTAGCCTGCTTCGGATTCTGTGTCTCCCTCTCTCTGTACCCCTTCCCCACTTGCGCTCTCTCTCGCTCTCTGAAAAATGAGTAAGGGGCACCTGGGTGGCTCAGTTGGTTGTGCATCTGACTTTAGCTCAGGTCATGATCTGACAGTTGGTAAATTCGAGCCCCATGTCAGGCTCTGTGCTGACAGCTTGGGACCTGGAGCCTGGTTTGGATTCTGTGTCTCCCTCTCTCTCTGCTCCTCCTCCCTCCCCCGCTGCTCACACTGTCTCTCTTTCCTTCAAAAATAAATATTAAAAAAAACTTTTTAATGAATAACCATTGAAAAAATTAAAAATGGATAAGTAAAAAGTGCAGTAAGCTTTTCCCTTAAGGTAGGCATGGTTCATGGGCAAAAAGATATTCATGTCTGCTTTTCTTCTTCTTTTTTTAATGTTTATTTCTGAGACAGAGAGAGACAGAGCATGAGTGGGGGAGGGGTAGAGAGAGAGGGAGACACAGAATCAGAAGCAGGCTCCAGGCTCTGAGCTGTCGGCACAGAGCCTGACGTGGGGCTCGAACCCACCAACCACGAGATCATGACCTGAGCCGAAGTCGGATGCTCAACCGACTGATCCACCCAGGTGCCCGTGGTTCTCCCTTATTTTTAACATAGAGGTCCTTATGCCACTGAAACATTCCTTTTTAATAAAAGACATTTTGGCATTAAACAAATAGCATAGCTAGAGGTCACACTTGTCATATGGTACCAATTTAAAACCAACAGGTTAGACTTAAATATTTTAATGGAGAAAGGGGATGGGGACACTTTGATTCATATTTTAAAGCCATGGGTTATCTCTTTCTTATTTTGCATAGATTAGAACAATGATAGCAGACATGGGTTCTGACTCCACTGTGGAGCAGCTGCGTGAACAAGGGTAAGATTTTCTTTCTTTACAGGACTTGGCTCCAATTTTATGTGTCAACTTGCCTGAGCTAAGTAATGCCCAGAAAGCTGGTGAAACATTCCTTCTGGGTGTGTTTGTGAGGACGTTTCCAGAAGAGATTAGTACGTGAATTCACAGACTGAGTGAAGCACATACCCTGCACCAGCGTGGATGGGCATCGCCCAGTGCACTGAGGACCCAGGTCTCAACAAGGCAGAGAAGAGCAAATTCACTCTCTCTGTAGAGCGGGGACAGCCATGCTTTCCAGCCCTTGGATACCAGCGCTCCTGGTTTGTGGGGCTTTGTACTTAGACTGAAGTACAACACTGGCTTTCCTGGGGTCCTAGGCATTCAGACTGCTGCAACAAAACACCACAAAATGGGTATCTTATCAATAACAAGAATGTATTTCTCACACTTATGGGAAGTCAAAGCACAGTTGAGTTCTAATGAAGCCCTCTTCCTAGTTCATAGCCTGAGCCTTCTGGCTGTATTGTCATGTGGCAGAAGGGGCGAGGCGCAGGGGTGGGGGTGGGGTCTCTACGGTCTCTTTTACAAGGACACTATTCCCATTCATGGGGGCTCCACATCCAAGACCTAATCACCTCCCAAAGATCCCACCTCCTAACTATCACATTGGTGGTTAGGATTTCAATATATGAGTTTCATACATTCAGACCATAGTGCCTGGTTCTCCAGATTGCAGACAGCAGATTATAGGACTTCCCAGGCTCCATCACTGTGAGAGCCAGTTCCTATAATACATCCATCCGTCTGTCTGTCTATCTATCTATCTATCTATCTATCTATCTATCTATCTATCCATCCCTATATCTGTGTATCCATGCTTATATCTATCTATCCATCCATCCCTGTATCTATCTATCTATCTATCTATCTATCTATCTATCTATCTATCCATTCTATCTATCTATCTATCTATCTATCTATCTATCTATCTATCTATCTATCCATCCATCCCTATATCTGTCTATCCATGCTTATATCTATCTATCCATCCATCCCTGTATCTATCTATCTATCTATCTATCTATCTATCTATCTATCTATCCCTCTATCTATCTATCTATCTATCTATCTATCTATCTATCTATCCATCCTATCTATCTATCTATCTATCTATCTATCTATCTATCCATCCCTATATCTGTCTATCCATGCTTATATCTATCTATCCATCCATCCCTGTATCTATCTATCTATCTATCTATCTATCTATCTATCTATCTATCCCTCTATCTATCTATCTATCTATCTATCTATCTATCTATCTATCCATCTATCTATTCATCCCTATATCTATCTATCTATCTATCTATCTATCTATCTATCTATCTATCCATCCCTATATCTGTCTATCCATCCCAATATCTATCTATCTATCTATCTATCTATCCATCTATCTATTCATCCCTCTATCTATCTATCTATCTATCTATCTATCTATCTATCTATCTATCCCTATATCTGTCTATCCATCCCAATATCTATCTATCCCTCTATCTATCTATCTATCTATCTATCTATCTATCTATCTCAATATCTATCTATCCATCCATCCATCCATCCATCCCTGTATCTATCTATCTATCTATCTATCTATCCCTCTATCTACTATCTATCCATCCATATCTATCTATCTATCTATCTATCTATCTATCTATCCATCCATCATATCTATCTATCTATCTATCTATCTATCTATCTATTATCTATCCGTCTATCTACTATCTATACATCCATATCTATCTATCGATCTATCTATAGATGTATCTATCCATCCATCATATCTATCTATCTATCTATCTATCTATCTATCTATCTATCTATCTACCTATCTATCCATCCATCCATTAATCCATCCACCCAGCCACCCACCCAGCCATCTATCCAATTGTTCTGTTTCTCTGGCCAGTGTTGATTAATACAGATGGGGTGAAACCAATACTAACCCCATAAGGTTGTTTTGACAACTCAGTGAGAAAGTACATGTAAAATGCTAAGGAAGGCCTAGCGCATGTTATAGGGTCAAGTGATACAAATTCTGTGGTTCCACACTGTGAAGTGATACAAAATAGTGGTATAACCACTGTTTCTGCTGAGCCCTATTGTTTCCTTCTTTGTACCTTCTCCTGTATGATGGTATAAAAGACTGGGGACTAAGCCACTCTGTCGGAGACCTATAATGCATGGTTTTCCCAACAAGCAGCATACCAAGTGTCTGTTCATTATCTGGCTCTCACTAAGAATGGAGTCCCAGCATCCTTCCTCATTTGCAATCCTCTTGACACTGTTTTCTGGCACAGTCATGGACACGTGGCCCATTTCCTTTATTTATGACAGTTCCTCAACTCTCAATGCCAACAGTACTATTGCTTCTCTGGCTTTGAGCCCATGCTTCCCTCATTGACCACAGTTAATTCGAGGTCACTGTGCAGAGTGTGCTTGCATGGGGCAGCTGTGATGGCCATCTTCTCCATCCCCAAATTTCTAGCCTGTAGAAGAGTACATGCTGCAAAGCACTACTCATGAAGATCTGGCAGGGGAATAACTATGGAACTAGCTATGCCAGTGCACTGGACAGCTTTGGGATGCTCCAGGTATACCTGTCTGACCCAGGAGTCTATCCTAAGACTGAAAATGTTCTCACAGGATTTTCTTTACAGCAGTGGGATTGAGATGCAGGTGGGCTTTGAATAAAGAGAGCCATGCAGCACGGTGGCCACACTGCCTCCTTTTCCTGGCCATGGTGATGGCAGGGCATCTGCAGATGGACAGTGACGAGCACATTCAAGAGGACACTCAGGCTAGATAGGTAGTCCGTGGGTGCCCCTTATGAACCAAATGAGAAATGGGCATAAAGCCCATCAAGCTGCATAAAGCCATTCTTCCTGCCCCTCGGATAGGGGAGCCTTGGCCCAATGGTCTAAGCAGGGCTCAGTATACATTATGAAGAAATCTATTTTTAATAATTTTTTGTATGGTTAAATTATCCATTGAAAATGTCATGGTCACACCATTGAGAAACCTCTTGATTCCCAAAACACTAAAATTAAATCAGTGGGGTTTCAAAGCACAGTACGCTTTTCTATCTTCATTTCCAATATAATGAATATGTTTAATATTTTCTCCCCTTTGGCTCAAAATAGAACCTTAAAAAATGTCATCCATGAGAAAGATCATGGGGAGGGAGAGGGGGAAAGGGAAAGAATGAGTGAGGAAATGAATGAAGGATGTTCTCAAAATAGAAAACAAACATACTTGAAAGAAGGAAACAAATGACAGAGAAAGGAAATAAATTTCAAAATATGGAAAATGAATCCTTAAAATAGCAGAAGAAAGAACCAGCTTGAGAATATTTTTTTTAGAATACCATTTTTCAAAGTAATGTTTCTTATTATAAAAATAATGCTCATTCATTGCAAAACACCCAGCAAACAAAGAGAAGCATACAAAGGGAGTAGAAATCATTCAGAGGTCACCCTACAGAGAAAAACATTGTAATATTTTTGGGTATTTCTTTCAAATCCTTTTTATATTCCTTTATTTTTACGAAATGGGGGCGTACTCTAAAATGCTTTTATATTCTACTTGTTTTCATTTAATATTTTGTTGTGAAGCTGCCCCATGTAAAATAGTACTTGAAAACATGACTTGATTCGTTATCTTGGGAGTCAGTAAAGCACAATTAATGGGCCAAATATTGACCACCATCTGTTTTCACATAGCCCACATGTTAAGGGTAGTTTTTATACTGAAATCGAACGGCTGAAAAAATAAAAATAACTGTTCATGACACATGAAAATTATATGAAATTCCCCTTTAAGTGTCCAAAAATAAAGTCTTATTCAACACAGCCATGACCTTTCATTTTTCCTTTATGTATTGACTATGGCTTTTTTTTTTTTTTTTTTTTTTTGTCTCACAAGAGTAGTTAGGTAATTGTGATAGAGACTATATGATACTCAAAAGCTCAAATATTCACTATTTGGATTCTTACCGAAAAAGTTTGCTGACCCCCCAATCTATATAATTATATAGCCTCTGCATATATCACAATTTACATATTTTATAATTGTTTCCCTATTAATGAGAATCATGGAGCTCTTCCTTGCTATTTTCGGTAATTTGGTTATGAGTTTTCTTGACCTAAATTATGGTTGACATCCCCTGAATATTTTTCTGGGTAACTAATTATGGACCAAGGGCCATAATTAATAGATATTTTTATACCTCTTGATGTATTATCCTCCAGAAAGGCAGAAAGCGTGTATCCTGTTCCATGCCAATGGTGCTTAGTAAAATTGGGGGCTCTGAATTGGCACCATGGTGCTTCCTCCATGGAGGTCTATCATCTCCAACCAATACACAAATACAAAACTATTAGCTGTCTTTTCTCTCTATAATTCTTACAACTCTTTCTCATGGTATTGGTAGCTAGGAAATTATCTACATCCACCTGTACCATGCACCTAGAATGCCACACAACTTTCAGCTTAACATCCAATGGACATTTTAACCAGTAAAATAACCCATGTGTTTGTTTGACCTCTGGAAAGCAATCATTCCAGGCAGTCATCAGAAAAGAGAATATAACAACAGAGATCCCTGCTCAGGCAATGGAGCAGACAGACTGATGAGGCAAACTGGCCACAGAGCAGAATGCAAGGCAGATGGTTCCTCGTCCTAGGCTAGGCAACCAGAATTATCAGCAATTATAAAGAATTCGAGTTGCCGTGGAAGTCAGCTCTTTGCACTCCACCTAATGGAATATCAGAAACAAAGGCAACTAGATATCACCATGGTTTGGTCTGTTAATTTGACAGGTGACAATGGTGTGGTGGCCATTTGTATTACTTCTGTTATTTGCCCCATATATTACTGGGAAGTTTATCTTTGTACTAGTTTGTAAGATCTCTATATTTTTTTTTTTCAACGCTTTTTATTTATTTTTGGGACAGAGAGAGACAGAGCATGAACGGGGGAGGGGCAGAGAGAGAGGGAGACACAGAATCGGAAGCAGGCTCCAGGCTCTGAGCCATCAGCCCAGAGCCTGACGCGGGGCTCAAACTCACGGACCGCGAGATCGTGACCTGGCTGAAGTCGGACGCTTAACCGACTGCGCCACCCAGGCGCCCCAAGATCTCTATATTTTAAGATGATAAATGTTTTATCTCCTAAGTACATTTTGTGTAAGACTTCTAAGCATTTCTCATGAGTTTTTGATATGTATGACTTGTAAATGGACAACACTGGGTTAAGTGAGACTAGGCAAGACTGTTTAATGCAAGACTTCACAAAGCCTTTAATATGATAAGGTGAATTCTGAATCAACAGGTGGGATTGCCAAATGTGGCATTTGCTAAAATTATTGACAATGGGCAAATCTGTTTCCTAGGCATCTTTCAGAATATGCTTTAATGTTTTGTAGCTAAATTTGGGGAATCTGTGGTAGGAATCAGGAGATATAGAGAATATTCTGAAAAGATATGGAATCCTACTGAAAAACAAATAGCATTAATTAAAAATATTAATAAAAAAAAGGGCGCCTGGGTGGCTCAGTCAGTTGAGCGCCTGACTTTGGCTCAGGTCATGATCTCATAGTTCTTGAGTTCGAGCCCCGCATTGGGCTCTGTGCTGACAGCTTGGAGCCTGGAGCCTGCTTCGGATTCTGTGTCTCCCTCTTTCGCTCTCTGCCCCTCCCCTGCTCATGCTCTCTCTCTCTCTGTGTCAAAAATAAGTAAACATTAAAAAAAAAGAAGTTTGAAAATATTAATAAAATGGCTGAATACAAAATAAATATAATAAAACAACAGTTTTCCTAAGTATAAGAAACAACTAGTTTTAAAATATTATCTAAAAAGGGCCTACAACTGGGGCACCTGGGTGGCTCAGTCGGTTAAGCATCTGACTTCAGCTCAGGTCATGATCTCATGGTTTGTGGGTTCGAGCCTCGTGTCAGGCTCTATGCTGATAGCTCAGAGCCTGGAGCCTGCTTCAAATTCTATGTCTCCCTTTCTCTCTGCCCCTCCCCTGGTCATGCTTTCTCTCTCTCTCTCTCTCTCTCTCTCTCTCTCTCTCTTAAAAATAGATAAAACAAAAAAAATTAAAAAGGGCCTACCCCAATAGAAATTAAAACAAAAATAATCTAGACATAACCTTAATAAGAAATATATAAAGCATATCTAGAAAAATATAAAAACTTTACTAAGCAATATAAAACGACTTGCACAAACAAAAAAATCATGCTCTAGGATTCAAAATATGAATATTTTAATTATTTCCATAGAAAAACATGTCCAAATATATTGTAGATTTACACAATGATAATAAAAATCCTCAATGGATATTTTTAGAAACATGTAATGTTTTTTCTAAAGTCCATCTGAAAGTAATAAGTAATCCTATTTAGTTAAAACCTTTATTTTTTTATTTTTATTTAAAAAAAATTTTTTTTTAATGTTTATTTATTTTTGAGACAGAGAGAGACACAGCATGGATGGGGGAGGGGCAGAGAGAGAGGGAGACACAGAATCGGAAGCAAGCTCCAGGCTCTGAGCCATCAGCCCAGAGCCCGACGCGGGGCTCGAACTCGCGGACCGCGAGATCGTGACCTGAGCTGAAGTTGGACGCTTAACCAACTGAGCCACCCAGGCGCCCAGTTAAAACCTTTAAAAATTAGTAAGAGAAGACTATGGTGATGGAGCAAATTATTTTATGTACAAACACCATATATGATTCACACATATTTAGCCAAAAAGAGACATTAGACTCCTTTGTGCATACCATATGAGCTGCATTTCCCAATTAGAGATATCACAAGTGTCAAAGTCTCTGTAGACAAGACAAGGGGCTAAAAAAAAAATGTCCTCAAAGAAAATAATGGCTTAAAACTTCTCCAACTTGAAAACAGACATAAACCTACTGACTTATTCAGCTAAGAACATGAATGAACACTGAAGAGGATGAATTCCATTAAATCCATGCCAAGACATATCTTAATTAAACTTAAATTTTTTAAAAATGCTTATATTCTGAGAGAGAGAGAGAGAGACAGAGAGAGGGAGAGAGAGAGAGAGAGAGACAGAGAGACAGAGCATGAGATGGGGAGGGGCAGAGAGACACAGGGAGACACAGAATCTGAAGCAGGCTCCAGGCTCTGAGCTGTCAGCAGAGCCCGACACGGGGCTCGAACTCACAAACCATGAGATCATGACCTGAGCTGAAGTCGGACGCTTAACTGACCGAGCCACCCAGGCACCCCTCAAGTAAACTTCTGAAAGAAAGCTAAAACTAAGACAAATCTTGAAAGCACACACACACACACACACACACACACACACACACACACCCCTTATCCATGGACAGGGAATCAAATGAGAGCAGATTCCTCACCAGAAACAATGGAAGCCACTTGTAAGTGGCATGATATTTTCAGATGCTGAAAGAAAAAATCACTGTCAATGCAAAATTCTATATTCAGTGAAAATATCCTTCAGGAATGAACAGGAAATTAAGGCATTCTCAGATGAAAGAAATCTAAGAGAATTTGAAAACAGTAAGTGTACACTAAATAATTGCTACAAGAAATTCTCTAAAAAGAAGGTAAATGGTAAAAGAGGAAATCAGGAAGGAAAAAAGTACAACATACAAAAATATGGGTAAATATGGGGTTTTTTTCTTGACTGTTCTAAATAATTTTTGAGGGTGGGAGCAAAACCTAGAACATTGATGTCATACTTAGTTTCTGCTGAAAAAATACTTAAGACATTTATAATATAAAAGGAGAAGGTTAGGGGAGACAAAGTTTGTATACTTCACTAAAACTGATAAAATGGTGACATCGTAGGCTGTGATAGTTATGAATATGTAATATGATATCTAGAGAAACCACCAAAAAGTTATAGAAAGAGATACACTAAAATCACTATGGATAAACCCAAATGAGATTCTAAATAAAGTTCAAGTAACCCAAAGGAATGCAGGAAATAGAAAACAGAGCTAAGAAAAAAGTGGCATAATTAACCCTTAACATATCAAAAATTATATTAAATGTAAATGATCTAAATAGACCAGTTAAAACACAGAGAGATAGGCATCCACTTATGATAAATACTCTCAGAAAAGTAGAAATAGAGGAAAACTTTCTCAACTCCAAAAAAGACAGGTATATACTTGTAGCTAACAGTGTATTTAATGGTGCAAAGCTGAATGCTTTCCCCTAAGATACAGAACAAGCCAAAGATACCTACCCTCACCATCTTACTCAACTTAGTGCTGGAAGCTCTAAGAAAGTAAATGGCATACAGTTCAGAAAGGAATAAATAAAACCATTCTTAGTCCTGACACCAAATCATGAGCCACAAAAGAAATCATTGATAGATTAATCTTCTTCAAAATTTAAAGCTTTGGCTCTATGAAAGACCCTGTTAAAGGATAAAAAGACAAAGCTATAGGGTGGGAGAAAATATCTGTAAACCATGTATCTGACAAAACACTTGTATATAGAAAATATAAAGGACCCTCAAAACATTAACAGTGAAAAGCAAATAATCCAATTAGACCAGGTTCAAGGACATAAATAGACATTTCACTGAAGAAGAGATACAGATGGCAAATTACAACATGAAAAGATGTCCAACTTTATTAGCTATTGGAGAAATGCAAATTAAAACCACAGCGACCGGCACCTGGCTGGCTCAGTCAGTAGAGCATGCAACTCTTGATGTCAGGGTCATTAGTTCGAGCTCCACGTTGGGCAGAGAGGTTATTTAAAAAGTAAATAAGTAAGGGGCACGTGGGTGGCTCAGTCGGTTGTGCCTGACTTTGGCTCAGGTCATGATCTCATGGTTTAGGGGTTTGAGCCCCATGTTGGGCTCTGTCCTGACAGCTCAGAGCCTGGAGCCTGCTTCAGATTCTGTGTCTCCCTCTCTCTCTGCCCCTTCCCACCTCATTATCTCTTTCTCTCTCTCTCTCTCTCAAAAAATCAGCATTAAAAATTAAAAAAAAAACAAGTAAAAGGATATTAATGAAACTAATTTTATAACAAAAAACAAATAACATACACCAAAACAGCTAAAATAAAAAATATTGACAGTGCCTAATGCTGGCAAGGATGCAGAGAAATTGAATCACTCATACACTGCTGGTGTGGGGTGCAAAACGGTACAGGCACTCTGGAAAACAGCTTGGCAGTCACTCAAATAATTGAACACACAACTAACATACAACCCAAAAACTGCACTCCTAGGCATTTGTCCCAGGGAAATAAAGACTACGTTCACCTAAAAACTTGTATGTGAATGTTTACAGAAGGTTTATTTGTAATAGCTGAAAATTGGAATGGCATATGACTGGCTCAGTTGGGATAGCATTTGACTCTCGATCTCAGGGTCAAGAGTTTGAGCCCCACATTTGGTGTAGAGATTAGTTTAATTTTTTTTTAATTAAAATGAAGACAAAAACTGGAAACAACGCAGACTTCCTTCAGTGGGTGAATGGCTGAACAATGTGGAATGTCTTTACCCTGCAATATTAGTCAGAAATCAAGAGACAAACTTTGGATACAAGCAACAACCTGATGAATCTCCAGAGAATTATACTGAATGAAAGAAGCCAATCGCAAAGGTTATGCTCCTACTTGGATAAAGCTCTGGAAATGACAGTATTGTAGACATGGAAAACAAATTAGTGGTTGCCAGGGGTTAAGGGAAGGGTGGGAGCAGGTGGGAAGGGGGTGTGGCTACCATGATGTTTCTTGGTGGTGATGGAAATATTATGACTTGAGTGTATTAATGTCCGTGTCCCAGTTGTGGTGTTGTACGATAATGTTGCAAAATATTACTATTGCAGGAAACTGGATACATGGTACATGCTATATCTCTATTATTTCTTACAACTCAAGGTCTATAATTATCTCAAAATAACATGCTTAATTAGAATAGAAAGGAATAAAGTCATTATCAAAAACAGCAGCAAAGAAGATCCTTTAAGTGGATGGAAGCACATTCATGATATGTTCATTAAAATGCTATATGATAAACCACAAGAGACTCTTAAATACAGAGAACAAACTGAGGGTTGATGTTGGGGGGTGGGTTAAATGGGCGATGGGCATTAAGGAGTGTATTTGTTGGGATGAGCACTGGGTGTTGTATGTGATGAATCACTGAATTCTACTCCTGAAACTGTTATTACACTACATGTTAACTAGGTTGGCTTTAAATAAGATTAAAAGAAGGTGGACGAAATTTTGAGTAGTGCTCCCATATATTTTTTGGGTATGTCTTTCTCCACAGAATGTATGCTCCCTAAGAGGCAAGATTATACTAGGTCTTCCACCTTAGGAATTCTTGGACCTGAAAAGTACATTAATTCTTCCATGCCTATATGAGCAACATCCAATAAGAACATGTGATTGCTTTTTAATCACCGGACATCTTCCAGTAAAACATTTCCACACACAGAGCTTGCCTACTTAAACAGCTATCAAAGATATCAGAATGAATACTCATCTTGAATCAACAGCCCTTTTCTTCTTTGAAGTACAATACCAATATTTACACAACAACTCTTCAGCTAGGTGAAATAATGATGTGCTATTTAAGAAATGAAGGGGGTAGGGGTGCTTGGGTGGCTCAGTCAGTTAAGCGTCCGACTTCGGCTCAGGTCATGATCTCACGGCTCATGAGTTCTAGCCCTGCATCGGGCTCTGTGCTGACAGCTTGGAGCCTAGAGCCTGCTTTGGATTCTGTGTCTCCCTCTCTCTCACCCTTCTGGCTCTGTCTCTCTGTCTCTCTGTCTCTCTCAAAATAAATAAACATTCCAAAAATTTAAGAAATGAAGGGGATTGAAATACTAGGAAACCTCAACTATGCATATAAGAGATTAAAATGTTTATATTAATGTAAAAAATAAGTTAAACAGTATTTAAAAAATCAGAATAAATAAAATGGTATATGCCATTTAAACAATTATCACAATATATAACAATTTTATCAAGAATTTGTGAGAGGCGCCTGGGTGGCTCAGTCGGTTAAGCACCCGACTTTGGCTCAGGTCACGATCTCACAGTTCGTGAGTTTAAGCCTGGTGTTGGGCTCTGTGCTGACAGCTCAGAGCCTGGAGCCTGCTTCAGATTCTGTGTCTCCCTCTCTCTCTGCCCCTCCCCTGCTTTCACTCTGTCTCTCTCTCTCTCTCTCTCTCTGTCAAATATAAATAAAAACATTTTTTAAAAAATGTAAAAAGAATTTGTGAGATTTTTCTTCACTTAGCTTTGTCTTTTCCATACAAATGTTACACTGAAAACTAGAAAAATTATATTCCCATGGCCCAGCATTGTAAGGTTGTGGAACTGTTTAGTGTAGCTAAGCTAACGTTACATAAAGAATCTGATCAGCAATGACATGTGTTGTGTCCATCGTTAACAAACTGAAAACCAGTGCCGTTATTGCTTACCATGCACCTGCCAGAGAAAGGGGCTGATTGGTATTAGTCTTGCTATGTGTCTAAATTCTTGCTGCATTATGGACCTAGTTCATTAATGAGGCCCTGCACTGTCCTGAATGAAGACGTCACAGGAGGGGAGCTACTTTCTGTGTTATTTTCCTCATTAGCTGGTGGTGAATGTGGAATCCACAGTTGGACAGAAATAATAACCCATTTTAATGGACTCACCTTGTTCCTAATGAAGACACAATGAAGCCACTTCACCCTTAGTACCAGCTGCCCTTTACCCAGCTTGGAACATAGTGCCACGGTCATTTCACGCTTGGCCACAGAGCACGGACCTCAGAACCAGCTTCCATGGCACAGCTCTGGAGTGCACTACATGTGACTCAAATGTTTCAGAAGCTCTATTTAGTCACAGAGCGGACGTCTTGAGCGATGAGAAAGGAGATGTGCATTTTTTGGGTTTGAGTCTTTACACAACTCTACTTTGAGCATCTCTCCATCAGTGCCTGCCCACCTTCCCTGGGCTTTTCCAGCAATTCATCTGTGTGTGTGCCTTGAAACACTGCAATTTCAGGGGTGCCTGGGTGACTCAGTCAATTGAGTGTCTGACTTCGGCTCAGGTCACCTTCTCGCAGTTCGTGAGTTTGAGCCCCGTGTCGGGCTCTGTGCTGACAGCTCAGAGCCTGGAGCCTGCTTTGGATTCTGTGTCTTCCTCTCTCTCTCTCACCCGTGCCCCATTCTTCTTTCTTCTTTCTTCTTCTCCTTCTCCTTACTCTTCTTCTTCCCCTGCCCCTTCCTCTTCCCCTTCCTCCTCCTCCTCTTCTTCTTCTTCTTCTTCTTCTTCTTCTTCTTCTTCTTCTTCTTCTTCTTCTTCTTCTTTTCTTAAAAAAAAGTAACACTGCAATTTCAAACTCCATTGGCCACGTGGTTCTCATTTTAGTCTGTGCAGAAGAAGGGGTGTCTTGGAGACTTGCGCACATACGGACTTGTGGGGTGTGAGCAGGGCCTCCTGGGTCTCTACTTCCCATGTACATGACCTACTGCCATTGTCTGCCGCCTGAAAAACTCACCTATCAGGTAAGCTGGAGGAGGAGCCTCGGAGAGACTGTTCTATTGGACCATTTGAAACTGCCATTTTTGTAGATCGAGAAAAACTAAATGTTGGCAGTTTCGTGGCGTTTTAACCAGTGGTTCCCCACCTGGGGCAATTTTGTCCTCCTTGGGGACAGCTGGCAGTGTTTGGGCCCATTTTGGGTTTGTGTTAGGGGGTGGCAGTGGTACTGGAATTCAGCAGGTTGAGGCCAAGGACGCTGTGGAATATCCTACAATGCAGAGAACGGCCCCCCCCCCCCACCACATACACACAACAAAGACTCACCCAGCCCCAAACTTCAAAGTGCCAGGGTGCAGAAATCCTGCTTCAGTCCATGCAAGCACCCATGGGCCAAATGGCAATCTGTGGGCCAAAGATAACCCTTGCAAGTAGTTTTGTTTGCTCTCTCCGTGGTCCTAAACTGCGAGGTTAGTTAGATTAATAATACCATCAGCTGAACCTCTGTTGTTCCACTGAACCGACTCACCTCTTCATGTTACCTGCCTGGCCCCTCGACACATCAGAGTTTGCAACCCTCTGATGTTGAAGAAGCATATCCTAAATTAGTGGATCTCGAACAGTAGCAATGTTGTGCATTCCTGTTTCCCCCTCCCCCTCCTGGAGACACTTGGCAATATGTGAAGACCTTGTCTGGTTGTCACAACTGGGGAAGTTGGAACGGGGTGCTATTGGCATCCAGTGTGTTGAGGCCAGGGCTGGTGCGGAACATCATACAATGCACACGGCATACCCCACAACAAGGAATCATCTACTGCCAATGTGAGCAGTGCCAAGGTGGAGAAGCTTTGTTTCCATCCAATATCCAATATCTAATTTGATCTAGCATTTAAGAACACGCACCCAAAACCACACTGCCTGGTTCCAGTGGCTTCACCATTTACTTGTGTCTGGTTCGGTATAGTAGCTACAATGGTAGCAGTGATGATTTCTGCCTTAGGGTTGTAGGAAGGATTGAGTAAGTAATTGTAGCTTATTTCCTTTGAATGGTGCTGGGCACATTGATGTGGGCTATTACTACGTACAGAATTCTCCTTGAGATAAAAATTACAAGATCCGATCATCCACAAAAAATTCATCAAAAGTTATCTAGATTGTTGGAATTAACTTGAGATTCTGGTTTTTGTTTTTTGGGCATATTATTATTATTCTTACTCCCAGTAGGGGCGATTCTCTTCTAATCAACATGCATCCACATTGGTTTAGTTGAATAATTTTCAGTAGGAAGCTCACAACCGCAGAATATTAGTGGACAAGTTCTATAGGTAGAAAACAAGCTCATCACAGGTAAGCAATGCCTTTTTTTTTTTTTGCATTGTTTGTTCTAGCCCCCAAAAAGTGGGCACCCTGTTGAAATCGGCAGAGGCTGCCCTGCATTAAACATGATGTACTAGACCACAGCACCACATGTGTGTCTATGTAGAGAAAAAGAGGCACTTTGACCAGCACAGAGCTTGAGCTGTGATGTTAGTATGGCCATCCTCCCAAGAACAGGTCTCGAACACAGTGTTGTCCATGTTCGCTCCCGTTCCGTGACTGTCCCAAGCAAGCCTGAGCCCTGGAGTTTGTGAACGGATAAGCCATCCTTGAGGGTCTTTAGCTTGATTTCTACATGTTAGAAGACAAAGATGTTGCAGAAATTATTTGGATCAGAAACAGGGAAGACAGCTGGTGACGAAGCAGGTCAATTTTTCTCATTAAGGCGTGGGGAAAATGGTCGGCTGAGTCCCAAATGCCCCGCTCACCTTCGGCAGGGAAGGCAGAACAATCTTATCAGGTAAGGTCATTCTGCCTGTCAGTTCTGCAATTCCTGTCTCGCCCTTCATTAATCCACAGGGGCAGGCGGAGGAAACCCGTGACTCTTTATCACTGAGACACCAAGGAAAACAAGGCGGGCTGTCAGGAGTCTCCGTTTCAATTCCACTATTCAAAAATAAAATAAAAATCAGGATTACTTTTTCCCCTGTAGTTCGCTTCATCTGATCGCTTGTGTTTAGAGCCTGTCTTTTTCATTGTCTGAGTTCTACTGTGTTTGAGAAAATTGCAAAGGTTTGTGAGCATTGTAGCGTCTCCTTCCTGCTTGGACCGCTGCTTTATAGAACCATCACAAACTCATTGAGTCTGTTGGACAGGATTCCAGGTGAGCCTGGCAGCTGGGCTCTCAGTCATAGTTAAAGAAATAGCAATTTTGATGGCCAGAAAATACCACGATCAGGAAACAGTCTCCCATCATTTGCACCCGTGGAGCCCAAGTTATCTAAAAGGAAGATAAATTGGAGGCGCACTCTGTTCTACAGATTGTTTCCAAAGTCCTTCAGTTTGCCTTGGGCATGACAAACTTAAGGGACTTGTGACTGAGCAATTTACATACATTCTTTCCCCCTGTATGGGCTCTATTTTGATTGTGTATCTTTCCCCATTCTGGGTCTTTACCTTGATGAAATGGAGCTTTCTCCTATGAAGGGCAATGAAACAGTTCCAGCAAATTCTGAATTTCCCTTTACCCTTGTCTTCCCAACACAGGATATTAATAAGATCTGGGAGAGTGATCAAGTCCAAAGATGGGCAAACTATGGTGGGCAGGCCAAATCTGGCCATCCTCATTCATTTGCCTATGGTCTATGGGGGCTTTTGCTCTACAATGGCACAAGTGAGTCTATGTGATGGAGAATGTATGGCCCAAAAAGGGAAACACACTGACTCACTGGACTTTACGGAAAAGTCTGCTGACCCCTTGTTTGGAGTTAAGGAACCAGAAACCCAGAGTGGTGACAATTTTTCAAGAGCACACAGGCAGACACCATATTTGTTTTTAGGGCTTTGTGATGGAGTCATGAGTTAGCCTCTTGACATCTATGAAGTGTTAACACTCATCACATGGTGGCACATTCTCTAACACAAATTAACTTAACCTGCACAAGAGGTCTTTGTCCAATGACAGGCAAGGAAGAAAGAAGCGAGTGGATGGATGGATTGCCACCTTTCACGTTGCAGGTGTTTCCTCCCAAATGGTATTTCAGCCTACAAATCATTCACACTGTGCCCACCTGCATTAAGGATAGGATGTCAGTTTTTAAATCATTCAGAACCTGAGCGATGGCTATGCAGTGTCAGGCTGCTTGGTGAGTTTGAACAGAAGACCCACCTGAAAAGCAAGTATCTCTAATCAGGTCTTAAATGATAAGGGAAAGCAAAGGATACTCTATCAACCCCTGGCAAAAATCAAGAGATGGGGAATTTCTCTAACAGAAGAACGAGGCTTTCTCCCCTTCCAACCCAACCCACTCCCCTAATACATAAGTCATTCCAAATAGCTTGTGGCTTCACCATCCAAAAGTCTTCCTCTGGGTTACATGCAAACTCCAGTGTCCACGACGTAGAGCGTGCATTCAAGCTCAGTCCATTCTGCCTTATTTCCCACTCCTTTCTTCCATGGCTGCCACCTGCATTGGCGACCTCCTGTTCTTTATATTCTGGGATGCCCTCCTTTTCACACCTGACGTTTTTGAAGACTACTTGAAATCCCATCATTCCTATGAAACCGTGAGCAACCCCTGGATGGTGGGGGGTTTGATTCCTCTTGAGAGTAAATAAGGTAGAAGTTTGTGAAGCTCTCTCTCAAGCCATGCCTGACACTCCACTTAAATGAAGAGTCATGGGCCTCTTACCCATTACACCATGTTCAGGGTGAGAACCATTTTCTTTATCTTCCTAATCTTCACCTTACCTTGCACATAGCTGGTGTTCAAATAAGGTTTGTGGAATTGGGCCACAAGAGTTAAGAAAGCGTAATAGAGAGTGTTTGTTTGTATTAGTCAGGGTTCTCCAGAGAAACAAAACCAATGGGAAATATGTGGGGTGCAGGCAGAGGGAGGGAAGAAGGGAGGAGAGATTGATTGATCTACTGATTGATTATAAGGAATTGACTGCCCCATTATGGAGGCTGAGAAGTCCCACAGTCTGCCACCAGCAAGCTGGAGGCCCAGGAGAGCCAGTAGGACAGTTTGCTCTGAGTGTGAAAGCCTGGAACAAGGGAAGCCAACGCTTTAAGTGTCAGTCCGAGGGCAGGGGACCAATGCCCAGCTCAAACCATCAGTCTGAGTGACAGATAGAATTCAAACTTTCCTCCACCTCTTTGATCTTTTCTGGCCTTCAACTGATTACATGAGGCCCACCAACAGTGGGGAGGGCTGTCTGCTTTACTCAGTGTACTGATTCAGGGCTAATCTCATGTCATCTAGCTACACATCTGGGTGCCCTATCATATCCAACATGGGTAGATATAAATATAAATATATAATTTTATATATAAAATTTATATATAAAATTTATATATATATATATATATATATATATATATATATATATATATAAAATTTGGTATTTAAATTCTCCCTATCATGAGATTCCTGCAGAAATGACCTCATGTGTACAATATTCTTAGGGGAGGGGTTGACAAACTTTTCTATAAAGGGCCAGATAGATGTTTTCGGCTTCTCTGGTCTCTGTGGCAACGACTTGACTGCTATTGCAGAGGAAAGGAGGCATAGATGATGTGTAAATGTATGAGCATGGCCGTGTTCCAGAAGGATGTTACAAAACCAAGTGGTGGGCCCCATTTGGTTCACAGACTGTGGTTTGCAGATCCCTGAAAATGCCCGACAAAGAAATCTTGCACAATCTCCATAACATAGAAATGAATGTTGAGCTGAAGAGACCTTGACCTGTGTTTTCTATCCAGGAAACAAATAAATAAATAGGCAGATGTGAATTTTCCCACAAGAAGATTTCTTTAAAGAAACATTTTTTCCCCCACGGCTTGCGGCCACACAGCAGTGAGCAACATTTCCCTTTCTCTGGTTTTTGTTTGCCCGTTCCTCTGTACAGTTTGTGAATCATTTGTGTTATGTAGCCCTTAAGTCTATGGAAATCATTTTAACTGAGTTCAGAAATGTGGGCTTGGGTGGGAAATCTTCTTTTGACTCTATCAAATGGAACACAGTTGTCCTCGTTTTTGTAAAATGGCTAATGAATTCGTGAATCTTGCAAAGAACTCAAAGGTAAGGGGCTAAGGGGTACCTTTGGTGTAAGGGGCTCCAGAGTCAGCATCCCATTTATGAACTAATATTAATAGATTGATACATAGAACAGGGAACATCATTTTTTATCTCTTCAATATTGGGACCAATTTCATGTTTGACCTCTGAGGTTCCCGTCTGTCCCACTTCTTGAATATTTCATGCCAGGTTAAAAAATTACATTGATACTTGCAGCCATTTCCAGAAAAACAAGTTTGAGTATGGCTAATTGGACTTTTGGGGAAATATAGGGGGGGGGGGAAACAAGTCCACTGATAGGACAAAAAGGGCTGTTGACTTTCTTTCCACAAGTTCGTGAACTTTGTTTCCTGTTTGGATAGTTTTACCATTTATAGAAATTGAGTCATGTCAAGATGGATTTCACACAAAAAAATATTAAACTTTTTCTTGGGCATTAGTTGGGCCCAGTGTAGCCTGGGAAGACTTGGCAGAAAAGTCTGCAGTGCTTGGAGATGAGTGGAAACGATTTCTCTGGAACGTGGTCCACATGGGCGTAAAATCTCCTCTTTCTACTTCCCTTGACTGTAGGGCTGAAACTTCAGAATCTTCCAGGATCGGGACGACAAAGAGCAGTGTTGTGGAGGGATCCTGTCCCATTCCCCACATTTCCCCTTGTTTTGTGATCCACGTTTCAGTGCCGTCGTGATAACTCCACATGCATGGCTTCTCACTCAATCTCTCTGGTTACGGACGTTTAGGCTCCCTAGTGATGTTTTACCAAATGCAAGCTGGTTTCTGATGCCGGAGAAGATTCAAAACTGTCTGGGAGAGGCATTTCCCGGATGTATCCTTGTCGAAAGCTAGCGTCCCTCAGAATTGTAAAGTGTTCCTGTCAAAGGAGCTCCGTTTTTCAAATGGTTTGGGATGCGACTGCATGCCATACCCTACAAGGCTCGTGGAAGGGGTCCAATGCAGGAGATTCTCCAAGGCTCACAGATACGGGAGGCTATGAATGCAATTCACAGGCTATCAACCAGCATTTCCCTCATCCTCTGGGCAGTAGAAACTCATTGTCTCAGAACAAGGAATGATAACCGCCCCCCACGCCAGCCAGCGTTCCATGAAATACCATGCTGGAAGGGCTGTGCAATTTTGTTAAAGGGCGGATTATCATTCAGGAGGCCTGGGGTGGGGCTGGAGAGTCCACCTTTCTGACAAGCTCCCAGGTGGGGCCGATGTTGCTGGTCCTTGGACAGTGAGCAGCAAAGTGACCGGGACCACCCCCTACAGCTGCAGGTTCTGTCTTCCCAATGTTGTATTCTCCTTTACCTGAACCTTACCTGAAGCCCTCGGTATTGTCCATCCTGGGGATTGTTTGAATCCCCACCAGGTCATTCAAGCTGAGCTACCCATTTGAACCATCTGAAAAGCTTTTAAAATAGCCCAGTCCCAGAATGATGAAATCAGAATCTGTACGCACTGTCTGAACACTTAAAAAAAAAAAAATTGGAGTAGCATTCATATAATGTAAAATTAACCATTTGAAAATGTATGACCTGCTAGCTTCTAGCACATTCACACTGTACACAGCCATGACCACTATGGGGTTTCTGCACACTTCATTACTTCAAAAAAACTCTGTACCTGTTAAGCAGTCACTCACTCTCCACCGTCCCCTGACCTCAGCCCCTGACAACCCATCAGTCTGCTGCCTCTATGCATTTTCCTATTCTGGACATTTAGAATATATAGAATCATTCAAATGTGGTCTTTGGATCTGGCTTTTCTTCACTCAGCCTGACCTAGTCAAGGTTCGGCCACATTGCAGCACGTTTAAGGACTGCACTCCTTTTCATGGCCAAGTACTATTCCATGGTAGATCTAGACCACATTTTTATTTATCCGTTAATATGTTGATGGACGTATGCGTCGTTTTCACTTTCTACTAATTGTGACGACCCCTGCTATGAACATTCATTTGCCTGCCTGTTTTTAAACATGTTTTCCTTTCTTTCTTTCTTTCTTTCTTTCTTTCTTTCTTTCTTTCTTTCTTTCTTTCTTTCTTTCTTTCTTTCTTTCTTTCTTTCGTATTTATTTATTCATTTTGAGAGAGAGAGAGAGAGAGCATGCGAGTGGGGAGGGATGGAAAGAGAGGGAGACAGAGTCCCAGGCAGGCTCCATACTCAGTATGGAACCTGACTCAGGGGGTGATCTAAGAAATCATGTGATCAGAACCTGAGCCGAAATCAAGAGTCAGATGCTTCACCAACTGAGCCACCCAGATGCCCCTGAACACCTGTTTTCAATTCTCTTTAGATGTATGTGTAGGAGTGGAGCTGGAAGATGATAGGCTGATTCCATCTTTAACTTACTGAAGAAACACCAAGCTCCTTCTGACAGTGATATTTTTTTTTTAAAAAGTTCCCCATTCAGTTCTGTCAGCACCCTGTGTTGACGGTTAGTGTCTACAAGGAAAGTTGGCCCTGTTAACACTCCTGATGCATATTTGTTTAATTCAGCGGGGTCCCTGGGCCATAGCACCAGCATTCGCTGGGAACTTGTTAGAAGTGCAAATTCTTGTTTCCCATCTGAGACCTACTTAATCAGAAGCTCCGAAGGCGGGCAGGGGCAGCCCCATTTTTAGCCAGTCCTCCAAGGACTTTAAAGCTTGGGAACTGATGCCCTACACGCAATTTCATAACATGCAACGTTTTCATTTAATGGCACACTGTGTGCATCTACCCACATCATGAATCTTTATTTGAAAATGCAATGAAATATCTGTATAGAACATTCTAGAACAAAACAGACCCATTATCACTCAACAGTTCTTTTTCACAGCAGTTGTGGGGCAGGGGGAGGGAAGATATCTGGTTCTTCCCATTTGTTCCCTAATATAAATAGTACTGAGTGAATATTCTTGACAATTTGTATTTGCCAACATCTCTGACTATCTCCATTGGTCGAGTTTAGAATTATAATGAGCGGATTATAGAGTTTGGGCCAGCCATTTAATTTCTCAGTGCACGGTTTCTCCATCTATAATTGAAGAGACTTCTGGGAGGCTGTTCAGAATCATCAGGTGAGAGCAGGAACTGTAACCGAACGCACAATGCCACTTGTGAGGTATTTTCATAACAATGTCCACGGCCTTGAGAATGTCACTCCCAGAGGATTCCCCCACCCCCAACCATGGAAATATCCTCATTTGATTGGAGCTGAGGCTTTAATAAGCCTGACCTAAGCTGTTTTGTTTGCTCTGAATTCTTTTTTTTTTTTTCAACATTTTAAATTTATTTTTGGGACAGAGAGAGACAGAGCATGAACGGGGGAGGGGCAGAGAGAGAGGGAGACACAGAATCGGAAACAGGCTCCAGGCTCCGAGCCATCAGCCCAGAGCCTGACGCGGGGCTCGAACTCACCGACCGCGAGATCGTGACCTGGCTGAAGTCAGACGCTTAACCGACTGCACCACCCAGGCGCCCCTGTTTGCTCTGAATTCTTAAGGGTCTCCAGAATCTTTAAGCTTCACATGTGCATATCTTTATGCCTGTTTGAACACACTCAAATTTCTGGTGTGAGTTTCATGAGGGAGCATAAGGCGAGGTGTCACCCTGGAAACCGCCCCAGAACAAAGGAAAGGGAAAAACCAGTGGTTAAGAGATCACAGTCATGCAGGACAGGAGTCTCCATCAGTTCACACATGTCTCAGTAAATGACAAGAAAAAAGCAATCTTATCAACAGCCTCATCTCCAGAAACCTACAGACTCAGTTTCCTGGAGCCCCAACATCACCCTCCCCTCCAGGGTGATGTGGGGGACAAAGGCAAGGAGGATACGGCAGGTAAAATTAAATGTCCTTATAACCTGCAGCCCATGGACAGATACTTGAGACCGGCAGAGGATAACAGCCCTCCAGGAATTCCTCACTGTTATAATGTTGACGCCTTACTAGAGGGAAAACAACGTCAGCTTGGCAATAGCAAGGTCCCCGGAATCTTAGAGGAGTCCTCGTTAGTATATTAAAGTCCCTCTGGAGGCCTCCCCTTGGCCTTTACTTCATAGTATAGAACCAGTCACTGTGCAAGACCCCAGTGCAGCTCCTTCTGCCCACGGGGTCCTGTCCCCCCGCCCCCCCCCCCCCGTGCTTTAATAAAATCACCTTTTTGCACCAAACACACCTCAAGAATTCTTTCTTGGCCACCGGCTCCGGATGCCCCCACCCTCCAAAATCACGTCAAGTTCACCTCACGTAGGATTTATAAACGGTATATGTCTAGATTACATTCCACTTCGTAAAAATAAAAACCATGGATGAGAAAGTGCATCACCATCACATGACTGGGTTTGGGTTCGAGTCCAAAAAAGAGTCCTTAGGTTGCTTGTGTGCTCGTTTTTATACGTGGTGATTTTGCTCTACCGTTGGTTTTATGATCAACGAACCCAAACAAGGAAAAATGTGGGGAAAAGCCGGGGAGGAGTAAGCCCTACAAACCCGGAGAGGGTGTAACTGAATACGTGAACTCGATAAAGTTTCGTCAATGGGGAACGCTCTGCTTGAGTGTGTGGCAACTACAGAGATGGCCGGATATAAAACAACCCGAGCAGTGGGAGATGCTACGAATCAAGAAGCCCAATCAAGTTCCAGCGCACTTAATGTATGTATGGAGGATTGTCCCTCGCGTGAGAAGGAACACACTTCTTTGCATCTTGTCTGATTTCAGAAAGTATGAATAATTTCTCCCCCACCCTCTCCCCCGTCTTTTTGCCCCTGATGCAGAGAGTTCAGGGGACAATTTGAGATTCCTGGTTAGCATATCTGCTTCCAACTCCTTTCTATGCCTGTGGTGAGATCTTTCTTTTATATCCATCTTTATGGAGGCTCCTTCAAATCCTTTCTGCACGAGACGCAATAGAAAAACCGAAGACCCAAAAAGCAAGCAAAGGCAGAGTAGTGTGTCCGACCACATAGTTGCTATGGGCCCGCGTGCCTTCCAAATGTCCACAGCGTGGTTCAGAGTTTGGGAACGATGACAACCTTAGCCTGACCACAGCGAGGCCTCCTCCGGGATCTTGTGAGTCTTTAGCATATGAAAATCTCACTGGAAACTCCCCTTGGACTTTATGTCCCTCCCCCAGTGTCACAGCCCCAGTGCTGCTCTTCCTGCCCATGGGTCTTATCCCCGTGCTTTAATAAAATCACTGTTTTGCACCAAAGATGTCTTCAAGAATTCTTTCTTGGCTGTCGGCTACGGACCCCACGAACCCCACCATCACCCCTGAAAACCTCATCACCATAAGCACTCATGGGTCATACAGGGACTTTAACTACTTTGAAGGTACCTGCCCACCCGGGCCCCTGCACCAAGACTGACATTTCTTCTAATAAAGATGCATTTTGGAAAGACTATTCTGGAGCAGATAAGAGAAGCTTCTGGCATGTTTTCATGAGCCAGAATGAGAAGACATGAGATGTGTGAAAAACAGCGCGTGTGGGACTGCTTATGGAAGCAGACAGGAGCCGCTGTCTTCCTGTTCCCTTCTCTACGGGAGATACTCCCCGTCCCCAGAGTTTCAGAGCAGGGACTTGCTAAGCAGGCGGTCTGAAAAGGGAAGGCTGAAGACACCCTTCATGCGCACCTGGACCCGGGCTCTCCCGGCAAATAGGATTATCCTCTGTGTTTCGTAACGGGGCGCCTGAGGCCAGGAGGTATGCACGGCGGGCTGTGAGCGCATTCCAGGTCCCCGGGCAAGTCTCTCTCAGCCTGTTGCCGCAGGGAGGCTCGATTCTCTGTGTCCTCGTCCACCTGAGCACGTCCTCACCCCGGAAGAGACACGGGGACTCCGGGCTTGGTGCAGGAGGTGGGATCGGCCCCTTGGCCTGCGTCTGCCTCCTTAAATGTCAGAAGCGGTGAGCACAGCATCATTTGCATGAGGCTTGCGGAAGGCAGCTCTCCAAGGCTCAGCCGCAGGGACTTCGGAGGTGACGGGGGACCCCCCCCCCACCCTCTCTGCTTTTAGATTGGGGGGAGGGAGAAGAAAAATATAAGCCAAGCGGATTTCTGGCAGACCCGACAAACGCAGGGTTAAATAAAAACAGTGGTGTTGGTGGAAAAGCCGGGGAAAGCGCGCCTGCCCCAGCCCCTACTTCATGTTAATTACTCCGTATTTGCTGCAGCCTGAGAAAGACACATTTGTTATGCAGACAGTGTTCACAGTCAGGGGCTGATCAGGAATGGAGCGGTGGCAGGCCACAAAATGAATTAGCTCTCTGAATACCAAACTGGAAAACCGATTCGAACTGGAGCGTGTCACTCGGACTCCACCAGGGTTAAAATAGACTCCGCACCCATAAGACCCTGCTTTGTGACCGCTGCTAATTGTGGGCTATTTTTAGGCACGGCCTTGAGAAAGGAAGGATCTGGGAGAGAGGGCAGTGGTGTGCCCAACAACGGGGCTCATTTACGACACTGGGGTTCACAGCCCTCTCTCCAAGCCCATTTCCCATGCTCTGGAACGGCCTTTCTGTGCGACTCAATAATTTGTTATTTACCCTCCTCATGAATGTGGGTGATTCCAGCTATTCCGAGCATGTGCTCTGCAGAGGGGATGAACGCAAAGCTTCACTGTGCCCAGAAAGGAAGCCAAGGGCTCTGGGGACATTCCCTCCCTGCCCTTGGTGTCACAATGAGACACTGCCGAGAAGCTGGTGTGCAAGAGGCAGCGAGCTCCAGGGCGCCTGGGTGGCTCATTCGGTCAAGCCGCCGACTCCTGATTTCGGCTCAGGTCATGATCTCACGGTTTCATGAGTTCGAGCCCCGCGTCAGGATCTGTGCTGACAGTGTGGACCCTTCTTGGGATTCTCTCTCTTTCTGTCCCTCCCCTGCTTTCTCTCTTTCTCTAAATAAGTAAATAAACTTTAAAAAGATAGTTAAAAAAAAAAGAAGCAGTGAGCTCCAAGTTGCCGTGTAGGGCACAAACATGGTCCACAGAGGGGGTAGGGGGCACAGCTCTCGTCAGATTCTGGTGGGTACCCACTGAGTCTGTCGGCCAAATATGTGCATGTACACACACACACACACACACACACACACACACACACACCATAACCCACTAGGAGGGAAGGAGGCATGTTGGCATGGCCCACTGCAGAAGTTTATTATTCTGCAGAAGATATTATACATTCACCAAAATTTTATAAGCCTGGCATTGCCACATGTCCAGGTTATAGAGATTCATCTTTCTCTCGAGACATGCATATCCCTCCAAGAGGCTGTGGGTCACCGATCACAGTGTCCCATTCTGTGATCAAGATATGACAACTTGGTGCCCTGTGGTCATTTCCTTGAGATGGCCCTGCGTACGGCATTTTCCCCAAAATGCCATTTTCCCCCAGTTTTGCAAGATAAAGGAATGGCTACACAACTAACCAAGGAAAAGTCCCCACAGCTCTGAATCCCCTCAAGGTTAAAGGGTACATTTATCCGGTATTTTTTGCAAGAACAGAAACTACATGTCACAGATGACCCCTACGTCTCTCTCCAGGGCCTGAGATGACTAATTCTCAATACATCAGAAAGTCCCATGGGAAATAATTCTTCTGGGGAAGTGGGCCTCACGTGGTGGATATTTTGTAACGTCTGGGGATATTTTCGGTTTTCGAAACTGCTGGAGGTCGGGGGATTGGTACCGCTATCTAGGGGGTCGAGGCCACGGATGCTATCAAACATGTTGCAATAGACAGGACACCCCAAAGGATCAGCTGGCCCGAAATGTGGGTGATGCCAACGTTGAGACACTGCGCTAGGAGTGGTTACTTCTGGATCCCTGACAGGTTGAGAGAGAGTAGCTATCTGAGAGAGTAGCGCCTGCAGTTGGCAAAGCAGTGAGCAGAAACACTTAGGAAAGTCATTTTGCAAGGGACTTAGTTCTTCTGAATGTGCCACACTGGCTTCCCGGATCCCAGACAAGCCCATCAGGTCTGTACCACCTAAGGGAAGACACAGGGTTTGCAGAGTGTGACACGTGTGCGGCTGATTCCTGGAATCACCCCGCCTGAAACAGCAGAAGTCCATGTCTGGGCCCCGGTCCATTTTAAAATCTGTCTCAGATTCCTGACAATACTGAGAAAATATGGCAGTGACCTCCACCCTGGGCTTGGCCCTCCCCCGGCATATAGTCCTCTAAAACACAACAGCCAGTCTAGGAGCCCATGAACAGCAGCTTGGTCATCTACAAAAGTGTCATTGGAAAGAACCTTAATTAATAAATGTTCTCTGTGATATGTGACATGAGATCAGGCAAGCATTCTCAAAATACGAGATTTGGTTTGCTCACCAGGAAAATGGAGCTTATCCTACCAGATGAGGTGATTCTTGAAGACCCCTCTCCTGGGACAAACCATATATGTGCATCATTCCTGAAAAGGGAGTCCTGACGTCCTTCACATATAACACGCCCCACACCCCTCACTCAGCAAATTAGGGGAAGGGGGATTTTGCGAGCCCTGTGTTGTGCGAGCCCCGGGGAAGTAGGACGGTCTTGTTAACCACCAGGCAATCACTTGGCAATGGACATGGGTGGAGAAGAAGGAGGGAATGCATGGGTCTCTTAGGTACGGAATGTTAGACATAGCTGCCGGTTTCCATTTAGGATTCCAGAGTGGACGGTCTCTGTTTTCATGCAACGTAGGTGCCCCAAGGCAAAGGCTTCACAAAGGCCTTCCCATAATCATCACCTACTGGCTGCTGCATGCACACTTTGTTCCACGGTGCTTGTGGCTTCTTATTCGTGGATTGTATTTGTGAGAGGGGTGCGTATGTCATTTGTGTTTTATGCCACGTATCTCCAAGATTGTAAGTTGGCTTAAGAGAAGATATGTATCCTAGGGGCGCCTGGGTGGCGCAGTCGGTTAAGCGTCCGACTTCAGCCAGGTCACGATCTCACGGTCCGTGAGTTCGAGCCCCGCGTCAGGCTCTGGGCTGATGGCTCGGAGCCTGGAGCCTGTTTCCGATTCTGTGTCTCCCTCTCTCTCTGCCCCTCCCCCGTTCATGCTCTGTCTCTCTCTGTCCCAAAAATAAATAAAAAATGTTGAAAAAAAAAAAAAAAAAAAAAGAGAAGATATGTATCCCAGAGGTCAGGGCTGGTCTCCTCCTGGAATCAGACGGCATTCCCGGGATGCTTCAGGAAACGGACTGATTACATTGGCAGGGCAGGGGTGGGGGGCATGGTGGGGACACAACTCTAGAGCATAACGGCCATTCTCAAATGGGAGGGAGCTCCCTGCTCATTTCGGTTGGTCCCACACATCCTGTCTCCACACATTCTGTCTCGCCCAGCACATAACAGTGGATGCTTTTCTTGAGTCTGACTTCAGCTTCACGAGGTTATTCTGTAATCAGCAATAACAGAGGCTCCCTTCCTGACAGGTTGTGGGAGTGCTACTTTCTGTATTTTCTGTCCACGCACTGCCCCAGTTACCCTGACTTCTCGGCACATTGTTTTTGTCGGGTCAGTGCTTAATCTCCGCAGACCGCAGAGTGAAAATGAATGTACCATCTGTGTAGACATGCCTCTCATTTCCGACACTCTCACAAATCTCTGAGAATGTTCTCTGGGAGGGAACAGTAGCCTACACCAAGATACGGATGCCAGGACGCGGAGGAAACACGGACACAAAGTCCGGGAAAGAACGAGACACAAAACTGAACGCCGTGGTGGTAACCTAGGGCAGGGTAACCTAGGTGGTAACCTAGGGCAGTCTTCGCCAAACGGTGGCCAGGACAGAGTCTCCCCACGACACTGAAATTTGCACGACTGCCGTGAATAAGTAAATGTAAATCCCTTCGTGGAGATGAATGTGATCACACTGGCTGCCACCCTCTCTTCTACCAATGTGAACGTTTTGTCAAAGAGCAATTCATTATTTCTAGTTTGATTTGATTCAATCAGTGACAGCTGAAAAGCGTTTTTCTTCTTAGACTCAATATTGGCTAATTTTAGGAACAGTCCTTTTTACACAAGTACCTGCTTAAATTACTAAATCATTACGTTGCATTACCTGTGGTGTTATTTTCCTTCTCTTTTAACATTCCTCTACTTGGCAAATGTTTCTTCACCTATGGGTGAGAAAATTCATTACTGAATTTCCTATTACCCAGGGACGTATTTGCAACACAGTCCCAATTTCAATATTTGAGCATTCCTCTACAAATTATATTTCTTTCATTGATGTTTTCCATTTCCCTAGAAATTGACACTTCCTGAGCCTTTGCTGTATTACCTCCCTGGAGGGTGTTCTGATCTCACACACCTCTGGTAGGTTTGAAATTTCTTCCTGAGCAACCAATAGTCATTGGGTAACTTTACTGGCAAAAAACTTCCCTTTCATTCCTTAATGTTATAAACTTGTGGGTTTTTTTTTTTAATGTTTGTTCATTTATTTTGAGAGGGAGGGAAAGAGAGACCGTGAGCAAGCATGAGCATGGGAGGGGCAGAGAGATAGGGAGAGAGAGAGAGAATCCCAAGCAGGCTCCCTGCTCTCAGCACAGAGCCCGATGCAGGACTTGATCCCACAAACCATGAGACCATGACATGAGCTGAAACCAAGAGTTGGATGCTCAACCAACTGAGCCACCCAGGTGCCCCGTAACTTGTGTTGCTGTCTTAACTTGAAGCAAGAAATTGGTTGGGGCGCCTGGGTGGCGCAGTCGGTTAAGCGTCCGACTTCAGCCAGGTCACGATCTCGCGGTCCGTGAGTTCGAGCCCCGCGTCAGGCTCTGGGCTGATGGCTCGGAGCCTGGAGCCTGTTTCCCATTCTGTGTCTCCCTCTCTCTCTGCCCCTCCCCCGTTCATGCTCTGTCTCTCTCTGTCCCAAAAAATAAATAAAAAACATTGAAAAAAAAATTAAAAAAAAAAAAAAAAAAAAAGAAGCAAGAAATTGGCAACATGTCAAACTCTTCACTCATGATATATTTCCATCACAACTTTCCCTGCCCCCCCCCCCCACCAAATAAAAACTCCTAATAACTTTATAAGGGATATATCGTGTATGTAAGGACAAACTGACCAGCATCAGTTATAAGTGGATGTCGGTCTTATGGCAAAGCACTTGTAGGGCTCTGGTATCTTATCACCATCTCGGTCTCTCTTTCAACGGGCTGAGACTCTTTCCCTTCTACTTCAGAACAGATTCTCCATGATGTAATCATAATACACCTTGTTCATGTTCATCTGGTGACATTCAGGGTCTTTCTCTGTAAATCTCATCCATCATTTAAGGTCTGAACCAAGATCCAACAACCTTCATGAATACTCAGGTCACTGCTCTCTCCCTTTCTAAGACGCCATACCGTTTATCGTATTGTCTCTTCTTGGCTCATATAACAGTCAACTCAATGCCATTTAACTTTTCATTCACTTCTTCAATACCCGTTTATCAATCATCTACTACATGCCCAACCAAAAAGGCTCGACCCCAGGCACATAGCAATAGGGAGACAGAGAGACTCAATGCCCAGCTCTTAGAGTCTAAAATCTTGAAGCAGAAACAGACATTAAGCATAGAAACACGCAAGGTATTTGTTTAAGACCATGAGTTGCACTTCAAGAAGACGAACGTACTAAATAAGATAGGGACTGGTCTTCTATAGATCACAGCTTGTCTGGGTGAAATTCCCAGCAGTGTCTCCAAAGAAAAAACAAAACAGAGAGGGGAAGAACTAAAGAAAAAGACACCATCTGGGTGAATCATTTCTATTACCGTGTGTAGATTCTTTGCATAGCACCCACTCTTCTCTGGACAAAAGTCTTAGTGCAGAATTCAGATATTCCAAATGTTCTCTGATACCCTGAGCCTTTGCATTTGCAGACTTCCATGTAAGATGGGAGTGGACACTGCACTCTTCTGAAGGCCAGATTAAAGCATCTAGCGCTTTCTAAAAGTTGGGTGTTGCTCACACACTCATCTGGGCCACCTTTACTGCCTCTTATCTGTAGCCCACATTCAATACACCCACCTAATCCCTGAGACTTGCTCCTTAGGATCTTATAAAACACTCCCAGCACCTCCTAAATCTTACCAGGTAAAAAAGATCATTGTTATTATTCCTTTCGAAACCTATGTTTTTTTCTCAACTTCCTCTTCTGCACTGTGATGGAATACATTTCCAGCAGGTTCTCCGTTTCTGTCTTGAACATTCTCTCCCCACCTCACGCCCAGGTTGATTCACACCGGAAGATTATAACAATAGCCCGTCAGTATGGCGCTGGTCAAATTTCACGTGGCTTACCTGCTTTATGGGACTTGATCTCGGTAGACGGACCTCAGAAATGATTCGATTGTGGCTCAAAAATCCGTTCGAGCATCAACCAACACGTAGTCAGAATCCTGGCTACCTAACATAAAACACAAGGTAAATCATGACAAGAGACAATAAAACTTGCTCCGGCCTCAAACGTTTACTGCTCAGACCTTGGGCTGGTTGCTGAATATAAGCAGAAACATCTAGGTGCCTGCCATATGTAGCTGTGAGCATTGGTACAGACCATCTAGTGAGATGCATTGCATTTTGCCTCTTTTTCTGAGGTAGACACCCAGTGAGGAAACAGAAAGTCTGTGTCACTGTTCAAGAGAATGTCCCCATTTCTTGGTCTTTTATTATCCTATTGTGTTTTGCTTTTTGTGCTGTGGAATACTGCTCCTTACTTTTTAATTCGGTGGCATTAGTGCTGAAGACACTTCAATGGCTACAACCACCCCCAAATTTACCACTTTGTTATCCAGATTATTTTGAATCGTAGCCATTTGAAAACCAGCAGGTGAAGGGAGAGGCTTTCCCTGAACTTCCTTCATTGGCCTAAAGACACGCCCTCCAAAAGGAACGCAACTGTCATGGGTGCCCTCCTTGGGAGTGTCATCAACTGGGAAGATGGTCTCCTGTCACAGGAGAGGAGATTAGACCTCCAATTTACCCGCACACAAATTCGGTCAGAAATTGTCCTACCTCCACCTGGTTTTCCAAGGGCCCAGTCATCTTTCCTAAAATCATTTACTCTCCCTGCCTACATCCCCCTTCCCCTCCCCTATTCAGATCCTAAATTCTAAAGCCACCCCTCTGAGTTTTTTCCTGGGTATCCCCCATGTATACAGGAGATAGACCTGTTAATAAACTTCTGTGTGTTTTTCTCTTGCTAACCTGTCTTTTATTACAGGGGTCTCAGAAGAAAACTCTAAGTGGTAGAAGGAAAATTGCTTTTCCTGTGCTACAGAATCCTTCATGTAACTGTAGGTGATTATTTTTCCCTGCAACTCTTTTTACACAATTTCCTAGTGTTTATGGCATAACAACCTCGGACCAAAAATGAAAACGTAGTTTCTTATTTGATGAGGATGGCACAGTGTGGTCATTAACGACTTTCGTTTAAATTGTCTTTGATACTTGATACGAATTGTCTTTGATGCTTGAATTTAATATATCCTCATGCTTAAATTGTTTGTACTTACTTAAAAAAATTTTTAACGTTTTATTTATTTTTGAGACAGGGAGAGACAGAGCATGAACAGGGGAGGGCCAGAGAGAGGGAGACACAGAATCTGAAACAGGCTCCAGGCTCTGAGCTGTCAGCACAGAGCCCGATGCAGGGCTCGAACTCATGAACTGCGAGATCGTGACCTGAGCCGAAGTCGGCTGCTTAACCTACTGAGCCACCCAGGCGTCCCAATTGTTTGTACTTACTTCAATCATTGGACTCAAGGATTATCTTTGCTGTTATCACCAAAATCTTGGGGAAAGCTATATTCATGAATCTTGAAGCAGACCAATGTTTTCTTAACACTTTGACTACACTTTGGGTTCTGAAGCCTGTGTTTTTTTAGAGAAAATAAAACCTCATTTGGATGTAATTTCATTTTCTTAGTGTTACCTTACTTCATAACCAAAGAATCAACCCTTCATTCAATAACGTATTTGGTGAACACCAACTACGTATTGGTAGATGTTCCAAGTGCCGGCAGAGGGTGGTGACAAGGACAGGGAGTGTCACTGTCATGAAGCCTATTCATACAATAAGCAGATAGATATGTGAGCAAAATAATTTATGCCACCGTGCTGCTTCATGTGATGGAGAATTTGAAACAAAGAAATGGGATAGTCACAATGTCCCCCGGAGATTAAGAGTGATTCCAAGTTGGCTGGTGGAGGTGATATTCTCAACTTGTGGTTGGAGAAGGTTCCCCAGCACAGATAACACTCAGACTGTCCTCATGAAGACAGGGCAAGGCAGACACAGAGCCTGGGGAAGAGGGCTTGTCGCTTAATAGGGAAGAAGAAAGGGCTGCCAGTCAGAGGCCAGTGAGCAGAGAAGAGAGGAGGAAGAGAGGAGGCTCAAGAGGGGAGTAGGGAGCAGGGGCCACTCAGAGCCTTGGGATCTTGGAAACAAGTTTGCATGTTATCTTGGGCTGAATGCGAAGGCTTTGGATGGTGTGAAGCTGAGATGTGTTTCTGCCAAAAAATCACTCCGTCTGCAGTGTGAATATACAGTAGGAAGGGAAGTGCGAGGTGATGCAGCAAGAGACAGACTAGCACAGTGTGTAGGAACTAGAGCTCCAGGCCATCTGGGCTAGAGTGGCAGTGGTAGCCAGGTAGAAAATAGATAGGGCCGGCAGGATCTAATAATAGATTGTATATGCGATATGCAGGGAGGAAAAGAATCAGGAGGTCTGGTGGGATTTTTGTGTATTTAACATAGATGAGTATATCTATGGAGAGATGATACATAGATAAATAGATGATAGCTAGGGAGATAATAAATAATTACTAATTTAGTAGGTAGGCAGATGATACGTAAAGATAGATGATGCAGAGATTGATGACAGATGGATAGATACATAGATGATAGATAGATATGATGGGTCGATAGATAGATGATAGATAGATAGATAGATAGATAGATATGATGGATGGATAGATTGATGATAGAAATGATAGATAGATAGATGATAGATAGATAGATAGATAGATAGATAGATAGATAGATAGATATGATGGATGGATGGATATGATGGATGGATAGATAGATGATAGAAATGATACATAGATGATAGATAGATAGATAGATAGATGATAGATATGATAGCTAGATAGATAGCTAGATAGCTAGATAGCTAGATGATAGAGCTATCAGTAAGCAATTTGTTTCTTACTTTCTGGTACGTGGACAGAAAATTTCAATGGTTCTCTCCATTTTCCAACAAAGTGACTGGAGATGATTATTGGTTTTTGTCATTTTGACTTGGTCCAGGTGAAGCTAGTCTCAGCTAAATAGCAAACTACCCTCTGAGAAAGTCTACCATTACTCAAGAAAAGAAGTAAAAAGAAAAGCTTTACATTCAGAGTTCACCCCATCGGGATCCCCATTTCCACTGTGAAAGCCAGCTAACACCTGAATGCCTGAATGTGGACTGAACCTCATGGTCCTAA
Source organism: Neofelis nebulosa (assembly GCF_028018385.1). Classification (NCBI taxonomy): domain Eukaryota; kingdom Metazoa; phylum Chordata; class Mammalia; order Carnivora; family Felidae; genus Neofelis; species Neofelis nebulosa. Next base: position 4,297,747 of record NC_080800.1, read on the forward strand.
GGAAGCACATCTGTCCTGAAGAAGACTCACAGTCACATTGACCCACCATCTACAAAAGATAGACTTGTCCCAACATCCTACTGAATGAAGGTAGGTCCCTCCTCTCCTCCCCTCTCCTCTCTTCTCCCCTTCCTCCCTCCCTCCCTCCTTCTTCCCTCCCTCCCTCTTCTTCCTTCCCTCCTTTTTCCCTCCTTCCTTCCCTTCCTTCTGTCCCGCCTTTTTGTTCCTTCCTTCCTTCCTTCCCTTCCTTTCCCTTCCTTCTTTCTCTTCTTTTTTCATTTCCTTTTCTCTCTCTTCTTATTTTTCTCCTTATTCTTCTCCTTTATTCTTCCCTCTTCTTCCCTCTCCTTCTCCTTCTTATAGATATCTTTGGATTCTTCCAGAACGTAATTTTAGATTTTCATGAGCTGGGGGTAAGGCACTGTGCTCCTAGCAGGATTTGACAGAGTGTGGTGTCTGGGGTTGGGTTCGGCAGGAAGCCGACTAAGAGGGTGATTCGCAAGCACAAAGTTTATCAGGATCAACACCTGTGTACAGAAAGGCAAGCAAGCAAGACTGCACACAGAACGAAGGGAAGGCCATGGCATATGGGCTGCTTCTAGAAGCTGGAAAGTCAAGGACACGATTCCTCCTCATGCCTGCAGAAAAAACCACAACCCTGTCAACACTATGCAGGGGATACCTGCATCAGACTTCTGACCTCCAGAACAGTAAGATAGTAAATTTATGTCATTTAGCCACTAAGAGGGTGACAATTCGTCATAGGAGTGATAGGAAACTCCTACACCTAGTAAAATGTTAATGGTAGAACCCGTGTGACAGGTACATCACTGTTCCATGAAAAAAATCGTTCAAGTTGTTTGTATGTTTTAAAATTTTCATTATTACATGAATATATTATTGAAAATAAGGAAAACATGGTAGATTACCATAGTAGCTATTTCGGAATCCATTCTGTGGGAAGAGAAGGATCTGACTTTAGAATCAAATTGGGGATTGTGGAGACTGGGGAGGGGGTCAGACAAGTGGGGGCTGCAGGCAGGCAAGTTGGAGTTTTTCTGAAACATGTATTCAGACGAAGGTCTCAGCTTACCCAGTTCTGCACACCCCCTCAGAAACAAGAAACCTGAAAGCTAATCAGTGTCTCCCTCCAGACTAAGGATTACTTATTCATTGATTTTTTAAAGGTTTTATTTATTTATTTTGAGAGTGAGAGACAGAGAAAGAGAGAGAAAGGGAGGGGCAGAGACAGAGGGAGAGAGAGAACGGGAGGGCAGAGAGAGAGGGAGAGAGAGAATCCCAGGCAGGCTCCTCAATGTCAGTGCAGAGCCTGATGCAAGGCTCAGACCCATGAATTGTGAGATCATGACCTGAGCCGAAACCAAGAGCTTGATGCTCAACTGACTCAGCCACCCAGGCACTCTCAAGGGTTATTTATTCATTCTTGAGCAGGTTGTTTAATCCAGAGCAGGTGTGTAATTGTCCATCCTCAGGAGACTCACAGGATGGTATCTCCCAGACATCCAATCCTGTTCAAGAGGATTTCTGGTGGACCTCACTTCTTCCATCTCAGCTACATTTCTTGGATTGGATCTAGGCTCATGCAGGGAAGCTTCTTTGGTCTGTCCCTTCATTTGCTCTTGAGGAGAGCTCCAGCTCCATTGTCCCGGATGTCTGGAAACTGTCACACCGCCTCCAGAAATCAAAGAGTCCCGCTGGACACCAGGACGACCACATCCAAGAACCTAGAGACATGGATCTTCTTTTACTCGTTTGTTAACGAAGCCCTCTCATGCTCTAGGCACTCTTCTTGGTTTGTATTATTTAGTTATTGCTGTGTGACAAATCATCCCCAAACACAGCCCTGAAAACAGCAAACGCTGATTATCTCACAGCTTGTGTGGGTGCATCTCACAGGTGTGGGGTGGCTGGGCTCCTGTGGCTCAGGGCATCTGATGGGGTTGCAGCCCATGTGTCGGCAGGGTTGCCGTCCCATCTGTGGCTCACTCATGTGGCTGTAAGCAAGCTTTGGTGTCTTGTTTCATGGTGCTCTCTGTCTCTCCACAAGTTTTCCTCACAATATGGTGGCTGACTTCCCCCAGGTGCAGGTACACACACAGTCTATAATGTTGCAGGACAAGAACCTCCTACAGGGGTGGGAACCTGACACTGTAGCTTAGGGAACCTGACCTGAATACTTACAACGGGCAGTCAGCCGGTCTGATCTTTCCTCTCGAGGAAGACATTATCTTCACCAATAAATTAATGGGGAGTAAGTAACGGGCTACTTGCTTGAAGGGAAGACACTATCTGTCTTCGAAGGCTGTTAGCTACACAGACATCCTTGGAAAGACAGTCCACAAGGAAGGCTACCAATTCCTCTGCTTGTAATACATGCAGAAATGCAAGAAATTCAAGAATTACATCTCCACATCTTTTTAATATGTCTTGGGTAAATAATAAAATTATTTAGGGGTATATAATGGTGCCTTTACTATATCAAAAACTGAGACATAACGACTCTCAGTCCTCAGGGAAAATAGGGTGAGAAACTCCCCCAAAGGGTTAGTCTCCTTCCTGGAAATTAGACCTTTGCTATTCACACCGTCATGTTTCACTGCTGCTTTTGAGCTTCCCAGGGCAATCCTAAAAGAAAATTGATCTTTGGACAACTCTGGGGCTTTCAAGTGTGAGTCATCCTGACCATGTGAATTGGGAAGTTAATTGCTACCATAACCTCCCTGAAAAGAAGTGAAATACAGTGATTCAACATCATCAGCAATCCGAAACCAAGGTCGCGTTCATTGAGCAAGTGTGGGCCTTCTGGACCATAAGGAGGCCCTGAATGGAAGGCCATTATACTATCGAATGTGACACCTTTTATACCTTTAGAGATGCCTGAGGGGTAAAAACTGACAGTAGTTTGTTTTAATCAGGTTCAGTGCGTGTGTGCGTGTGTGTGTGTGTGTGCACGGGTGCGTATGCACGTGTGTTTATGAGCAAGTCTTTATCATCAAGTCCCTTCATTATGAGGGATATTTTGGACGTAAGTTATTACATAACGACAGTCAAATTGTGGGTCAGAAAGAATAAGTAAAAGGAAAGATCAAACATTTCGTGACCAATATGGTAAAACATCTTAATGTGCTTTTAATTCTACTCAGCGAGTTTCCACAAATTACCTCGACATCTCTACTTATGGCAGACAGAATCGAGTAGAGAAGTCACTGAAAAACAAGTTCTATGTTGTAGTTTATATCTGCGTGAATCACTGGAGCACCCAACTCTTCTCGGATGATATACTCATAGGTGTGTGCTTGTAACCTAAAACAGAATAAGATGGAGAGATGGAGAGATGGCGATGGCGGGAGAGAAAGAAAAGACTGTAAGGAAGGACAGGAAGCCATGTGACTCAACCATTCTTAACATTCACCTCGGCTGACTTTACTGGAGCAACGTACAGATGTGATGATGGGTGAGATGTGGCCAGTAGAAAGGGAGTATTTATCCAGACTGTGGGACCTGTTCACTGTGTAGCCCTATTGGGTACATTGCAGATGGCACCATCTGTACTCTTGTGCTTTAGGGAAATCATGTTCAACCTCAATTAACTATGGAGGAGGGGAAAAAAGCTAATTACTAAGTTTTAAAAAGAACTTAGCTACAACAAAGCACTTCATCACTTAAGAGACTGATCTTAGAGTAATGCTGAAGGGAATCTGAGTGCCCCCGTTCATAACTGTGGTCATGGTGGCACAGTGCATTGCACATATTGGTGGTGAGGGTGGCAAATTATAAAAGGAAGTCACTGGAGACCACAAGCTGTTGAAAATTTGAGTAAGAACGATGTGTCTTTGGCTGCAGACAGAGAACTGGAACTACGAGCTCTTACTGCTGTAGCTGCAGTCAAGTGGGCTGTAATGATCCCTGCCCTGTGCTAGGCACACCCTGACATAATCCTCTACTGCAGTGCACCAGGATGGGTTTGTGTGACCAATAGAACTCTACTGTTGTGCAGGAACGGTATATGCCTCCCACCCAGTTAGGTCGTAAAATACATTCTGGCGTCTATCTCGCTCTCTGTCTTGGCTCACTCATTCTGAAGAAAGCCAGTGGCCCGCCTTCTTGTAAGCACATTCAAGCAACCCAGTGGAGTAGGCTGAGCAGTCTGTCGCAAGGAATGGACACGTGCAGCTAACAGGCTTGAGGCAAACCATCCTGCACACAGATCTTCCAGCCCCAGTCAAGCCTACAGACGCCTGCAGGCCCAGCTGACATCATGAGATAACCTGAGCCACGAATACCCAGCTCAGCCACTGCAGGATTTCTGAGCCACAGAAGCTGCGAGGACATGAACGTGTGCTGTTGTAAGAGACTACATTTGGTGTATATTTTATTGTGACACGGCATTAGACGACTGAGGAATATAATCACCCACACCATCCTGCGCTGTGGGAACAAAATCAAAACATCGAGACTATGGCTGGAATGAGAAGTATTCAACACAGAAACTTCGGATGCTGTTTGACATCAGTGTGCAATGACACAAATGTCAATGACCTCGATAGTCAGAGATTAGTGTGATAAATATTATTCACGGGTAACTCATCAGTTGCCATGATCTCATTCTGGCAAATATTATAGTCAATGTATTAAAATGCAGGATCTTTCAAAAAAATTTCTTAATGTTCATTGTATTTTTGAGAGAGGGAGAGAGACAGAGCCTGAGAGGGGGAGGAGCAGAGAGAGAGACAGGGGGAGACACAGAATCCAAAAGAGGCTCCAGGCTCTGAGCCGTCAGCACAGAGCCTGATGCGGGGCTCAAACTCACGAATCAGGAGATCATGACCTGAGCCAGAGTTGGACGCTTAACCGACTGAGCCACCCAGGCACCCCTAAGATGCAGGATCTTTGTAGATGATCATATTGAAGTATAAAATAGTTTTATTTTTTTCACCCATGTTCACATTTGAGAAAAAGATATAATTAATCAGATTTATGCTTGAGCTACACATGCTTATTCTAAGGTCCTCAAGGGGTGAAAACTGCAAAAAAAAAAAAAAAGTGAGTAAAATTCAGGAAAAGAAAGGTAATTAAGGGGGAAATGATGCCTCACAAGTAGTAAATCATGTTTTAAGCTATAGTAACTAAAATACAGTTGACTCATAAACAACATGGGTTTGAATTGCATGGGTCCACTTGTCATTTTTTTCAATAAATAATTGACTCAATAAATATTTGTATGCAATATGTAATATACAAATATATTTGTATACGGTATTTGTATACAAATAATACACAAATAGAATAATGCAAATAATAACACAATATATATTGAATGTATCAATAAGTATAGAATAAATACTTACAGTACTGTAAGTGTATTTTCTCTTCCTTATGATTTTTTAATCACATTTTCTCTTCCCTTATTGTACTGTAAGAATATAGTATGTAATAATATAACATACAAACTATGTGTTGATCGACTGTTTATATTATTGTTAAGGCTTCCAGTCAACAGTAGGCTACTAGTGGTTGACAAAAGTTATACGTGGATTTTTGACTGTGTGGGGGGTCGGCGCCCCCAACCCCCTGTCTCGTTTGAAGGGCCAACTGTAGTTTGGTTCTGACTCACAGGATATGACAAGAATACTTAGGAAACGATAGTTGACAGCACTAAAAGTTTAGGTATAATTTAAATGTCCACTGGTAGAAAAATGATTACATGAACTATGCTATACCTTCTCAATAAAATTCATGTAAGCATTTAAAAGGATGAATCATCTCAGTATAATTATGGATCCATCTTCCAGTAACTTTATGTGGCTAAAATAAGATGTAAAACAGGTGACCTAGAGATGCTACACATGATTACTGCCACACTTCACCCTTGTTCCTGCAAAAACAGTCCCGAGATTCACAGTGACAAATCTTTCCTATGACATTTGATTCTAAAGTGACCTGAAGGATTTAGTTGAAGTGTGGGCTCCTGAGGTAATTGTTTCAGTGGTTGAGACAGACTGAACTCGTTGTGGAAGAATTCAAAATGAACGTGGCTAAACGTGTGAAAAAATACAGTATTTTCAGACATAATGACCTCTAGATATTTGAAATGTGGTTTGAAGATGTTCATGAAGTCTTCATTTTTATATATTCAAATAGAACGCTAAACCCAAAGATCAGTAGCATATCTGGCTGTGAAATCAGTCTTGGGACGAACAGGGCATATTTAAAAAAAAAAATGGCCTTTTTAAAAAAAATGCCTAGGGAGGAAAGAAATAGAAATATACATTCATTAAAAAAAAATGTATCCCTCCTGTTTCCGATTCTCCCTCTCTCTCTGCCCCTCCCCCGTTCATGCTCTGTCTCTCTCTGTCCCAAAAATAAAAACGTTGAAAAAAAATTAAAAAAAAAATGTATCCCTATTCTTTCAAAGTTCAAGACTGTTAAGTACTGGGCTGTAAAACTCTGATCCCCTAAATGTTTATAGAGCGTCTATGAATATGGCTCTAGTTACAACATTTTTCCCCCTTCTAATTAGTTTCTCAATAAAGACAAAATAAGGGGGCCCAGGTGGCTCAGTTGGTTAAGCGTCCATCTCTGGATTCGTCTCAGGTTATGATCTCATGGCTGGTGAGTTCAAACCCGGCACTGGGCTCTATGCTGACAGCACGGAGCCCTCTTGGGATTGTCTCTCTCCTTCTCTCTCTACCCCTACCCCACTCACGCGCAAGGTCTTTCTCTCTCAAAGTAAGTAAACATTAAAAAAAAAAAAAAGGATACCGAATTAGAGAGTGCTATACAGAAGACGTAAGGTTGTCTTGGCAGAAATCTGTGGAGCCCAGAGAGAGCTACTTAATTAAAAAGTTGCACCACGATCAATCAGAATACAATAGGAAGAATTACATTTTACAAAGTCACAGAACAGTTCTGGCATCTGAAACAGCGAGGACTGATTAAATTTTCCTCTTTCAGATTCTACTGTAAATCCAGACTTAGAAACAGTCCTCCTTACTCTGCCTTTCAAAGTATTGAATAAGGAACTTCAAACTTCTATTATTTTCCCAACGCTACGAAATCGCAGTAAATCTGTATTCCCTCTTATCTTTAATGGAAGAGACATCTCAGTTCTGCATAGAGGGAAAAGTAAATGACAATAGTCACCACAAGCAACAATTCTTGTATCAGTTGTTCTGCATAAAAATTAGTTATTCTGTTTAACCCCTGGCTCTCAGGTGTCAGGGAGAAAGACTGGTCCCTGCAAACTCTTGGAAAAAGCTACTTCTTTGTACTGCGAAATGTTTCAGCTCTCAGTAGGCTAGGACCCCCCACCCCCCCCCCCCCACCCCCCCGCCCCGCCCGCCAGCTTCCCACCACTTAAACTTGATTTTCCACTGTTAGGTGAAGGATGCTCAGAGAACATCACATTAATTTCGGCGGACAGTAAATTTTATCTAATTCAGCAAGCAAGCCTGTGTTAATTAGGCCTCCCAGGACGAGTGATGGCAAGACAGCTTCTGTTATTGATCGATAAGCTCACCTCTAGCAGCTCAGGTGGAAGGTTACTGGGGCTTCCGAGTAAGAAAGAGGGTCCCATTCTTGCGAGCCAGCTGTAGGCGCCTACCAGTGCGACAAGCGGGCTGGCTGCATACAAGTAACATCACCCCCTCTTCCTGTCCATCTATCCCGGCGGAGGTCGGAACTGCCCGGGGGGCGGGTGGGGGGGGGGAGGAACGTTCCCTGCAGTCGCCTGAGGCAGCTCAACGCCTTCCAGCCTTGAGCCTGATGGATGGGGACGTCAACGTGCTGACACAGCCAGCACAGATGTGCTGTTTGATCCCAGGGACGCGAGCCTTCTTTGATGAGAAGGCAGGAGCATCAGTACACGCAGCCTAATTTCCTGTAATTCTGCTCTGCGGTCACTTACAGGCAACAGGGTATTAAGAGCCCACAAGGCAGTGTGTCCCTCCTGGTGGCCTTTGTCAGCAAAGAGCCCTACGCATGAGTGTCTTTGGGGCGAAAGACACCACCCTGGCCAAGGGTGTGAGTGTTCAGGCCTCTATCAGGTGGGAGATGCGGAATCTCCTGGAAGACCGTTGGGCTGTCACGGCTGACATTTCTGTATGGAAACGGCACAAAGGAAAGGACACATGCTTCGGTGACACAGGACAATGAGGAGCACGCTTAGAAAAGGTGCCGTGAGGGGGGTGCGGAGGGAAAAAGGCCAATGCTGACGGGCTGAAAGCATCACTTATTTCCGTGGCTTTTGCCAAACGGAAAAAGAGATGTGGCCGTCCGTCACGTGCTTCACGACAGGCGACCTTCTGTGTCAGGTCTGAGTTGTTTTCCGGACACGGGCATTCTGGGTCTCCCCACTTGGACCTCTCTTCCATAAAGGAAGAAACCCTGGTCCGAACAATCACCCATCATAGGTTAATATGCGTCTCTTCCTCGTTGATCTCAATATCCAGAAGCACTTTCTGTGCGATGAATTAAATCCTGGCAGTAGGTGACCATGCGTGTTTCCCGGGGGCTCGCTGGGTTTCCAAGTGAGACATTTGCAAACACTTGCTGGTCTTCCGTAGGAGGGCGTGACACGGGAAGGAAAAAAATGCAGGAGGAATGGAAACATTTAAGGTGAGTGGAGGCAACAGGATTTTGCTAATACAACATTTTGCTTTCCCTCAGACTCTTAAGATGAAGAAAGACCACAGTGGGTTCTTCAAGCACGGTTCGTATCTGTGTTGGTGTGTGTAACGCCTTCAATAATAATACCGCCCTCGGTAATAATGCAAATGAGCCCGTGCTTCATGTGTTTGCATTTATGAAGCACCTTGGCTTCCGTATTCTCACTCAAGCCGCCACAGGGATCATGCAAGGAAGGCAAACTATAGAACCCATTTCACAGACGGGAAACTAAAGGTCACAGAGCATGCATGGGTGGCCCCAGCCTCCTCCAGCCACTACCAGGTCCAAGCTGAGGTTCACGCCTTCTACCCCTATTGGGCTTTACCACCCTCTTCTGTAAAGGGAGCATCTTAATGCCAGCCAGTGGTGGAAGGACTAGTACCCCGTTTCACAGATGGGGAAACTGAGTCACGGAGCGTTTAAGTAAATTACCGAGGGCTATGTAGGGGTGTGACACGGGCAGTCTGGCTCCAGATTCTATGCCCTTAGTCTCCACACTAGACTGGGTGACAGCAGCTCATACAGGAGGGACGATGTCAGGAGGGTACAGTCAGTGGGAAATGGTGGCACCACCAGAGGGGGGAGCCCCGAGCTGACCTTGGAGCCATGAAACAGCATCCAAGGCGGGGATGAGACCTTTGCCTTTCATCCGTCAGTCAAAGGACATGCAAACCCATTCAGTATTCTTGACCTGAGTCAGAATCTACCTTTCAACCCAAAGCATGATGCAGCAAGAAACAGTCCACCAATAAAGAGACATAGATTAGGAGAGGGAACGGGTCAACAAGACATGTATATCCTCTCATGGTGGGAATCCTCAGAGGAAAGAAGTGGAACATCTACAGAAAGGCAAAAGCAAAGATGAAATACATTTTCCAGTTTTTAGGCAATAAAACACATCACACCCAGCAACCTCATCACTCGTAAAACACGTGCTTTGCACGGAAGCCACTGTAACCAGAAAAGAGAGACAGGCAGCGACTGCAGAAGGGAAAGTGTGGCCCCTTCTGAAAGACTGCCTCATGGGAATTCAACCTTATCTCAAACTTCTCTCTTATGAACATGATAATTCCTAAACTTTTGATAAGAGATTTACATATCTCGGAGCTTGACGCATTTCTTCACTGCTGAAGGAAATGGTACAATCCTATTTTACACCGCTGAGAAATTTATAATGGTAGCAGATAAGAAAAATAGGCCAGAGTGTCTGAAACACACAGATTAACGGTCTGCATCGATCAATTCGCCAGATAATTGCACAACCGTTCCTGTCACTCTGTACAGGAATGGCTTCAAGGTAAATAATATTGATGCTTTCTCTTTTGTGATATTTTAATTATATTCACAAGACTTATAGTCACAGGCCAACATATGGTAATTTAATTCGGGAGAATGCTTTCGTTATTTCAATATTAAAATTAATACGTGTTTCGTTGATGAGTTTGATGTTCTCTGCAGTGGATGTGGCATGAAACTTTAGAAAAGTGTTTGAGATGATGTGATTGGAAAGGTTCCAGAATTAATGGCATATAAGAGAAAAGAGTGTGGGGCATCTCTATGAACTGTATACATACAGACATCAGGCACGAGAGTATATATGTATTTACACTGCCGTCAGCAATTGGTGAAGATTTCAGGCCATCGGATGCTTCTCACTCTGCTTTGAGTTTGTACATCTGACCAAAGTTCCCTCAGAGCTGGAAAGATCCCAGGCAAGGGATCCCGCTGGACCCAGCAAATGTGGTTGTAGTCTCTATTGTTGTTTGATGTCCTAGAGAAGATAGCTAAGTTCACAGGGGCAGGATTGCCTTCCTTCAAGGACCCTGGGAGGTTTCGCGCATTCCTTTACGTACAAATAGCAGTAGCACCCACTCAGTTGTGAGAATGAACATCTCCAGCTGTTTCCAAGTGCTCCCTGAGCAGGGTGGGAGTGACGCTGAAGTGACCCCTGGCTGACAACCACTGATTTAATTCAACCAACGTTTCATGGGCTGTGTTGGATGCCAAGTAGACGTCGCAGAACCAAAGAGACTTTCTACCCGTCCGCACCATCCAAAGAGAGGTCGTGGAAGGGGAGAGGCATCCGACCAAGTGACCAGAGAGGTATTCATGAATCACAAGTTACCATAAGGTCTGTGGACAGAAGTCTGGGGCAGTGGGAGGAGAATTTGAGAAGGATCTAATGGATGAAGGAGAAACGAGGGAAGAGCTTTCCAATGAAAGGACAGTTGGTTGTTGGGGACGTAATAGAAGTTTCTGGAGAAGATGAGGTGAAGGGCACCCAGACCGGGAGGCAGCATGTTGAGTCCTGAGGGCAGCAAGTCACAAGCACAGGTAACGGGAGGGCCAGGGGGCATGACGTCCAGAGAGCAAAGGGAAGGAAAGTCAGGAGCCATGTTTTGCACAGCAAAAGAGGGCACGGCATGAATTTGGTAGTTCATTCTAAGGTCAGTGCTCAGCCAGAGGTGACGTTTGAGTTGAAGAATTTCATCATCGACCTGTCCCTTTCACTGGTCATTGGGAGGCTGAGTGTAGCATGGACTGTAGCGTCTTCCCCCAAAGGGAAGGTGGCTGCAGCAAAGCCAGTGAGACAAGGCGGTGCTTTGTCCTACCGTAGACGATCTGGAGATGCTGGCCGTGTGGCCACCTCCTCTCAGGGGTGTGGACGGCTTCCCCAGCACCCCCGTGCCCTGCCTGTGTGTGTCCTTCATGGCACTTAGGATTCATAACGTGCAGTTTGGCTTGTGTTTATTGTCTTTCTTGTGTCTCTCCTTTCCCAAGCTTCTTCCAGCCACACCCTCATCTGCAACCTGGGTTGGGCGGGGGGGGGGGGGCATTTTGAGAGTCAGCCAGGCAAGATTTTCGGACACATGAGAGGTTGGGAGGGGAGAGTGATGGGACAGAAAAGGTGTGAAGGTTGGACCTGGCGGGGCACGCGTCCTGGAGGTATCGGTATTTCCCGAGACGGGATGGCGCAGGAGGGTGACGTTGTGGCAATGGACGGTGAGAGAGGGAGAAGTGGAGAATTACGTCTGTAACTCGTTACGGTTGAGATTCCTCTGCGGCGACAAAACAGACGGTGTCATGAGAAAGGTGACAAGGAGCCGTCTGAGAGGGTGCCACTGGGAAGGCTGGGCATTGGGTTATTTTTGCTTTTAACAATCTCGATCATCTTTATGTAGCTAAGCTGAAGCAATGCCTCCAAGTAGCTATCGTTTTGTTTCTGGTCTCCTGCCCTTGGTTTTGCTGTCCCTCTAATTCCTGATCGAGGTCGTGGAATAAACGTGCAACACGGGTAGAGAAATCCCATATCCAGGTACAGACGCAGTTGTATCAGCCCACGTTGGCTGTTTGTGATTGCTGCCCGGGTTTTAGGTAATTGTAACACAACAGATAATCAAAGGAGGCATCTCGATGAAACGGCTGACTGAAATATTTGTGGGTCAAAATGTGGTTTTCAGTATCTCACCCTTCATGGCCCGGGTCAGGCTTTGGCCACTTGCACGTGCAAGAGAAACCACGTCCCTGTGTCTCTGGGTTTTGACATGGGAAGAGGAGGAGCGTGGGCGTGGTGAATTTTTAACGTGTGTGATACTGGGAGAGAACGCGGGGTGTGTGAGGACCAAGCCTGTTGCGGGAGAGAATAAGACGCCGTCTCTTTTCAGGATAAGCAAACCAGGTCAGCACCATCCCACAGAAAGACCAGCTGTTGGCTGGACCACTCTTGCCCTCATCCCCACTTATGAGGATGGATATTCAAAGTGATACTCTGGCAGGCTGAAATTTCCACGTGCCATACAGACAGACGCAAAGGGATGTGTCTCTATCATAGATACTGGGAAGCATTTGTTAACGAGGCGAGACAAGGAAAGGTGGCTAAATTTGACTAGGGGAAAATATGTTCATGAAGGGAATAGCCAAAACGATGGTACCAACTCCATTTAGGGAAAGGAAGTCTGAAAAAAATATATAAAGACAAAAGAAAGACATTGCATAAATGAGGAATACAGTCTAGCAGAGAAATGTTTTTAGCGTTAGGGAAATCGGGCTCCGACATATCCATCATTTACTGGTGGCGTGACGATATATCTGGGCCCCAGCCCCCTCATGTACATCAAAGTACTTAATAGCAGGGAATGACATGAGATTAATGTCCAGGATACTTTAGTCTTTCATCTGAAGATGTTTCCACTATTTGTATTTTTACTCTCATGTCTAGAAAATAGTGCTGGATACAGCCATTTACTATAAAATATTTTTCACACCTTGGCCAAACTTTAGGCAGACTCTCTATTAGAAAACCTATAAAAATTTCATAAATATGAAATTAAAGCCTGCAGGAATGTAAATTTTATTCTGTGGTTATGATGTGTGCCTCCAGGAAATGACCCTTGATATGCATAAAGCTGTAGTGCATTTATGCTCTGATTTCGATGCCTGGATACTAGAAATAAAGCTGCCCGGTCCCTTTCCCTTTCATCTGAAATTGCCAAACTAAGGGAGAATCACAATAACGACCATGGCTCTCAAGCACGTTTATGTTCATTACTGCAGCTAAGCACAACAATGTATTTCCTGGCTACTCAAAGTAGTCAAGTTAGAGATGTTAAACTACAGATGTAAACTTACCTACCCTTGGAAATACACTATTGAACTAGTGTCTTGAGTCTACCAGCATGTTTGAAGTACCTTATAGTATTCAATACTCAAGTCCAAGGACACAAAGATGAACAAGAAATATCCCTTATCCTCAAAGAGAAAATGGTTGGGTTGGCAAGTCATACCTCGAAACAAATCAGTGCAATGGTGTGAAAAGAACTAACCTACCCAGAGGCAGCAACGTAAGAACACGCCCTTGTCAGGTGAGTGGACATCTGCCCAGTTGCTGGACACAGTGTGTTTGGCATTAGGCACATGAAGACAATTGAGCCTGTTAAGAGCTGTACATGGTCTCATAAGCCAAGCCAGACCAAAATGCTGGCCCACTGCTCTTGCCCCGCTCATGAGCTAATCTCTCTTTTTCATTCATCGATCCAGGGTGTTATCATGCCTTCATGCACCACCGTAAAAGGTTACGTAGCCTGGGTGGTTCAGTCTGTTAAGCATCCGACTTCGGCTCAGGTCATGATCTCGTGTTTCATGGATTTGAGCCCCGTGTTGGGCTCTGTGCTGACAGCTCAGAGCCTGGAGCCTGCTTCGGATTCTGCGTCTCCCTCTCTCTCTACCCCTCCCCCACTGATGCTCTGTCTGTCTCTCTCAAAAATAAAATAAAGCCTTAAAAAAAATTTAAACGTTCCTTAGCCAAGAAGGTGTGCCATGGTGGGAGGGGGCCCTCTCATATTACTTTCCTACCTACACACCAGAGTTCTTCAACATTATGTCCATCAGGGTGCTTTATTTATAACAAATGTAATGCCTTCTTTATCTTGACATTAAGACTCATGCATGATATAATTTCCCACAATCAGAATTTGAAAATAAATCCGTATAGGGTCACCTGGGTGGCTCAGTCAGTCGGTTGAGCGTCTGACTTCGACTCAGGTCATGATCTCGCAGTTCCTGAGTTTGAGCCCCGCGTCGGGCTTGCTGGTATCTGCCTGTCAGTACAGAGCCCATTTCAGATCCTCTGTCCCCCTCTCCCTGCCCCTGTTCAACTTGCGCTCTCCCAAAAATAAATAACTATTTTTTAAAAAGGAAGAAAATGAATCTGTATCATGCCCTATCTATGTTGTAAAGGAGAAAATCAAGGAAAATAGTTCCAATTAAATAATGCGTACCCCAATGCATTAACAGTTAGACCTGATTGCATGAGATTATGTAAGTAAGTAAAGACACTGGTGCCTCCTGAGGAAGCATAAGCCTGAGTTTAGGAAGAGATCAGAAGACATTTCAAAAGGAAAAGGCAGAAGTGGGAAGAGTAGAATGTAGAGGGCACTAGTAACAAGCAGCATTAACATAAGGACCAACAGGGGTGCCTGAGTGGCTCAGTCGGTTAAGCATCCAATTCCGGCTCAGGTCATGATGTCGCAGTTCATGGGTTCAAGCCCCACGTCGGGCTCTGTGCTGCTGACAGCTCAGAGCCCGGAGCCTGCTTCAGATTCTGTGTCTCCCTCTGGGTCTGCCCCTCTCTCGCTTACTCCCTGTCTCTCTTTGTCTCTCAAAAACAAATAAACATTAAAAAAAAATAAATAAAACAAACATAAGGACCAACAGCCAATATTTCTTTGACAAGGTTAAGAGGAAAAGAAAAGGGAATAAAAGCAAGTAAAGTTAGGCTATGTGCCAAGACAAATTATAGGCTGTCTGAGGGGAGAGATCCAGATAGATGGCATTTCCTCGCACAAGCTTGGGTTGCCCTTATTTATAAGCATAGTATCAAATGTTCTGCTCAGGATATGGAATGAAACAGACTGTGACACACTATCACAGAAAACATGGTCCAATGTGGAAAGTCTTCTGTGTGTTAAGATGATTCCAATATGGTTGAGTAGAGGTCGTATCAGTGAAGTGATTTTCCATAATGGTGTTCAAGATTTGTCAGAATCCTAAGCATTACCAAGTACAAATGACTTTTAAACATCGTGGGGGTTAGGTGCTCCAATTCCCACCTCCTCTTACACAGGAAAAACCCAAGTAAAACTTTTGACTCTCCCAAAACTTAATTACTGATAGGTTACTGTTGACCAGAAGTCTTACCGACAACATGAACAGTAGATTCACACATTTCTGGTATGTTCTCTGTATAATATACTGCAGTCTTACAGTAGTGTAAGCTAGAGACAAGAAAATGTGATTAAGAAAATCAATCATAAGGAAGAGAAAATAGATTTATGGTATTATGATGTATTTCTAGAAAAGGATCTGCATAGGAAAGGACCGTCGTTTAAGGGTCAGTTGTATAATCTTGCTGATGGCACATGACACTTAGACTCAAGAAAATTGTCCTGGGAGGAAAAATACTTGAGTTTACAGAGGAGATAGAGTTCCTTTGTAGGCATCGATAATTATGAAAAGGTTTTTCACCGAGAGGGGTATCTAGTAAGGCTTTTGAAAACCATGCAGGATGTGGGGGTCGTTCTTTGTGGTGGGGCTGCCTGTGGGTTCCAGCAAAGCACGCCGAGCGAATCCAACCTCGAAATGGTTAAGGGTGGTCATTAAGGCAACTACTAAAAATGGCCTCCCAAATTTCCCAAATGTTCCATAAGGGGGCAGCACCATCGCCGTTCAGAAGTACTGCGACTGCCAGAAGTCCATGATAAGATTACCTAATTGTTAAGCGAGCAACTGTTGACCTCTGACAGGATGAAGGATGGGGGGAGGATGTGGAAATGGATGTGTTAAGAGAGTGATGTATGATGAATACCGGCTGAGGCTCAGGACTGAGACACTGGGCCCAAGTTCGTGCAGTCACTGAACTGCTCATTGCTACCGTCCCCCGACCCAAACGACAGTGGGCGGGAAGGCACTGCTTCACCCCATGAAGCGGAACCCAGCAAATCCAAGAACGCCTCTCTCTTCTTCCTCACAACCAAGTTCCGACTGTTACAAATGAAGGTTTCACCAGCGTGTCTTGAAGACATTTGCTCTGGCGAATGTACCAGGACCTTCAGTATTGGGGGCGGAGTGAGTGGCCCATGTGAGCAGGGACGCATAGATCTGGAAACAGGTATGTCTCCCTCGAGGGCCATCCTCTATCCTCTGTGTATGTCATGTTCACCCGTTAACACTTGTGGCTCGTCCAGGCGAGAAGGGGCTGTAAATCAGAGCGTTGTGTTCCACGAGTAAACATGGCAAAAAGGCCAGGCATCCCTGACCGCCCGAACTGTACCATTCAGAAGTGGGAAAGAAGGAGGCAGAGGCCTCCAGGAAAAGAGGTCACCCCAAGTGAGAAAAAGGAGAAAACAGAACACGCAGGGGCGGGGGTGAGAAGAGTGAGTAACGGAGCACGAGCAGCTGACATTGAGATGTTCCCCGGGATTGGAATCACGCCAGGGGCAAGCCGCACGGTGGTCCTGTGACTTCTGTGACTTACGGGCGTCCTCTGAGCAGAAGGATTTGCATCTCTGGGCTGGAGTCGCTGCCGTAAATTATGGGGAGAAAGGCGTGCACAGACACCCTTTAATCTACCATCCGGAGGCTCACGGCGAGACATCACAGAAGAGCACCATGGCGCCACGGCGAGTGGGGAGTGAGGTCACGCGCGTAACTTTGAAACACTCCTCTAGCATGGGTGGTGGGTGTGAGTTTTTGCAATTCTGTCAAACCCTTCAAGTCTTCACTGAAGGGTCCCAGAATCCCTGCTTTAAAACCTGCGGAATTTGCTAGGTTCCATTGTCATGCAAATCACCACCTCCCAGGAGGTCTGTCTGCCTTTGCTTAGGGTTCTGGGCAGCTGCTGGGAGCCCGGGGTGAGGGGGAAGGATGGATGTGGAGTTTAGGAATGTGGATGCGTGGATGTGTAGACACCGAGGTCAGGATTTTATGTCTGTGTGGGCACCATGACAGGAAGGACGCACGTCAAGGTCTGAACAACCATCCAGAAAACAACAACCCACGCTCTCTTTCCACTACGGGACACTGAGCAGTTCAGATTTTAAAGATGGCTCCATCCACATGCATGGAGCACACTCTCTTTGTAAAGGGCTCTTCTCTTGGCTTTAAGAAACGAACAAGGCTTGGTCCAGAACAAATGGGAAAATGAGTCTTGCATGCAAAGAGGGCAGAAAAAAGGATGGTCATTGCCAAGGAGCTGGAGGCAGGGGACACGGGGAGAGTGTTCAATGGGTATAGAGTTTCAGTCTTGCAAGAGGAGTTAAGTTCTAGAGTTTTCAGAAGGTGCTCTGTCAATAATCTCCCTATTTCTACCAGCACTAAACATGTTCAGATAGTGAAGGGAGTGGATTGAGAGGTAGGTTGGTGCTTTTGTTTCTTTTGCTGATTGTTTTAAAATTGCTTTCACGCTAATAGAGGAGAGCTGCCTCGAAACAAATGAACAGATATTTCGGGAGAAATATCTCTACATTCCAGAAGAAACAGGGAAGGAGTTGATGCCCTCTAGGAAAGCAGTTTGAATGGGAGAGGCAATGAGGTGGGAAGAAAGGAAGTGCTTTTTGGTCACGAGCTTTCTTTAAAGATAACTGAGTTTGAAAATTATGGTTGAGGCTTGCACAACACGGGGGGCGGGGGCCGACGCCAACCACCCCCAACACACGCGGTTAAAACTGTGAGAAAGCTGACGTCTGCAAGCCCGGTGTAGGGTCAGCACCAGAACCTGACGTGGTGGGACCCTCATCCCAGACTTCCAGCCTCCAGAACTGTGCGAAATAGGTGTGTGCCTTTTGAGCCACCAAGTTCATGGGATGTTGTTATGGCAGCCCGAGCTGATGAAGACAATACGCTAATGTCAGATCACGTTGTGTCTACTCATCCTAAAGGGAGTCACCAGTCCCCCTGCACACACACAGGGGGAGGAAATGACACGGGTTGTGACCGTCAGGAAACACAAGAGGGATGTCTGTCTGGGTCTCTTCTCCCCAACTCCCATCTTAGGACATCTCATTTCAATCTGGCCACGATATCCAGGATATTTATTTTAACGTTTTATTTATTTTTGAGACAGAGAGAGAGGGAGACCGTTCAGCCACGGCGGGGCACACAGAGAGGGAGACACAGAATCCGAAGCAGGCTCAGGGCTCCGAGCTGTCGGCACAGAGCCTGACGTGGGGCTTGAACTCACGAACCATGAGATCATGACTTGAGCCGAAGTCAGAAGCTCAACCGAGTGAGCCCCCCAGGTACATCCAGGATGTATTTTTCCACAAGCCCATAAGCAACAACTTAGATGTTTAGAAGTGACACCCACTGCCCCAGTATAGTTCTTTTCTTTTCTTATTTCTGCTTGATGTGTCCAGGCCCGTGTTGTAGATGAACTCTCCTTGCTCCAGCTGGGGACCTTTGTTCTCCGATAGCCTTGAAGGTGGAGACGCACGCGGAAACTGCGTCCTGACACACACAGCCCTCCGGTGGCGTCCTTTAGACTATTTAGAACCAAATGCCAGCAGTTTGAAAGGCACATGCTGAGTGACTCTCAGCAGACCTGAGAAGGACTTCAGTCTCCTTTGGTCCAGGTCAGGTCAAGGCAGAGGACCATCGCAAGAACACCGCAAAAACATTTTACGTAAGATTCCATGAATCAGTTTATCTGCCAGCTAGAGTGTCCTGACTTAAAGTGAATGGATTCATGGGGCGCCTGGGTGGCTCAGTCGGTTGAGCGTCCGACTTCGGCTCAGGTCGTGGTCTCACGGTTTGTGGGTTCAAGGCCCACGGCGGGCTCTGTGCTGACGGCTCAGAGCCTGGAGCCTGCTTCGGGTTCTGTGTCTCCCTCTCTCTCTGCCCCTACCTGGCTAGCCCTGTGTCTCACCCTCCCTCAGAAATAATAAATGAACATTAGAAAATAATAACAAAGTGAATGGAATCTCGAACACACGGAACAAACCCTCTCTGCTTCCATTTTCTTCCTATTAGGTTTTGTGTTTTCCAAAAGTGCAACTAAGTCCATGTCAGCGGGCAACCTCCACTCCGCCTTCAAAACAGTCATGAAGACTGGTATTGGTGAGTCCACACAGGATTTACCTTGGGTGTCTGTGCCGTGACTGTACCTTGGGAACAAGCCCAGAACAGCACAGGCATGTAGGATCGGGTGAGTGCTTGCTTGCTTTCTTCCTGCGCCTTGTATCACCTGCCACAGGTAAAATACAATATCCGCTAGCATTATAAAAAAAAAAAAAAAAAATCATGCGCTTTTCAGGCATCCAGATTTGGATGTACAGCTAAATTTAATTAAGCCACTTGAGACGTGGGTACATAGGATTGATCCTCTAAACTTACTCTTTTTATCATTGAAGAAATGGGAATGATCACATTTATGATGATGGTGGTCCTCATAGTTCAAAAGGTTAATGAAATAGTTAAAGAAGAAAATGTGTGTAGAGTTCTTCATTCTTTCTCCCTGTTATTTCTAGAGCTTGCTAGGAAACTCCTTCTGGGAAGATATACCTGTTATTGGTACTATTTGGTGAAAGGAACTTAGACCCCTAAAAGTTTAACACTTAAGGGACATTACTTAAGTATGAGCGGAGAATCCAAATCTCAGTGAGATATCTATATTATCTATAGGTATAATTCTACATTATATCCCATATTATCATTATCTATAATCTATATTATAATTATAATCTATATTATATATATCTAATATCTGTATCTATATCTATACCTGTATCTATAAGTGTTTTATTTATTCTTGAGAGATCACAAGTAGGGGAGGGGCAGAGAGAGAGGGGGACACAGAATCTGAAGCAGGCTCCAGGCTCTGAGCTGTCAGCACAGAGCCCGACGCGGGGCTTGAACCCGCGAACCGTGACATCATGACCTGAGCCGAAGACCAACTCTCACCCAACTGAGCCACGCGGGTACCCCAAGCTCAGTGACTTATTAAAGAAAGGACTTTGGTGAAATTGTGACTTACGTCAACAATGTGAAGACGGGGTTCTCTGTCCAAGAGGAGAATATGGTTCTGAAGGCTGCTCATTGCTTTCCACGAAAATCCTATTCCGTAATTATTTCCGTCTTGGCCCTGAATCTTACCAATACTTCACATAACACACAGCCTGCCTCTCTCTTTCTCCCTCTCTCGCCCTGTCTCCCTCCCTCCAGAATTTTAAACGTACTCCCTGAAGAAGATAGGGTATAGGTCGCATGTCCTAATTTACGCATCGAATGCAATGGTGGCCCACACAATGGCTACACAGACACATGCAGAGCCTCGTTAGTGACAAGATTTGCATAATTAAACGACATTTGTAATTTCTCCCTTTTTATTCCGCAGAATGAATGAATCAGTGGAAGAATGGATTCACTCAAAATCACATCTGAAAAAAGCCTTCATGGATTCATGCTATTTTTTTTTAAACCAGGCCTGCAGGTGCAATAATTTGTCTCCATTCACAAGGTTCTGACAGGTGATTCTGCTGCCTCGTCAGTTTTATGAGGGGATTTCTTTTCTCCGTGGATATTCATGTTTAGCCACAGCCTAGGAGCAGTGTGGCCTATGTGGTGCCTTTGTGCTCGGCATAATATTTTCAGAGAGGAAAACAGAATCTGGGAGATCGGTTCAAACACGGAGAAAGGCCCCCCACGCGGAGAAGGTTCACACCACAAACCAGGAAGACATTCTGGTGCAGGTCTCACGGTTGTGTTGTTACCAGGTGCGGGTCTGCGTGCTCACAGAGTTTGGAGGGGAGCTAAGGCTTGAGGTCACCTTCTTCCAAAAAGGAAGAATTCAGAGAATGCATGGAAAGCCTATCCACAATGGCATGCATGCTTTTGTATATAAAATCATCCATGGGGTGGGCATTCACAGGAAAAAATTAAATTTTAAGGTATTAAATGTTAAAAATCTCTCTTAAAAAGCCCATGTTTTGGAAGCCAACACTTCTGCTGCCTTGAGGAACATTTCAGTAAAGGATGTTGAGCTGACTACTGAAGGACAAGGAGGTGCTGGGAGACAGGTATGGGTTGTGGGGCTCAAAGAGCAGGAGGGGATCCTGCAAGAGGGTGCAGGAGGCACTAAATGTTACCACTGCACACAGTGTGTTAGGACCACCTACAATGAAATGAAACAAAATACCTGTTCAACTACCCCCATGAGATGCTTCCAGACTGCTCTTGAAAACACCCCAGGAAACCCTACCCAGGCTTTGCTGATCCCAGAAAAATAAAAGCTGCACATCACCTTCTAAGTGCACGGAGAGAATTAGGGCAGAGAGAAACAGCTGACGGGAGTCATTCGAAGCCCACCTGCATGGTCGGAGGAAGACAAGCAGTGAGCTCCTGGCACTTGCGGGAGGGAAAGGGACTGGATGCGGGAAAGGAAGGGTCATGCCGGGGGTGTGATAGCACAGACCACTGTCTGTCTCCTTGGGAACCTTGGGGATGGGCACAGGTGGGTTTCTGGCTCTTCTTGGACGTGACCTAGTGGACATTAACCCACCTCCCTAGCAGAGTGTTGGGTTTCCAGTATTACTCACATAGGGAGTATTACTCACATACTCCAGTATACTGGAGTAATACTCCAGTATTACTCACATAGGATGCATGTAGGCCGTGAAGCCCATGGCCCACCTGTGGCCAGGTTGCAGGTGTCCTGGAGCTTTTGCAGAATCCCCGCGTCCCCTTCCCATTCTGGCCCCAACTGTGAGCCCTGCCCCAGCTGCTGTGCATGAGAACAGACCCTGTCGTGCAAAGTTCCTTGTTGCCCAGGCCTCCATACCAGAAACAGGGCTCTTTTCAGAGTCGTTTGTTTGTGCCTGAGACTCATTCAAAGGGGCGGGTGGCACCTGGGTCGCGCACGTGTGATCAAAACCAGCCCATTGAGCTGATCTTGGGAGAACGAAGTTAAGGCCGTTGCTACAATAACTACCACCAACTCTTGACCTAACCCAAAACATTGACTACCCCCTTCATAAATTCTCTTGACTTTGTCAGAAATAATATCCAGTTTTTTAACAATTCTCCTGACACCTACTCTTCTTTTCTCATTTCCCAAAGGAAGATGGTCTGAGCTGGGGTTTGAAAAAAAAAATTCCTATGTATATTTATTGGGACACTAATTTCATTTAACTTTATAATATACCTTAAAACAAGATCTTTATTGCAAAATTTTGACACTGAACAGAAGTAGTATCTGTATGCACCTTGAGGCATGGCTGTAACAAGTGTGCAATCTATATTGAACACCAAATATGCTAACTTCATTCTTGGTTCTACTCTGGAGCTTAACGGAATCATTTTTAAAAAAAAAATTTTTTTTAACGTTTATTTATTTATTTATTTATTTTTTTTTTTAACCTTTGTTCATTTTTGAGACAGAGAGAGACAGAGCATGAATGGGGGAGGGTCAGAGAGAGGGAGACACAGAATCTGAAACAGGCTCCAGGCTCTGAGCTGTCAGCACAGAGCCTGACGCGGGGCTTGAACTCACAGACCGCGAGATCATGACCTGAGCCGAAGTCGGCCGCTCAACCGACTGAGCCACCCAGGCGCCCCAACTTAATGGAATCATTATAGACGGAGTTATCATCTCATTACAGAAGGTGGTTCTTAACTTCGTCATTGCCAAAACTCCTGTACCTGTGACCAGAATGCCAGTTAGGACCACTGAAAGAAAAGGAGGAATAAGGGAGATTCTTATTTAATAGAGCTGTAGAGCTGACATTTTACATGGATGTGGATGTATATATATATAATACATATATATACCTATATATGTATATGATACATATACACACATTTCATAAGCTTCATTGATATACAAAGTAGCAAAACTCGTATGTACATACATCACAGTGTAAACTGTCATAGATACACATAGTATCATAAACTTATATATGTATACAGATACATATCTAAGCAAATACCCAGTACCATAAACTCACAAACATATACGTAGTAGCAAAAGAAAAGAAAAATTCTAGAGAGCTTGATCTTCATGTCAATGTAGCAGCAAACTAGTTGTGTAAGTCCTAGGTTTCAATATCTAGGAGAAACTATACAAAGTATTTGCACTAATGCAGCAACAGAGGCATCTGGCTGATTCTTGACCTTCCTGCTGTTAGCATCATCTCTAAGCCTTCCTCAGTCTATCATTTCCATGTAAAAGGAAAGCCACAGAGTCACCATAATCTCCAGAAGAGACAGGGGTCACCTTCCCCCAGCTGGTCTGCGGGTTCCAAGAGGGCAGGAAGCTTGCCCCTTTGATCCCGTTAACTATCCCAGATGTAGCACAGAGGCCAGGAAGCACTGGTTCTCCAGCAGGACTGCTGCGGTTTTGCAGGGCCCAACACATTTCCCTGATTGTGACTGAGACTGATACATCCATGTTTATATAGTGGCAACGTCGGCATGCAGGCACTCTTGGGACTCAGACAGGAGAACATTTTTGCTCTCAGCTCTGTGCTTCAAAAATGTACCTATGAGGGGTGCCTGGGTGGCTCAGTCGGTTAATCATGCGACTTCAGCTCAGGTCACGATCTCAAGGTCCGTGAGTTCAAACCCTGTGTTGGGCTCTGTGCTGACAGCTCAGAGCCTGGAGCCTGCTTTGGATTCTGTGTCTCCCACTCTCTCTCCGCTCCTCCCCTGCTCATGCTCTGTCTCTGTCTCTCAAAAGTAAATAAATGTCACAAAAATAGTTTTTAAATGTAACTATGAACAAGAATGTCTATGAATATACCTATACACATGTATTAGTTTCCTGCTGCTGAAGCAAAGCAGCATTTACCAGCTTAAAGTAAGAAATGTATTATTGTATAGCTGTTTAGGTTACAAGTTTTTATTCAAGTTTATTTATTTATTTTGAGAGAGAAAGAAAGCAAGTGAAGGAGGGGCAGAGAGAGAGAGAGAGAGAGAGGGAGAAAATCCCAAGCAGGCTCTGTGCTGTCAGCATGGAGCCCAATGTGAGGCTCGAACTCATGAACCCTGAGATCGTGACCTGAGCCAAAATCAAGACTTGGGTGCTTAACTGACTGAGCCACCCAGGCGCCCATAGGTTACAAGTTAAATATGGATCTCACTTGGCTAACATGAAGGTCTCTGTGGGGCTGTGTTCCTTCTAGACTAGGGGAGAATCTCTTTTCCTGAGGCTGTCCCCTTTCCTTGACTCGCAGCTTAACCCCAGCCAACCTGCATCTCTAAATTTCTGTAATCACGTTCCCGTGGCATTAACTCACACCTCCTCCACTTTTGAGGATTCTTACAAGTGCACTGAGCCCACCTGGATAACCACGGATTACCTCCTTAGTTCTAGGTCAGCTGATGCACAATCTTTAAGTCCCATTTGCCAGGTAGGATAACACTTTCACAGGTGCCTGGGATTCGGATGTGGCCGACGCCTGTCTCCCACACGTGTTCATAACCTGTACAACGTACACCTACTTCCTGGCACCTTTTGTACAATGTATATGAGAGCAAACAGGCTGGCTCAGAGAAGGGAGATCAATAAACACCCCACCCCATGCATGCTCAGCTGCCAGTGGTCCAGACCTCAGGAGGAGCAGAAGAAAACTGACCAGAGGTGCACACACAGGACGCTGTTGCTTCTGAAGGTAGAATGTTGGTCCTTCCCTCCTTTCGCAGGTGCTTTGCCCCCAGAGATGGCAACTGTCAGGAAAACCAGAGTGAAAAGTACAGGGAGGCTGTCTGTCGCACAAAGGGCCCAGGGAAGCGTCAGCCCGGGGCACAGGAGGCTGAGTGGGTCCGGGGACGCGGTGCTCTGGCTGCAGTGAATGTGGGGACTTGGGGACCCCATTAACCCAGAGTGGGAAAGAACACACGATCTAGTAACGGGATAAGAGGAGTTTTCACAGCATAAAGTCATGCCTGGAGCTACCAGGAAATATACCCCTGGGGCGTGACCGTGAAACAGTATTAAATCTCCCCTCCAGAAGAAGGGCCCAGAGACAAGAGCAAAAGAGAAGTCCCAGACCCAGCCTGTGGGCACAAATCAGCTCTCTTCTTTCAAAGAGTTAAGAAAAGGGGCGCTTGGGTGGCTCAGTCGATTAAGCGGCCGACTTCGGCTCAGGTCATGATCTCGCGGTCCGTGAGTTCAAGCCCTGTATCGGGCTCTGTGCTGATGGCTCAGAGCCTGGAGCCTGTTTCGGATTCTGTGTCTCCCTCTCTCTGACCCTCCCCCGTTCATACTCTGTCTCTCTCTGTCTCAAAAATAAATAAACGTTAAAAAAAAAAAAAAAAAAAAAGAGTTAAGAAAAGAGGCACCCATGTGACTCAGTCGGGTCAGCTTCTGACTCTGGCTCAGGTCATGATCTCCCGGTTCCTCGGCTGGAGCCCTGCATCAGGCTCTGTACTGACAGCACAGAGCCTGCTTGGGATTCTCTCTCTCCTTCTCTCTCTGCTCACACACCCCTCCCTCTCTAAAAATCAATAAATAAACTTTACAAAGATTTAAGAAAAGAGGTGAAAACCGACACAGATCTATGGAAAAATGTAAAACAAGGAAACACAGTATCAACCTGGAGACTAAGGGCAGCCACTCACAAAGAATGTAATCTGGAACTTTTCTTTTCGTGAACTTTGAAGTTAAAGGAAAAAGAGTTCTTCAAGCATTTGGGCAGGGGAAAAAATATAAAAATAAAACAAAATAAAACAAAATAATAAAATAAAATAAAATAAAATAAAATAAAATAAAATAAAATAAAATAAAATAAAAATCTAAAATAAAGAGAAGCTACCCATAAGAAGTCAAAATCATGTGGTGCCCAGATATTTCCTATGGAAGCCTGAAGTAGAAATGTCTTTTGCTTCTCAAAGTAGGAAAACTGGTATCCTTGGGGCACCTCGGTGGCTCAGTCGGTTGAGCGCCGACTTTGGCTCAGGTCACAATTTCGCGGTCCGTGAGTTCGAGCCCCGCATCGGGCTCCTGTGCTGACAGCTCAGAGCCTGGAGCCTGTTTCAGATTCTGTGTCTCCCTCTCTCTGACCCTCCCCCATTCACGCTCTGTCTCTCTCTGTCTCAAAAATAAATAAACGTTAAAAAAAAAAAATTAAAAAAAAAAAAGAAAGAAAAACTGGTATCCAAAGAGTTTTCTATCTGACCAAGAAAGGTGTCATGTGGAAAAGCAAATATTCTCAAATACTCAAGGATTTCATTTGTTTATAACCCAAATACTCTTCTTAGGTCATGATCTCACGGGTCGTGAGTTTGAGCCCCATGTCGGACTCCGTGCTGACAATAAAGAGCCTGCTTGGGATTGTCTCTCCCTCTCTCTCTGTCCCTACCCCACTCATACTCTTTCTCTCTCTCTCTCTCAAAGTAAATAAATAAACTTAAAAAGAAAGAATGGAGAAAAGACAGGTCTGATTTTAATTTAATTCTAAGCCACGTCCGAAAGTAAAGACTAACACCAGGTATGCATAGTGTTTTCTGCAAGAACAAAGTTTCAAATATGGTTATCCAAATGAATTAAATGCCAGAAGGGGTTGAAAGAGATACACTAGTTGTCACCTGTTCAACAAACGGAATTGGGTTTACAATCCTATATTGTGTGAGGAAACGATATGAAAACACAAGTCAATAAAATACAAATTGCCCTCCTTGGATATGGGGGGAGTTTAAAGATAACCACTTCAGTCATCATGTTGAACAATTTAAGTATCAATAATAACAAAAGTAACTCATATTTATGAGCCATTTATTAAGTGCCAAGTGGTCTCCTTAGCATTTTTTCATGCAGATTTGTAATACGGGTTCAATAATTCTCTTAGTCTATTTGGGCAACTATAATAAAATAGCAAAGACTAGGGGGCCTATAAGCAACACACAATTATTTCTCACAGCTCTGGGGGTTGCAAGTCCAAGATCAAGGCACCTGCAGATTTGGTGTGTAGGGAGAACCTGCTTCATGGTTCATAGATGGCTGTCTTCTCTCTGTGTCCTCGCATCTCTTTCGGGTCTCTTTAGGATACTAATCCCATCCCTGGGGGCTTTACTCTCATGACCTGATCATGTCCCAAAGACCCCCACCTCCAAATAAATACCATCCCACTGGGGTTATGGCATCAATATGAATTCAGGGAAACATTCAGGTTAGAGCAAGAATGTTCTTGAAAAGCTGAAAGGGAACCACAGAGCATATTTTCAAAAGCAGAATCTGCCTTTGCAATCTTTGGAAAAGATGTATACAAATAAGACATAATCATAGGACAACAGACAGAAAACAAAGGACATGTCCAGAGAGCCTTAAAATCCTCATCGGCAAGGAGACAAGTGGAGCCAATCACACGTGTATTATCACACATGGTTGGAACAGAGAAAAGGTTAAACTCTCACCTAAACAAAGTCTCTCAAATTGGGCTAAAAAATAAAACCCAAATCTAAACATTTTGGGGGAAAATAACAGCCTAAGTACAGGTCCCTTACCTCTGTCCTCGTAATTAAACAAACCTACACACCTGAGAAAAATTACAGAAGGAAACACAAAAGGAGACAGAGAAACAGTTGTGATGTTCAAACTAGCAAACAGAGCCAAGAGACGCAGGTACCTCAAGGAAATTCTGCCATGTTTAGAACAAATTGGCCCAAATTCAAGAGACCACCGGAGCAGCTCCACACTCTTCCTCCTGAGAGATGACTGCAATTTTGTTGGAAATAAACATAAGGTCATCCAGAAAACTCCAATGGGACCATCAATGCTGGGTCTCCAAAGGGCAGGGTTTTGGCCAGCTCACATCACTGGGAGGCCGAGGCGATGCGTCAAGTAGGGAGTGGATAGATCAGTGATTACGTGCCATGTTTGTCTAAAGTGGTTGTGGAGAGCAATCACAGACTCCCCCATTTGGGGTAACGTTAGAGGAGGATGGGGATGGGACATCTGGATCTTGGGGCAAGAGCTGACCATGCAAGAGAAGTGGACCAATGTATTTAGAGCCCGTTCCAGAGCTGCACAATGGCAGAGGCAAAGACAACCCGGTGAAGCAGCAGGGCCCCTCAGTGGGCTGGAATTGGACCCCTCAGGCGCTGCCCGCTTCTGGAATCTGCTATGGAGGTCAGCCCCTCCCAGGTCCCCACTGTAGTACAAACCACAGCTGGAGCAGGACCTGCCTTAGAGTAAATCAGACGTTGTTCTGGACATCCTGCTGGACACACACCTGCACACACACACACACACACACACACTCACAGAAGGGTATTTAGATAACTGTTAAAAGTGGCCATTTACAACCATGTAAAAATAGCATGGACAGGAAGTTAGGGAGAAGAGGAGGGCAAAACTATGTTTTTACAATACGTGTTTTGTGTAAAAAACGTATCTCTAACATGCATATGTATTTAAAACTATAAAGTAGATGGTGGGTAATTAGATGGATGAATAGATACATTCAGATAGATAGTTAGATATAGGGATGGATGGATGGATGGATGGATGGATGGATGGATGAATGGATAGAAACAGGGATGGATAGACAGATAGACAGATAAATAGATAGACAGAGGGATGGAAAGAAAGATATAGGGATGGATGGATGGGTGGATGGATGGATGGATAGATAGATAGATAGATAGATAGATAGGTACATAGTTACAGGGATAGATAGATAGATAGATACATAGATAGATAGATAGATAGTTACAGGGATAGATAGATATATAGATAGATTGATAGATGCAGGGATAGACAGGTAGATAGATAGGTAGGTAGGTAGATAGATAGATAGATAGATAGATAGATAGATAGATAGATATAGGGATGGATGGATGGATGGATGCATGCATGCATGGATGGAAGGATGGATAGATGGATATGATGAATGGATGGATGGATGGATGGATAGATAGATAGATAGATAGATAGATAGATAGGTACATAGTTACAGGGATAGATAGATAGATAGATAGATAGATAGATAGATAGATAGTTACAGGGATAGATAGATATATAGATAGATTGATAGATGCAGGGATAGACAGGTAGATAGATAGGTAGGTAGGTAGGTAGGTAGGTAGGTAGGTAGGTAGGTAGGTAGATAGATAGATAGATAGATAGATAGATAGATAGATAGATATAGGGATGGATGGATAGATGGATGCATGCATGCATGGATGGAAGGATGGATAGATGGATATGATGAATGGATGGATGGATGGATGGATGGATAGATAGATAGATAGATAGATAGGTACATAGTTACAGGGATAGATAGATAGATAGATAGATAGATAGATAGATAGATAGATAGTTACAGGGATAGATAGATATATAGATAGATTGATAGATGCAGGGATAGACAGGTAGATAGATAGGTAGGTAGGTAGGTAGGTAGGTAGATAGATAGATAGATAGATAGATAGATAGATAGATAGATATAGGGATGGATGGATGGATGGATGCATGCATGCATGGATGGAAGGATGGATAGATTGATATGATGAATGGATGGATGGATGGATGGATGGATAGATAGATAGATAGATAGATAGGTACATAGTTACAGGGATAGATAGATAGATAGATAGATAGATAGATAGATAGATAGATAGATAGATAGTTACAGGAATAGATAGATATATAGATAGATTGATAGATGCAGGGATAGACAGGTAGATAGATAGGTAGGTAGGTAGGTAGGTAGATAGATAGATAGATAGATAGATAGATAGATAGATAGATAGATAGTTACAGGAATAGATAGATATATAGATAGATTGATAGATGCAGGGATAGACAGGTAGATAGATAGGTAGGTAGGTAGGTAGATAGATAGATAGATAGATAGATAGATAGATAGATAGATAGATAGATAGATAGATATAGGGATGGATAGATATAGGGATGGATGGATGCATGGATGGATAGATAGACAGATAGATAGATGATAGATTGATAGATGATACAGAGAGAGAACATTCTCAGGAATAGATACATAGACAGACTGGCAGCTGTTCAGGTATTTGTCTGTCTCTATTTTGGACTCTCTTTGCAATTATTCATCAACATGACTCTTGGTGACCTAGGGGAAATGGTATAAACAATATATCTCCCTGAGTCTTAGTCTCCCCATCTGTAAAGCAGAGAAACTAATGTATATTCAGTTTAGTTCTTATAGAGATCATTTGACTATTATCTTTCATGTGCCTGACCCATAAGAGTTTTTCAACAAACAATAGTTTCCTGCCAACTCCAATGTAGAAGTGCATGTACCCATAAAGATTTTTTGTAAAAATATACAACATTAAATCCTGGGCAATTGTGGAGCGAATTGAGACCAAATCCTAAGCTGTAAATACATCCATTCTATACTTGTACCTTGTATTTTGAGAAAGCTATTTGAGATAACCAAAAAGTAGTACACAACTGTATTTGTTAAAAAAATTAAAAAGCCAGAATACACCAAGGTGTGTGTGTGTGAACTGTGTGTGTGTAAATGTGCACTTTGCAAACTTCTTCAATGGAAGAAGCTTGGGACAGACATGATAGGCCATTTGTTCAATGCAAATAGCTCATCAAATCTCCCAAACGCTCATACCCCTCTATCTCAAAATGAATATGGAAAGATAAATGAGTTTCTCTGCCAGTTTAATTGTCATTTTGTAAGGAAGAAATACTTTCCAAATGTACATATTAATACTGTGAAAAATGTCATACAGATATGTATGCATTTATATTCACATGTATATTCAAATATACAATATTTCATTGTTGATCTCCGTTATTCAATCTTTTACTTCTTAAAATGTTTATTTATTTTGAGAGAGAGAGAAAGAGAGTGCAAGTGAGGGAGTGGCAAAGAGAGAGAGAGAGAGAGAGAGAGAGAGAGAGAGAGAGAGAGAGAGACAGAATCTGAAGCACGTTCCAGGCTCTGAGCTTTTAGCCCAGAATCCAATGAGGGGCTCAGACCGACAAACTGTAAGATCATGACCTCAGCTAAAGTTGGATGCTTAACCAACTGAGCCACCCGGGTGCCTGAAGAACCTCTGTTTCAAAAGGTTTTACTATTGCTCATTTTGGACCATGAAGTAAAAAAGTCCTATCATTTTTTCCCACTTATCTGAGTAGCGTGATGGTGGGTCTAAGCACTTCAAAATGTCCTCTACCCACATCCACGTGTCAAATGATTTAAAACCTGAGAGACCCAAAATTAGAATCACTAAATTAAGCTGTTCCCGAATTTCTGGTCCTATAGAAATTATAAGTGAGAGGGAGAGGGGGAGAGAGAGAGAGAGAGAGAGAGAGAGAGAGAGGGAGAGAGAGAGGTTTGTTTTGTCATTCTAGACCACTGAGTTTTGAGATGATTTGCAACAGATCACGAATACAATTTTCTTTTACCTATGGCATCAGAAGCTGCAAGACACCAAAGACAGAACACGATGTGATCAAGGATCCCTTCAATCGTGGGGACCCTGGCCCCAGGGAAAGAGCTGTGTCTTCCTGGATCCCTCGGGAATGTAAGGAGGTTGGGCATGTGTCTCCCAAGCCCCACGACCTTGGAATGGCAATGCTTGCATGTATCCTACGTGGAGTTTCTGCACCAGTACCCATGATAACATAAAGATTCAGCCTCAGGTCTAGTGGGAGACTCTTAAATTGGCTCGGTGGTCCCCAGTGGAGGGTATTAATGAGAACCAAGACTTGAACACCTTATAAAATAGAAAGTCAGTGTCATGAATGCTACCCCAGGTCCTGTCATTGAATTAATGGGGTTAGTAATACAAGAACCTGGCGGGAAAGAAAAACAAACAAAACATCCACAAGCAGTGTTCTGCGTACATCCAAAACAAGTCACGGTAATGTTGAGGAAGACAGAGTTTCAGTAATGGAAATTAGAAGACATGTGGAAGAACACAGTCCAACAAAGAACAGTTTGCCCCCTGACCCTGTAAATCTCCACTTGATGGGAACGTCTCCCTTGTTGATTCAACCCTGTGGTAAGCTCGATACTGTCAGGGATGCTGGACAAGAATTCCACTTGCCTGATACCAAAGCAGCCTTCCTTCTCCCTTCTGGGTGAAACTTACATTCATGTGTCCAAACAAATGTTTGATAAATGTCACATATTTGTAAGTGACTGTATTAGGTTCCCATTGTGGCTGTAACAAATTACCGCACAACACCATACATTTTTAATCTTATAGTTCTGGAGGCCAGATGTTCACAAAGGATCTTGCTAGACTCTAATGCAGGTGTTACACAATGATGTTCCCATCTAGAAGCCCAGGGGCGAATCAGCTGATTGCCATTTCCAGATTCTAGGGGTCATCTGCCTTCCTATACTCAGGGCCACCCTTCCACCTTCAATGCCAGAAATGGGTTGTTGTTTTTCTTGCACTGCCATTTCTTTGGGTCCCTCTTCTGTCTCCACTGTCCCCATTTCTAAGGACTGCTGTGGTTACCTTGGGTCCACCTCGATAGTCTAGAATAATATCCCTACTTTAAGGTCAGTATATTAGCAACCTCAGTTCCATCTGTGACCTTAATACCTCTTTGGATGTAATAGGATATAGTTCTAGGTTTTTGGAAATCAGGGCATGCATATCTTTGGATTGCTAGCATAGTGCCCACTACAGATACCTTGCTTTTCCCAGAGATACAACACACAGCCTGACATCTTGGGTTTCCATCTTGGGAAGACGGAAGCCTTCCATCTTGGGAAGAAGATTTGTGACAAAATATACACAATGTTAGTGCCAGGAGCCAGGCGAGACTCCTCAAGTTGGTAACATCTGAGCTAAGTCTAAAAGAACAAGTAGTCTTAAAGACCAAATGAGCAGGGATGGGATATTGAATTCCAAGTAAAGGGGATAGCTCGGATGAAGCAAGAAGGCAAGAAATGATGAGCTAACATGTAAGTGGGTTTTTATGGTGTATTCTTCCTGAAAATGGGTAAAACTAAGGATTTACCATGCTAAAACCCTTAGGTTTTGTCATATCAGATTAAATTAGCAAGGGAATCTCTTTATTTTTTCCAAGCATGGTCTAATGGGGAATCTTCAACTATAATAAAGTCTCTTTGGTTGGGAAGAGAATGGAAGTTTGATGGAAAGGCAGATCTTCAGCCCATCGGGCATCCCTATGTCCTAAGAAGTGGGAAGTGCATGGAACATTAGACATACAAGAGGTGTTAAACAGAGTACTCATCTCTAAATGAGCAGTGACATCGAGAAGTGAGGAGCTGGGCATTGATATGATCAGACTTGCACGTTGGAGCAGTCACTCTAACTACAACATGGAGAGTGGGCCACAGGACAAAGGTGCTGGAGGCAAGAATACCAGTTACCCCGCACCTTGCCACAGAAAGTTCTTCTTTTGTTTTCTGGTGGTGACAGCCTTTCTTGCATTTACACTCTAAAACTTGGACCTTTTCTCTCCTAACTGCATGCTCTAATTTGCAAACCAATGTTTCAGTCTCTTGGTACCTGGTAAAACCATCATGATCCACCCACTTGGCTTTGTACAAGTTCTGCTTTGCAGCATCCCAGCAGGAAGGAAGGATTGTATTCTCTCAACCCAGCCACTGGCTCCTGTCTTTTCCAGGCTCTCACCGAGGTCTTGGAAGGATAAATTGAAGCTTTCCAAAATTAGAAGGAAGCAGCTCATGAAGCCACAAGTGGTCTCTCCCTAGAAATAATAACGATGGCAGAAAGACCCATGAGGAATACCATACGAGGAAGCACTAGACCGTGAAGAAGTTTCATTCAGATGGCTTTAGGACAGCGGGACCTGACGTGGCCTGTGGACAGCTGCCGTTCCCAGGAGCTAAGTGCAGAAATGGAGAATCGGCATGCTGAAATGTAGACAGTAATTTAATACAGTCATTGTTTGACCATGGATTCTAATAATGAGAACGTGAGCTTGTATGTTGTAAGTCTTTTTATTTCGTCTTTCTTGTGCTTCATTTTGGTTTACGAAAGTTTTGGTCCATGAAACAACAGAGATTCTTTTCTTAAAAGTGTTTGTTGCTCTGGGGTCTTTTCCGCTGCCCGAGGCTGTGATGCAGGTAGACTCAGGTCCATGGCTGTGAGATCCCTCTACTACCTTGCTCACTGTCCCTCTCTTTCAGTCAGTCCTGCACCAAATGCCACCCTACCTTCTATTGCCATTGTCTTCACTCCTTGACCTTTGTTTTGCCATCTTAAATGATCTCTTGAGATCCAAGCAAAAGCGTGTCCTCAAAATCCCAATTTGTATTAACAAAATATTACTACCAAGCACTACTGAGCATCATACATACATTATTTTTTACCCTTTTAATAACCATCAGGGGAGTGAGTCACCTTATGAATGAGGAAAGGGAAGTCCAAAGAGGGGACCTGCCTGAGCTGGTTTGGAAACCAGTATACATTCTTTCTGCTCTGCTAATTTACACCAAGGGTGCATGTCTGATTTCACCAAATATTTTTAATTTATTCTTTTCCTAGTTCAGAGTTATAAACAATCTAAAGTCCAGTCATGCTGACCTAAAACTATAAAAATGCTGTACAGGAAGCTCAGTGGCCACATTTCATGAAGGCTTTTAAAGATTTGAATTCTAAATAGCTAATTGCAAAGGTTCTTTGCTAAACGGTAAAATTAATGATTTCAGAGGCATCATTTAAACAGGATATAAATTTTGATAAAAGCTCAATGTCTCTTGCAGAAATCATGACAGTGTCACTTATATACTTTTACTTCTCAAAGGCAGGTTTTCAGGCATTGACATTTGACGATGCAAATGTATTTTTTAAGACCAAGGAATTACAGTGCAAAGATATGAAACAGAGATGATTTTAAAGCTGCTCCCTGCCACCACCGCCCAAAGAAGAAAAAGGCAAAAAATATATATATATATAGTTTTGCCTAAATCCAAACTCTTTTAAAACAATTACCAGAGTATCTAAAATCCAAATACAGTAAACCCAAGGAGAAAACAAGAATTCTTACGTGAAAGATCTGTTTTAACCAGAATCTCACTTCTAAGTGACACAAGAAGATCCCAGTCCTTCTACGTTATCATCCTTAAATTCAGTTATCATTTGGATATCTTGTGTGTCCCAGAAAATTATAAAGCTGTTTATGTACAATTATTTCTCATAATATCCATATGCAATAGGTATTATCACCCCCATTTCACAAATGAAGGAACCAAGTGTATCTGTTAGCCATTGCTGCTTACCCCAAAACTTGGGTGGCTTAAAGCAACAGCCATTTATTACATGCCACGTATCTGAGTCAGCTAGACAAGTACTTCTGATCTAGAACAAGCTGTTTGATCTGGACTGAGCTCTGTCCGCAGTCTGTGGTCACATGATGGTCTAGCTTGTGGGTTGCTATTCCGGAGTGACCTCAACTGTATTTTCCCACAGGCTAGCCTGGGCTGGTTCTCATGGCAGTGATTGGGGTCAAAGATCGGAAGCAGATGTACCTTCTCAAATGTTGGCTTACGTCACAGTGGCCACAGCAAGTCCCAAGAGCAGGTTCACGGTCAGGAGTAAGAGAGGACTACGAGATGAGTCCTGAGCTGGTTTGTGGATCAGATGTGAACCCACTGCATGTTATTTTCTTTTGCCACACTTAATTTAAACCATGGGTTCCATGAGCGTTTTTGCCAGATCATTATAATTCGTCCTCACCTAGTTCAGTCATAGAGAAACTAACATCCAACCATGCTGACCTGCTTTATAAAGACACACCTCAGGAAGCAGAGCAGGACTTTTTGACAACACTTTCAAGTTCTGAATGGTAAGTAGCTAACTGCAAAGAACACGGGTGTAGAGAGGTATACGTTAAACATGGCAATTTATGCACTCGATCCCCTACATCAAAGCTCGGGAAATTTGAGAAGTTGCCCATGGTCGCGCAAATAGTAATTTGAAAACGGGCCTATGGAACTCCAAAATCTATGTTAGTTTCCAGAAAGTCACCTTTCCTCTGTTATATGGCCCTAACAGGATGTACTTCATCTGGTTTTACCTACGGAAAATGTGGTTTACATTATACATGTGAAGGATGTGGAAACTGAAGGTTTGGGGCACCGGGATGTAATTGATGTAAGATACTGAAAGGAGGTGAGAAACAAAATGCAGAACAGAAAAGATCTGTTCCCCAGATCTCAGATCTCTTCTCCAAATCAAGCATGTCAAAGTGGATTGTAATATGGAAGCAACATTTCCTTGGGGAAGCTACATAGAGAGTGACGAGCATGAACTTTATTGGAAGCCTTCAGAGAGCTTGATTTTGTTCCCTGGAGGGGAGATGTACTGAGAACTGCCTCAGGTGCCTGACTCACACTGGAGAAGAGAAAGTAGACCACAGGCATGGGAGAGGTGAGTCTGTCAGGGTTGGCCTGCACTCCTGTATGTCTGTGCACCATATTTTTGCATGGGAGACTCTCGATACAGGAGAGTATCCTAGGAGCCCACTAACCTCATGAGAAAGATTTCCTTAAGCCCAGTGAGGCAGGCTGAATCATGCCCCCCAAACATGTTCATGCCCTAATCCCCAGGTCCTGTGAATATGTTACCCTATGTGGCAAAAGGGGCTTTGAAGACGGGATGACGTCAAGAGTTTTCAGACGAAGAGATCGTCTACTGTACTCACAGAGTCCTTATAAGAAAGAGTTGAGAAACAGAGTGGGTAGGAGGTGATGTGAAGACTGAGGGGGAGATTGGAATAGTTAGGCTAATATACAGGGATGAAGGATTCTTCCCTAGAGCCTCTGGAAGGAGTACAGCCCTCCCAGCCACCTTGGCTTTAGCCCCACGAGACTGACTTTACACTTACAAGCTCCGTAAGTGTAAGATGATAAATGTGTTTGCCTTAAGTTTGTGGTAATTTGTTACAGCAGCAAGAGGAAACTAATACCCACAAACAGAATGTGAGTGGCCCTGTGGCCATTTCAACAAGTCAGAACTGCTTGAAGTTGTTCATATTTCCTGTCCCCCGCTACAACAGATCCTAGCAAATTAGGAAATACCCAGATAGTAACCCGGGAAGGAGACGGTACCACTATGTATTCCCAAAAGACTGGCAGCCTATTAACCACAGTCCTTAGCTGTGGAGGCAGAGAGGATATCTTTGTTTTGAGTGAAGTTGAAATGCTGATCAATATCTTGGACTTGACCTTCTCATATGTAATTCGAAACTTCATTTTTTCACATAAGTTATCTGTAGCTTACTTGCCACTTGGGAGTTTGCATAAAGCATGGTACCCAGGAGCAATGGTTCCCCCACTAAATCAAAGCTAAAGAGGAAAACGCGGATGCAGTGAGTTTTTGTTTTCCTTCCATCATTAACTGCTGTGCTTATCGAACTGATTGGGTACATGTGGAAACCGGAAGCAAATAAATGGATCACATGAGATTTTATCATCCCCTCCCAGCACCATGCAACTAATTCGTCATCTCCCTCCTTCCCAAATGGAAGGAAGGGGAAGAAGAGGTAAACAGTCAGTGTCTCCTGTGTATTTTGCACAGAATGTCTACTAAGTGGTCCTACTAGAAGCGGTCACTGAACCCATCCTACTGACTAGGAAACTGAAACTTGGTGAGATGCAGAGATTCTCAGACACCTTTATCATGTATCTCTCTCCAGAGCCAACATTTCCCATCCTATTTCCTGTAAATCAACTGACATCACCAAAAGTTATTTCAATCAGTCACATTCTTCTGCCCCAAATACACAGTGGATTACTGATTTTTGCCCCACCTTTCACATCTTCACCTGAAAACACCCTAACAAACTTTCCATCTGTGTTCTCTTGAAAGAACTATCTGAACTTCTTCCACAGGAAAGCTCTCCTTTCTCCACATCGGTGTGAATCAGCAGGATGTCGATCTGCTTAAAGCCCATCAAAGATACTTCTGAAGTTCTCCATATTCTGGGATTCCTGCATTCTTCCTAGGATTCACTTATTCATTTATTTGTGGGAACATTAATGACCACAGATTGCTAAACTCTGGCCTCAGGTGAGCACC
Source organism: Neofelis nebulosa (assembly GCF_028018385.1). Lineage (NCBI taxonomy): Eukaryota > Metazoa > Chordata > Mammalia > Carnivora > Felidae > Neofelis > Neofelis nebulosa. Next base: position 4,335,952 of record NC_080800.1, read on the forward strand.
CTGTGTCTGGGGTGTCACCCATGACCCCGCATGATTCCTCACATATTTTATCAGAAAATCGCACGTGGTCTTGAGAACCTTTCCAAGCTAGTTTTGGCCCCTCGATCTTCTTCTGGGAAATGCTAAGCTTCTAAGGTTCACCCAACATTCACCACCCACAACTGGTAACTGTGTCTTCACTTGCATGGTGTCTGGTAAATAGACACCACGTAATTACTGCCTTCCTATACGCTGGCTTTTAGACTCAGCTTGGGCCATCTCAGGAAAATCTCAAGTCGTGAACATGTGGCCCAGCACAAAGGGCAGGAAGATCTCTACAGGAACACGCTGGGTTCTTCACTCTTGAGCTGTGTGACCCTGGGCAACTCATTCAACCTCTCTGTCTCCTCTTATGTAATTCAAATAGTGATGCTCTGTCCAAACTCACCTACACAGCATTACATAGTCCAGGACCATTTCTATTCTAAACTCGTAAGACACCAGCTGACTAACATCACAAATCAAAGGAGAAGCTTCTGGGAAGTTTACAGTAGCTTTTGATTTGCCTTTTGTACGATATCCACGACTTCCTTAACTTCCCACTTTGGAGCCAGGCTTAAGATTTCATTCTGTAGGCACACTCCATGTGTTTCTAGAAGAAGGGAAACACAGGTAAAAATAGAGCAAGATTGGAATTCTAAAAGAACAAGTGTTTCAAAACCCTCAACGTCATTGAGCTGTGTACCATTTAAACTTAACGTGATTGTGCAGGTTTCAACGAGCATGTTCAACACACTCGATGGTCATCAGGCTCCGCTCACTGCCTTTGGACAGAATAACGAAGCACGTGCCAGCTGTTTAGGAACATAATATCCAGTTGGCAAAGGACCTGGCCACCGCTACATCCATTTTTAAAAGCGGGACTGACAGAGTAAGGCTTGAGATAGGGCTGGTGGTGCTTGTTACAGACAGTCCCAGGGTAAAGGATTACTGTCTTTAAACTGAAAATTGAGATTCCAGCCAACACCGATTTGTCACAGATCGTAAAGAAAACCACAGAATTTGAGTATTTAATTAATCTAAATGATAAAGTATCTGTGAATCCCAAACCAGGCGGGTAGCACCTATGAGCATAACGCCCACGTGAGAAAGAAAAATAAATGAGGACACTGGTCTAGGAATTCACCTTATAAACAACATTATTCTAAATGTTACAGCCTAACACTTCAGAGCCTCATAATGTATTTGCTCATGATCCCTGAAGGAGAGGAAAATTAGAAGTATTCTTTAGGGCCTCTCCAAAGATGTATTGCCATGTATACGTGCTATTACCAAATACAGCCATTAAAATGAAAATAGCTGAGGGGCGCCTGGGTGGCTCAGTCGATTGAGAACCCAACTCCGGCTCAGGTCATGATCTTGCAGTTCATGAGTTCGGGTCCCATGTAAGGCTCTGTGCTGACAACTTGGAGCCTGAAGCCTGCTTCGGATTCTGTGTCTCCCTCTCTCTCTCTCTCTCTGCCCTTCCCCCACTTGCTCTCTGTCTCTCTCGGTCTCTCTCAAAAATACATAAACATTTTAAACAATTAAAAAAAGAAAAACGAAAGTAGCTCACACCACAGTCACCCTCTGGAGATGTCTATTAAAAAAAATTATCTGAGGCTAACCTAACAACACAATGCATACGTGATGTATTATACAGAAAAATAAAATAAACAGCCACATGATTATTCATCTGACAACAACAGTGTAGCCTCTTTAGGGACAAAGATAAAGCAAAAGATCTATTGAACATTTTGAAAAATTAATTTTTAATCAAATCATCCAGGCACCTAGCTTAGGCATTGTAACCATACAGACACGTATAATTTTTGGAAATCTTTACCCCTGGAAAAATTGCCATTCCTTAAGGAAAGATACCTCCTAGAACCTATGCTCCCCTCCCCTCCACCCGAAAATCACATTCACGTGGAAAGAAGATCATTTCCTTTCTTGAATTCTGAAGCATCTCTGAAGAGGGAGGAGAATTTGCAAAATCAGGAAAGAGCTACTCTCAGAAAAACCCAATCACCTTTCAAGCAATGATACAATGCCAGATGTTAACATTTCTCTGAGGACCTCCAGAGAAGCAAAAGCAATTAGGCGCTATCCTTCATTTCTTCTGTTCTGAATCTCATTACCAAAGATTGAAGACGTGCCGCTGATGATGTACGTAGTGCAGGTGGCACTTTGTCATTGCAAAAATAAAGCGTGGACAGAATTTTACTATACGTTTCCTCGGAGGGGAGAGGGAGAGAGAGGGTAGAGAGAGTGAGGGAGAGGGTGAGCGAGACGTGTCACGAGGGGAAGGGATGCTAAGCCCGTAAGATAAACCCCACGAATGACATTATTTTTAAGCGTTACTTCACAATCGCTGTAATTACGGAGTATTTTTAAGCCTGTTACAGGTAACGCACGATGACAAGCTCTGCTGTGCAGACCTTCTACACTGTGGCCACAGGTAATGCTACCACCGGAACACCAGCTGTGCCGTTGGCCCTGGGGAATGTAACGCAACATGTAATGTAAGCATCACCTTAACCCAGGCATCGGCAAGCCGCCTTGGAGTCCCGGATATCATTTCTGTCCTTGCCCCACTCCAAAACAGCAAAAGTCCCTTTCTGAGCCATCAGTCCCTTCCTCCATGAAAAGATGGAGGAAGAGCAAACCTCCCCCAGGAACCCTCTCTGTCCAGAAGGCCTCGATTCCAAGCAATTTTGACTACTCCCAACGGTTAGGTGGGTGTTTGTATGGCACACTGTGTGGAAGAACAAAGTTGAGACATCTGTTAAGGGACAGGCCAATTTCTCTATCTCTGTCTGTCAAATTAAGCTTCTGGTGTTTTCCTAGGGACTGCTGAGGACATCACATACAACAGCATAGCTGCGTGGCCAGAGATGCTGCATCTGAACAGCTGGCTCAGAAAATTCTGGAAGGACCTTCCATGTGTGGCTGCAGGAGAGACAAGAGATAAAGCATCGTCTGTGTGCAGGTGTAGCTCTCCTAACAGGCATCCCAATGAACATCTTCCCACCTGGCAGAGGAACAGAACTCACCAGGCTCGCGCCCTACAAATTAGAATGTACCTCGTTCCCGCGTGCGATGTGATTTCCGGGCTGGCGGAGCCACTGTTCCTCCGGCAGACAAGCCAAAGCACATGGGCATAGGACCCACTGGGAACAGGACACAGGCCATCTACTTCAAGGCTACTATTCTCCCCATGGTCTGTTTGTAGCTGAAGCAGTGTGGGAGTTCTGGAAACAACTAAATGATTGTAGAATCCTTCTCAAAACGACAACTACAAAAACCACTGGTTAAGCTCATACCTTCTTATGCAGAGAAAGAGAAGAAAAGTATGGTTCCTTTTTAAAAAAAATAAAGAGATAAACATTGGGGCGGAGAGAGAGAGAGAGAGAGAGAGAGAGAGAGAGAGAGAGAGAGAGAGAGAGAGAATCCCAACTGGGGCCTGTGCTGATGCGGGTCTCCATCTCACACACCATGAGATCACCACCTGAGCTGAAATCAAGAGTCAGATGCTTAACTGACCGAGCCACCCAGGAGACCCAAGGACATAAATATTTTAAATTCATTATGTGTGTGACATACTCATTATGGCAACTGAAAGGGATTCTCTGGCTCATGTTAAAAATTTCTCCCCTAGATCCTATGTCCAGAGTCATCAGTATTAATGAAAAATAAGTGGTCTTGTCAAGTCTTATCGTGTTTTTCCCATTAGTGTTTCCTTGTGTAAATTAAGGTTAAGTTCACACAATGCAAAATTAACCATTTGAAAATATACATCTAAGTCCATGGCACACAGCACATTCACAGTGTTGTGCAATCATCGCCCCCATCCAGCTGCAGAAT